>NW_027363317.1:0-600000 GCF_046119375.1 Phyllobates terribilis
ACTGCACCGATCAGATAGATCAGTGTGGGGCAGGAGAAAGGAGAACAGTTCTTTCAGTGATCATGAAGGATGCTGTCAGTGTTTTCCTCCATCAGAATAAGCAGCCTCTAGACTGTAAGAAACACACACATTTTAACATCATTTTGATTGTCTAAAATTTACTGCAGCTAAAAATTACATTTGGTTTACAATGCATTTTGCCAGATATGTTGTCACTTGTCAAAGCTAAGAATTTTACATGCTGGGTTTTTTTATGGCACATTTAGCACTGATAAGTTGTCACACTCTTGCTTAATATGTTAACATTCTGTCTGTAAACTGTATATGCATAGCTACCTTTTTGAAGCAATATTGAGATTTACTTAAGAACGTGGGGCCCAATAAATACCATCAGTGGTGCCCAGTCCAAGAGATGGTGGATCCTATAGGTAAACACCACCTCATCATGCACTAAAACTTACTAAAAAAAAAAAAGATGTGAAGTTCACACATATAGAAAATGGACATTTTGTGAATACATATTACACGTATTGTAAAATAGATAGAGCTCATATGTAGAGTTTGTTTGATAAACTTTCCTACTACTTTGTCTAAATTAGAAGCAAATTGGTTGAACATTACTTCTACCTAAAATGGCAGAAAACGCACCTATCTTGGTGATGGACAGGACAGCTAGAGGGGATATGGAGGAGGCTGTTATTTTTTTTTTAATAGGTGTACTTTCACCAATTTGCTGATAATTCATTGAAAGTAGATGATCGGTACAATTGCTGCCAATGCATTTTTTAAAGCTGTATTGTCATGAGTCAAATTTGATCATGTTAGGTTCTTGCATAGGTCCTATAGCATTGATAAGTTTCCACCCGCTTTCCTACATACACACATCTCTCCTGCATACACACAACTCTACTACTATCACACACGCAATTTTCCGAAATACACACACAACTCTCCTCCATACACAAACACAGTTCTAACACATATAGCTTTTCTACAGCTTTGAAGTATGCACTCACACCTCTGTTACATACACGCACTGTTTTGCTACATACTTGTACACAGCTTTCTTACATACACCAACAGCTCTCTTATATACTCATGCAGCTCCACACACACAAACACTTATATATATATATATATATATATATATATATATATGTACACTCATCCATCGTATACATTACCACATCTTGAAATTCCTTCCAGGAATGTGACTGATCACATGACCTGAAAGGTTGAATGGCTAATCAACAACTTTGTTTGATTGGGACCCTATCCATGCCACCTCACATATCAGGAGTGTCGTTCTTCTTTTCATAAAGAGGTCCAAGGGCTAGTCTTGCAGAAGTTTTTTCAGCTACACAGGATGCGCAACATCCGTGCAAGTCCTGGTGACTTTCTCCCCTGCACTGCACCGATCAGATAGATCAGTGTGGGGCAGGAGAAAGGAGAACAGTTCTTTCAGTGATCATGAAGGATGCTGTGTTTTCCTCCATCAGAATAAGCAGCCTCTAGACTGTAAGAAACACACACATTTTAACATCATTTTGATTGTCTAAAATTTACTGCAGCTAAAAATTACATTTGGTTTACAATGCATTTTGCCAGATATGTTGTCACTTGTCAAAGCTAAGAATTTTACATGCTGGGTTTTTTTATGGCACATTTAGCACTGATAAGTTGTCACACTCTTGCTTAATATGTTAACATTCTGTCTGTAAACTGTATATGCATAGCTACCTTTTTGAAGCAATATTGAGATTTACTTAAGAACGTGGGGCCCAATAAATACCATCAATGGTGCCCAGTCCAAGAGATGGTGGATCCTATAGGTAAACACCACCTCATCATGCACTAAAACTTACTAAAAAAAAAAAAGATGTGAAGTTCACACATATAGAAAATGGACATTTTGTGAATACATATTACACGTATTGTAAAATAGATAGAGCTCATATGTAGAGTTTGTTTGATAAACTTTCCTACTACTTTGTCTAAATTAGAAGCAAATTGGTTGAACATTACTTCTACCTAAAATGGCAGAAAACGCACCTATCTTGGTGATGGACAGGACAGCTAGAGGGGATATGGAGGAGGCTGTTATTTTTTTTTTAATAGGTGTACTTTCACCAATTTGCTGATAATTCATTGAAAGTAGATGATCGGTACAATTGCTGCCAATGCATTTTTTAAAGCTGTATTGTCATGAGTCAAATTTGATCATGTTAGGTTCTTGCATAGGTCCTATAGCATTGATAAGTTTCCACCCGCTTTCCTACATACACACATCTCTCCTGCATACACACAACTCTACTACTATCACACACGCAATTTTCCGAAATACACACACAACTCTCCTCCATACACAAACACAGTTCTAACACATATAGCTTTTCTACAGCTTTGAAGTATGCACTCACACCTCTGTTACATACACGCACTGTTTTGCTACATACTTGTACACAGCTTTCTTACATACCATACACCAACAGCTCTCTTATATACTCATGCAGCTCCACACACACAAACACTTATATATATATATATATATGTACACTCATCCATCGTATACATTACCACATCTTGAAATTCCTTCCAGGAATGTGACTGATCACATGACCTGAAAGGTTGAATGGCTAATCAACAACTTTGTTTGATTGGGACCCTATCCATGCCACCTCACATATCAGGAGTGTCGTTCTTCTTTTCATAAAGAGGTCCAAGGGCTAGTCTTGCAGAAGTTTTTTCAGCTACACAGGATGCGCAACATCCGTGCAAGTCCTGGTGACTTTCTCCCCTGCACTGCACCGATCAGATAGATCAGTGTGGGGCAGGAGAAAGGAGAACAGTTCTTTCAGTGATCATGAAGGATGCTGTCAGTGTTTTCCTCCATCAGAATAAGCAGCCTCTAGACTGTAAGAAACACACACATTTTAACATCATTTTGATTGTCTAAAATTTACTGCAGCTAAAAATTACATTTGGTTTACAATGCATTTTGCCAGATATGTTGTCACTTGTCAAAGCTAAGAATTTTACATGCTGGGTTTTTTTATGGCACATTTAGCACTGATAAGTTGTCACACTCTTGCTTAATATGTTAACATTCTGTCTGTAAACTGTATATGCATAGCTACCTTTTTGAAGCAATATTGAGATTTACTTAAGAACGTGGGGCCCAATAAATACCATCAATGGTGCCCAGTCCAAGAGATGGTGGATCCTATAGGTAAACACCACCTCATCATGCACTAAAACTTACTAAAAAAAAAAAAGATGTGAAGTTCACACATATAGAAAATGGACATTTTGTGAATACATATTACACGTATTGTAAAATAGATAGAGCTCATATGTAGAGTTTGTTTGATAAACTTTCCTACTACTTTGTCTAAATTAGAAGCAAATTGGTTGAACATTACTTCTACCTAAAATGGCAGAAAACGCACCTATCTTGGTGATGGACAGGACAGCTAGAGGGGATATGGAGGAGGCTGTTATTTTTTTTTTAATAGGTGTACTTTCACCAATTTGCTGATAATTCATTGAAAGTAGATGATCGGTACAATTGCTGCCAATGCATTTTTTAAAGCTGTATTGTCATGAGTCAAATTTGATCATGTTAGGTTCTTGCATAGGTCCTATAGCATTGATAAGTTTCCACCCGCTTTCCTACATACACACATCTCTCCTGCATACACACAACTCTACTACTATCACACACGCAATTTTCCGAAATACACACACAACTCTCCTCCATACACAAACACAGTTCTAACACATATAGCTTTTCTACAGCTTTGAAGTATGCACTCACACCTCTGTTACATACACGCACTGTTTTGCTACATACTTGTACACAGCTTTCTTACATACCATACACCAACAGCTCTCTTATATACTCATGCAGCTCCACACACACAAACACTTATATATATATATATATATGTACACTCATCCATCGTATACATTACCACATCTTGAAATTCCTTCCAGGAATGTGACTGATCACATGACCTGAAAGGTTCAATGGCTAATCAACAACTTTGTTTGATTGGGACCCTATCCATGCCACCTCACATATCAGGAGTGTCGTTCTTCTTTTCATAAAGAGGTCCAAGGGCTAGTCTTGCAGAAGTTTTTTCAGCTACACAGGATGCGCAACATCCGTGCAAGTCCTGGTGACTTTCTCCCCTGCACTGCACCGATCAGATAGATCAGTGTGGGGCAGGAGAAAGGAGAACAGTTCTTTCAGTGATCATGAAGGATGCTGTCAGTGTTTTCCTCCATCAGAATAAGCAGCCTCTAGACTGTAAGAAACACACACATTTTAACATCATTTTGATTGTCTAAAATTTACTGCAGCTAAAAATTACATTTGGTTTACAATGCATTTTGCCAGATATGTTGTCACTTGTCAAAGCTAAGAATTTTACATGCTGGGTTTTTTTATGGCACATTTAGCACTGATAAGTTGTCACACTCTTGCTTAATATGTTAACATTCTGTCTGTAAACTGTATATGCATAGCTACCTTTTTGAAGCAATATTGAGATTTACTTAAGAACGTGGGGCCCAATAAATACCATCAATGGTGCCCAGTCCAAGAGATGGTGGATCCTATAGGTAAACACCACCTCATCATGCACTAAAACTTACTAAAAAAAAAAAAGATGTGAAGTTCACACATATAGAAAATGGACATTTTGTGAATACATATTACACGTATTGTAAAATAGATAGAGCTCATATGTAGAGTTTGTTTGATAAACTTTCCTACTACTTTGTCTAAATTAGAAGCAAATTGGTTGAACATTACTTCTACCTAAAATGGCAGAAAACGCACCTATCTTGGTGATGGACAGGACAGCTAGAGGGGATATGGAGGAGGCTGTTATTTTTTTTTTAATAGGTGTACTTTCACCAATTTGCTGATAATTCATTGAAAGTAGATGATCGGTACAATTGCTGCCAATGCATTTTTTAAAGCTGTATTGTCATGAGTCAAATTTGATCATGTTAGGTTCTTGCATAGGTCCTATAGCATTGATAAGTTTCCACCCGCTTTCCTACATACACACATCTCTCCTGCATACACACAACTCTACTACTATCACACACGCAATTTTCCGAAATACACACACAACTCTCCTCCATACACAAACACAGTTCTAACACATATAGCTTTTCTACAGCTTTGAAGTATGCACTCACACCTCTGTTACATACACGCACTGTTTTGCTACATACTTGTACACAGCTTTCTTACATACCATACACCAACAGCTCTCTTATATACTCATGCAGCTCCACACACACAAACACTTATATATATATATATATATGTACACTCATCCATCGTATACATTACCACATCTTGAAATTCCTTCCAGGAATGTGACTGATCACATGACCTGAAAGGTTCAATGGCTAATCAACAACTTTGTTTGATTGGGACCCTATCCATGCCACCTCACATATCAGGAGTGTCGTTCTTCTTTTCATAAAGAGGTCCAAGGGCTAGTCTTGCAGAAGTTTTTTCAGCTACACAGGATGCGCAACATCCGTGCAAGTCCTGGTGACTTTCTCCCCTGCACTGCACCGATCAGATAGATCAGTGTGGGGCAGGAGAAAGGAGAACAGTTCTTTCAGTGATCATGAAGGATGCTGTCAGTGTTTTCCTCCATCAGAATAAGCAGCCTCTAGACTGTAAGAAACACACACATTTTAACATCATTTTGATTGTCTAAAATTTACTGCAGCTAAAAATTACATTTGGTTTACAATGCATTTTGCCAGATATGTTGTCACTTGTCAAAGCTAAGAATTTTACATGCTGGGTTTTTTTATGGCACATTTAGCACTGATAAGTTGTCACACTCTTGCTTAATATGTTAACATTCTGTCTGTAAACTGTATATGCATAGCTACCTTTTTGAAGCAATATTGAGATTTACTTAAGAACGTGGGGCCCAATAAATACCATCAATGGTGCCCAGTCCAAGAGATGGTGGATCCTATAGGTAAACACCACCTCATCATGCACTAAAACTTACTAAAAAAAAAAAAAGATGTGAAGTTCACACATATAGAAAATGGACATTTTGTGAATACATATTACACGTATTGTAAAATAGATAGAGCTCATATGTAGAGTTTGTTTGATAAACTTTCCTACTACTTTGTCTAAATTAGAAGCAAATTGGTTGAACATTACTTCTACCTAAAATGGCAGAAAACGCACCTATCTTGGTGATGGACAGGACAGCTAGAGGGGATATGGAGGAGGCTGTTATTTTTTTTTTAATAGGTGTACTTTCACCAATTTGCTGATAATTCATTGAAAGTAGATGATCGGTACAATTGCTGCCAATGCATTTTTTAAAGCTGTATTGTCATGAGTCAAATTTGATCATGTTAGGTTCTTGCATAGGTCCTATAGCATTGATAAGTTTCCACCCTCTTTCCTACATACACACATCTCTCCTGCATACACACAACTCTACTACTATCACACACGCAATTTTCCGAAATACACACACAACTCTCCTCCATACACAAACACAGTTCTAACACATATAGCTTTTCTACAGCTTTGAAGTATGCACTCACACCTCTGTTACATACACGCACTGTTTTGCTACATACTTGTACACAGCTTTCTTACATACACCAACAGCTCTCTTATATACTCATGCAGCTCCACACACACAAACACTTATATATATATATATATATATATATATATGTACACTCATCCATCGTATACATTACCACATCTTGAAATTCCTTCCAGGAATGTGACTGATCACATGACCTGAAAGGTTCAATGGCTAATCAACAACTTTGTTTGATTGGGACCCTATCCATGCCACCTCACATATCAGGAGTGTCGTTCTTCTTTTCATAAAGAGGTCCAAGGGCTAGTCTTGCAGAAGTTTTTTCAGCTACACAGGATGCGCAACATCCGTGCAAGTCCTGGTGACTTTCTCCCCTGCACTGCACCGATCAGATAGATCAGTGTGGGGCAGGAGAAAGGAGAACAGTTCTTTCAGTGATCATGAAGGATGCTGTCAGTGTTTTCCTCCATCAGAATAAGCAGCCTCTAGACTGTAAGAAACACACACATTTTAACATCATTTTGATTGTCTAAAATTTACTGCAGCTAAAAATTACATTTGGTTTACAATGCATTTTGCCAGATATGTTGTCACTTGTCAAAGCTAAGAATTTTACATGCTGGGTTTTTTTATGGCACATTTAGCACTGATAAGTTGTCACACTCTTGCTTAATATGTTAACATTCTGTCTGTAAACTGTATATGCATAGCTACCTTTTTGAAGCAATATTGAGATTTACTTAAGAACGTGGGGCCCAATAAATACCATCAATGGTGCCCAGTCCAAGAGATGGTGGATCCTATAGGTAAACACCACCTCATCATGCACTAAAACTTACTAAAAAAAAAAAAAGATGTGAAGTTCACACATATAGAAAATGGACATTTTGTGAATACATATTACACGTATTGTAAAATAGATAGAGCTCATATGTAGAGTTTGTTTGATAAACTTTCCTACTACTTTGTCTAAATTAGAAGCAAATTGGTTGAACATTACTTCTACCTAAAATGGCAGAAAACGCACCTATCTTGGTGATGGACAGGACAGCTAGAGGGGATATGGAGGAGGCTGTTATTTTTTTTTTAATAGGTGTACTTTCACCAATTTGCTGATAATTCATTGAAAGTAGATGATCGGTACAATTGCTGCCAATGCATTTTTTAAAGCTGTATTGTCATGAGTCAAATTTGATCATGTTAGGTTCTTGCATAGGTCCTATAGCATTGATAAGTTTCCACCCTCTTTCCTACATACACACATCTCTCCTGCATACACACAACTCTACTACTATCACACACGCAATTTTCCGAAATACACACACAACTCTCCTCCATACACAAACACAGTTCTAACACATATAGCTTTTCTACAGCTTTGAAGTATGCACTCACACCTCTGTTACATACACGCACTGTTTTGCTACATACTTGTACACAGCTTTCTTACATACACCAACAGCTCTCTTATATACTCATGCAGCTCCACACACACAAACACTTATATATATATATATATATATATATATATGTACACTCATCCATCGTATACATTACCACATCTTGAAATTCCTTCCAGGAATGTGACTGATCACATGACCTGAAAGGTTGAATGGCTAATCAACAACTTTGTTTGATTGGGACCCTATCCATGCCACCTCACATATCAGGAGTGTCGTTCTTCTTTTCATAAAGAGGTCCAAGGGCTAGTCTTGCAGAAGTTTTTTCAGCTACACAGGATGCGCAACATCCGTGCAAGTCCTGGTGACTTTCTCCCCTGCACTGCACCGATCAGATAGATCAGTGTGGGGCAGGAGAAAGGAGAACAGTTCTTTCAGTGATCATGAAGGATGCTGTGTTTTCCTCCATCAGAATAAGCAGCCTCTAGACTGTAAGAAACACACACATTTTAACATCATTTTGATTGTCTAAAATTTACTGCAGCTAAAAATTACATTTGGTTTACAATGCATTTTGCCAGATATGTTGTCACTTGTCAAAGCTAAGAATTTTACATGCTGGGTTTTTTTATGGCACATTTAGCACTGATAAGTTGTCACACTCTTGCTTAATATGTTAACATTCTGTCTGTAAACTGTATATGCATAGCTACCTTTTTGAAGCAATATTGAGATTTACTTAAGAACGTGGGGCCCAATAAATACCATCAATGGTGCCCAGTCCAAGAGATGGTGGATCCTATAGGTAAACACCACCTCATCATGCACTAAAACTTACTAAAAAAAAAAAAGATGTGAAGTTCACACATATAGAAAATGGACATTTTGTGAATACATATTACACGTATTGTAAAATAGATAGAGCTCATATGTAGAGTTTGTTTGATAAACTTTCCTACTACTTTGTCTAAATTAGAAGCAAATTGGTTGAACATTACTTCTACCTAAAATGGCAGAAAACGCACCTATCTTGGTGATGGACAGGACAGCTAGAGGGGATATGGAGGAGGCTGTTATTTTTTTTTTAATAGGTGTACTTTCACCAATTTGCTGATAATTCATTGAAAGTAGATGATCGGTACAATTGCTGCCAATGCATTTTTTAAAGCTGTATTGTCATGAGTCAAATTTGATCATGTTAGGTTCTTGCATAGGTCCTATAGCATTGATAAGTTTCCACCCGCTTTCCTACATACACACATCTCTCCTGCATACACACAACTCTACTACTATCACACACGCAATTTTCCGAAATACACACACAACTCTCCTCCATACACAAACACAGTTCTAACACATATAGCTTTTCTACAGCTTTGAAGTATGCACTCACACCTCTGTTACATACACGCACTGTTTTGCTACATACTTGTACACAGCTTTCTTACATACCATACACCAACAGCTCTCTTATATACTCATGCAGCTCCACACACACAAACACTTATATATATATATATATATATATATGTACACTCATCCATCGTATACATTACCACATCTTGAAATTCCTTCCAGGAATGTGACTGATCACATGACCTGAAAGGTTGAATGGCTAATCAACAACTTTGTTTGATTGGGACCCTATCCATGCCACCTCACATATCAGGAGTGTCGTTCTTCTTTTCATAAAGAGGTCCAAGGGCTAGTCTTGCAGAAGTTTTTTCAGCTACACAGGATGCGCAACATCCGTGCAAGTCCTGGTGACTTTCTCCCCTGCACTGCACCGATCAGATAGATCAGTGTGGGGCAGGAGAAAGGAGAACAGTTCTTTCAGTGATCATGAAGGATGCTGTGTTTTCCTCCATCAGAATAAGCAGCCTCTAGACTGTAAGAAACACACACATTTTAACATCATTTTGATTGTCTAAAATTTACTGCAGCTAAAAATTACATTTGGTTTACAATGCATTTTGCCAGATATGTTGTCACTTGTCAAAGCTAAGAATTTTACATGCTGGGTTTTTTTATGGCACATTTAGCACTGATAAGTTGTCACACTCTTGCTTAATATGTTAACATTCTGTCTGTAAACTGTATATGCATAGCTACCTTTTTGAAGCAATATTGAGATTTACTTAAGAACGTGGGGCCCAATAAATACCATCAATGGTGCCCAGTCCAAGAGATGGTGGATCCTATAGGTAAACACCACCTCATCATGCACTAAAACTTACTAAAAAAAAAAAAGATGTGAAGTTCACACATATAGAAAATGGACATTTTGTGAATACATATTACACGTATTGTAAAATAGATAGAGCTCATATGTAGAGTTTGTTTGATAAACTTTCCTACTACTTTGTTTAAATTAGAAGCAAATTGGTTGAACATTACTTCTACCTAAAATGGCAGAAAACGCACCTATCTTGGTGATGGACAGGACAGCTAGAGGGGATATGGAGGAGGCTGTTATTTTTTTTTTAATAGGTGTACTTTCACCAATTTACTGATAATTAATTGAAAGTAGATGATCGGTACAATTGCTGCCAATGCATTTTTTAAAGCTGTATTGTCATGAGTCAAATTTGATCATGTTAGGTTCTTGCATAGGTCCTATAGCATTGATAAGTTTCCACCCTCTTTCCTACATACACACATCTCTCCTGCATACACACAACTCTACTACTATCACACACGCAATTTTCCGAAATACACACACAACTCTCCTCCATACACAAACACAGTTCTAACACATATAGCTTTTCTACAGCTTTGAAGTATGCACTCACACCTCTGTTACATACACGCACTGTTTTGCTACATACTTGTACACAGCTTTCTTACATACACCAACAGCTCTCTTATATACTCATGCAGCTCAACACACACAAACACTTATATATATATATATATATATATATATATATATATGTACACTCATCCATCGTATACATTACCACATCTTGAAATTCCTTCCAGGAATGTGACTGATCACATGACCTGAAAGGTTCAATGGCTAATCAACAACTTTGTTTGATTGGGACCCTATCCATGCCACCTCACATATCAGGAGTGTCGTTCTTCTTTTCATAAAGAGGTCCAAGGGCTAGTCTTGCAGAAGTTTTTTCAGCTACACAGGATGCGCAACATCCGTGCAAGTCCTGGTGACTTTCTCCCCTGCACTGCACCGATCAGATAGATCAGTGTGGGGCAGGAGAAAGGAGAACAGTTCTTTCAGTGATCATGAAGGATGCTGTGTTTTCCTCCATCAGAATAAGCAGCCTCTAGACTGTAAGAAACACACACATTTTAACATCATTTTGATTGTCTAAAATTTACTGCAGCTAAAAATTACATTTGGTTTACAATGCATTTTGCCAGATATGTTGTCACTTGTCAAAGCTAAGAATTTTACATGCTGGGTTTTTTTATGGCACATTTAGCACTGATAAGTTGTCACACTCTTGCTTAATATGTTAACATTCTGTCTGTAAACTGTATATGCATAGCTACCTTTTTGAAGCAATATTGAGATTTACTTAAGAACGTGGGGCCCAATAAATACCATCAATGGTGCCCAGTCCAAGAGATGGTGGATCCTATAGGTAAACACCACCTCATCATGCACTAAAACTTACTAAAAAAAAAAAAGATGTGAAGTTCACACATATAGAAAATGGACATTTTGTGAATACATATTACACGTATTGTAAAATAGATAGAGCTCATATGTAGAGTTTGTTTGATAAACTTTCCTACTACTTTGTCTAAATTAGAAGCAAATTGGTTGAACATTACTTCTACCTAAAATGGCAGAAAACGCACCTATCTTGGTGATGGACAGGACAGCTAGAGGGGATATGGAGGAGGCTGTTATTTTTTTTTTAATAGGTGTACTTTCACCAATTTGCTGATAATTCATTGAAAGTAGATGATCGGTACAATTGCTGCCAATGCATTTTTTAAAGCTGTATTGTCATGAGTCAAATTTGATCATGTTAGGTTCTTGCATAGGTCCTATAGCATTGATAAGTTTCCACCCGCTTTCCTACATACACACATCTCTCCTGCATACACACAACTCTACTACTATCACACACGCAATTTTCCGAAATACACACACAACTCTCCTCCATACACAAACACAGTTCTAACACATATAGCTTTTCTACAGCTTTGAAGTATGCACTCACACCTCTGTTACATACACGCACTGTTTTGCTACATACTTGTACACAGCTTTCTTACATACCATACACCAACAGCTCTCTTATATACTCATGCAGCTCCACACACACAAACACTTATATATATATATATATATATATATGTACACTCATCCATCGTATACATTACCACATCTTGAAATTCCTTCCAGGAATGTGACTGATCACATGACCTGAAAGGTTCAATGGCTAATCAACAACTTTGTTTGATTGGGACCCTATCCATGCCACCTCACATATCAGGAGTGTCGTTCTTCTTTTCATAAAGAGGTCCAAGGGCTAGTCTTGCAGAAGTTTTTTCAGCTACACAGGATGCGCAACATCCGTGCAAGTCCTGGTGACTTTCTCCCCTGCACTGCACCGATCAGATAGATCAGTGTGGGGCAGGAGAAAGGAGAACAGTTCTTTCAGTGATCATGAAGGATGCTGTCAGTGTTTTCCTCCATCAGAATAAGCAGCCTCTAGACTGTAAGAAACACACACATTTTAACATCATTTTGATTGTCTAAAATTTACTGCAGCTAAAAATTACATTTGGTTTACAATGCATTTTGCCAGATATGTTGTCACTTGTCAAAGCTAAGAATTTTACATGCTGGGTTTTTTTATGGCACATTTAGCACTGATAAGTTGTCACACTCTTGCTTAATATGTTAACATTCTGTCTGTAAACTGTATATGCATAGCTACCTTTTTGAAGCAATATTGAGATTTACTTAAGAACGTGGGGCCCAATAAATACCATCAATGGTGCCCAGTCCAAGAGATGGTGGATCCTATAGGTAAACACCACCTCATCATGCACTAAAACTTACTAAAAAAAAAAAAGATGTGAAGTTCACACATATAGAAAATGGACATTTTGTGAATACATATTACACGTATTGTAAAATAGATAGAGCTCATATGTAGAGTTTGTTTGATAAACTTTCCTACTACTTTGTCTAAATTAGAAGCAAATTGGTTGAACATTACTTCTACCTAAAATGGCAGAAAACGCACCTATCTTGGTGATGGACAGGACAGCTAGAGGGGATATGGAGGAGGCTGTTATTTTTTTTTTAATAGGTGTACTTTCACCAATTTGCTGATAATTCATTGAAAGTAGATGATCGGTACAATTGCTGCCAATGCATTTTTTAAAGCTGTATTGTCATGAGTCAAATTTGATCATGTTAGGTTCTTGCATAGGTCCTATAGCATTGATAAGTTTCCACCCGCTTTCCTACATACACACATCTCTCCTGCATACACACAACTCTACTACTATCACACACGCAATTTTCCGAAATACACACACAACTCTCCTCCATACACAAACACAGTTCTAACACATATAGCTTTTCTACAGCTTTGAAGTATGCACTCACACCTCTGTTACATACACGCACTGTTTTGCTACATACTTGTACACAGCTTTCTTACATACCATACACCAACAGCTCTCTTATATACTCATGCAGCTCCACACACACAAACACTTATATATATATATATATATATATATATGTACACTCATCCATCGTATACATTACCACATCTTGAAATTCCTTCCAGGAATGTGACTGATCACATGACCTGAAAGGTTCAATGGCTAATCAACAACTTTGTTTGATTGGGACCCTATCCATGCCACCTCACATATCAGGAGTGTCGTTCTTCTTTTCATAAAGAGGTCCAAGGGCTAGTCTTGCAGAAGTTTTTTCAGCTACACAGGATGCGCAACATCCGTGCAAGTCCTGGTGACTTTCTCCCCTGCACTGCACCGATCAGATAGATCAGTGTGGGGCAGGAGAAAGGAGAACAGTTCTTTCAGTGATCATGAAGGATGCTGTCAGTGTTTTCCTCCATCAGAATAAGCAGCCTCTAGACTGTAAGAAACACACACATTTTAACATCATTTTGATTGTCTAAAATTTACTGCAGCTAAAAATTACATTTGGTTTACAATGCATTTTGCCAGATATGTTGTCACTTGTCAAAGCTAAGAATTTTACATGCTGGGTTTTTTTATGGCACATTTAGCACTGATAAGTTGTCACACTCTTGCTTAATATGTTAACATTCTGTCTGTAAACTGTATATGCATAGCTACCTTTTTGAAGCAATATTGAGATTTACTTAAGAACGTGGGGCCCAATAAATACCATCAATGGTGCCCAGTCCAAGAGATGGTGGATCCTATAGGTAAACACCACCTCATCATGCACTAAAACTTACTAAAAAAAAAAAAGATGTGAAGTTCACACATATAGAAAATGGACATTTTGTGAATACATATTACACGTATTGTAAAATAGATAGAGCTCATATGTAGAGTTTGTTTGATAAACTTTCCTACTACTTTGTCTAAATTAGAAGCAAATTGGTTGAACATTACTTCTACCTAAAATGGCAGAAAACGCACCTATCTTGGTGATGGACAGGACAGCTAGAGGGGATATGGAGGAGGCTGTTATTTTTTTTTTAATAGGTGTACTTTCACCAATTTACTGATAATTAATTGAAAGTAGATGATCGGTACAATTGCTGCCAATGCATTTTTTAAAGCTGTATTGTCATGAGTCAAATTTGATCATGTTAGGTTCTTGCATAGGTCCTATAGCATTGATAAGTTTCCACCCTCTTTCCTACATACACACATCTCTCCTGCATACACACAACTCTACTACTATCACACACGCAATTTTCCGAAATACACACACAACTCTCCTCCATACACAAACACAGTTCTAACACATATAGCTTTTCTACAGCTTTGAAGTATGCACTCACACCTCTGTTACATACACGCACTGTTTTGCTACATACTTGTACACAGCTTTCTTACATACACCAACAGCTCTCTTATATACTCATGCAGCTCAACACACACAAACACTTATATATATATATATATATATATATATATATATGTACACTCATCCATCGTATACATTACCACATCTTGAAATTCCTTCCAGGAATGTGACTGATCACATGACCTGAAAGGTTGAATGGCTAATCAACAACTTTGTTTGATTGGGACCCTATCCATGCCACCTCACATATCAGGAGTGTCATTCTTCTTTTCATAAAGAGGTCCAAGGGCTAGTCTTGCAGAAGTTTTTTCAGCTACACAGGATGCGCAACATCCGTGCAAGTCCTGGTGACTTTCTCCCCTGCACTGCATCGATCAGATAGATCAGTGTGGGGCAGGAGAAAGGAGAACAGTTCTTTCAGTGATCATGAAGGATGCTGTCAGTGTTTTCCTCCATCAGAATAAGCAGCCTCTAGACTGTAAGAAACACACACATTTTAACATCATTTTGATTGTCTAAAATTTACTGCAGCTAAAAATTACATTTGGTTTACAATGCATTTTGCCAGATATGTTGTCACTTGTCAAAGCTAAGAATTTTACATGCTGGGTTTTTTTATGGCACATTTAGCACTGATAAGTTGTCACACTCTTGCTTAATATGTTAACATTCTGTCTGTAAACTGTATATGCATAGCTACCTTTTTGAAGCAATATTGAGATTTACTTAAGAACGTGGGGCCCAATAAATACCATCAATGGTGCCCAGTCCAAGAGATGGTGGATCCTATAGGTAAACACCACCTCATCATGCACTAAAACTTACTAAAAAAAAAAAAGATGTGAAGTTCACACATATAGAAAATGGACATTTTGTGAATACATATTACACGTATTGTAAAATAGATAGAGCTCATATGTAGAGTTTGTTTGATAAACTTTCCTACTACTTTGTCTAAATTAGAAGCAAATTGGTTGAACATTACTTCTACCTAAAATGGCAGAAAACGCACCTATCTTGGTGATGGACAGGACAGCTAGAGGGGATATGGAGGAGGCTGTTATTTTTTTTTTAATAGGTGTACTTTCACCAATTTGCTGATAATTCATTGAAAGTAGATGATCGGTACAATTGCTGCCAATGCATTTTTTAAAGCTGTATTGTCATGAGTCAAATTTGATCATGTTAGGTTCTTGCATAGGTCCTATAGCATTGATAAGTTTCCACCCGCTTTCCTACATACACACATCTCTCCTGCATACACACAACTCTACTACTATCACACACGCAATTTTCCGAAATACACACACAACTCTCCTCCATACACAAACACAGTTCTAACACATATAGCTTTTCTACAGCTTTGAAGTATGCACTCACACCTCTGTTACATACACGCACTGTTTTGCTACATACTTGTACACAGCTTTCTTACATACCATACACCAACAGCTCTCTTATATACTCATGCAGCTCCACACACACAAACACTTATATGTATAT
Source organism: Phyllobates terribilis (assembly GCF_046119375.1). Taxonomy (NCBI): domain Eukaryota; kingdom Metazoa; phylum Chordata; class Amphibia; order Anura; family Dendrobatidae; genus Phyllobates; species Phyllobates terribilis. The sequence goes on from NW_027363317.1 coordinate 16,554, forward strand.
ATATATATATGTACACTCATCCATCGTATACATTACCACATCTTGAAATTCCTTCCAGGAATGTGACTGATCACATGACCTGAAAGGTTCAATGGCTAATCAACAACTTTGTTTGATTGGGACCCTATCCATGCCACCTCACATATCAGGAGTGTCGTTCTTCTTTTCATAAAGAGGTCCAAGGGCTAGTCTTGCAGAAGTTTTTTCAGCTACACAGGATGCGCAACATCCGTGCAAGTCCTGGTGACTTTCTCCCCTGCACTGCACCGATCAGATAGATCAGTGTGGGGCAGGAGAAAGGAGAACAGTTCTTTCAGTGATCATGAAGGATGCTGTCAGTGTTTTCCTCCATCAGAATAAGCAGCCTCTAGACTGTAAGAAACACACACATTTTAACATCATTTTGATTGTCTAAAATTTACTGCAGCTAAAAATTACATTTGGTTTACAATGCATTTTGCCAGATATGTTGTCACTTGTCAAAGCTAAGAATTTTACATGCTGGGTTTTTTTATGGCACATTTAGCACTGATAAGTTGTCACACTCTTGCTTAATATGTTAACATTCTGTCTGTAAACTGTATATGCATAGCTACCTTTTTGAAGCAATATTGAGATTTACTTAAGAACGTGGGGCCCAATAAATACCATCAATGGTGCCCAGTCCAAGAGATGGTGGATCCTATAGGTAAACACCACCTCATCATGCACTAAAACTTACTAAAAAAAAAAAAGATGTGAAGTTCACACATATAGAAAATGGACATTTTGTGAATACATATTACACGTATTGTAAAATAGATAGAGCTCATATGTAGAGTTTGTTTGATAAACTTTCCTACTACTTTGTCTAAATTAGAAGCAAATTGGTTGAACATTACTTCTACCTAAAATGGCAGAAAACGCACCTATCTTGGTGATGGACAGGACAGCTAGAGGGGATATGGAGGAGGCTGTTATTTTTTTTTTAATAGGTGTACTTTCACCAATTTACTGATAATTAATTGAAAGTAGATGATCGGTACAATTGCTGCCAATGCATTTTTTAAAGCTGTATTGTCATGAGTCAAATTTGATCATGTTAGGTTCTTGCATAGGTCCTATAGCATTGATAAGTTTCCACCCTCTTTCCTACATACACACATCTCTCCTGCATACACACAACTCTACTACTATCACACACGCAATTTTCCGAAATACACACACAACTCTCCTCCATACACAATCACAGTTCTAACACATATAGCTTTTATACAGCTTTGAAGTATGCACTCACACATCTGTTACATACACTCACTGTTATGCTTCATACTTGTACACAGCTTTCTTACATACACCAACAGCTCTCTTATATACTCATGCAGCTCCACACGCACACAAACACTTATATATATATATATATATATATCCTACTAATATTATAAATGCGAAAGTTTGTCAGTATTTATGTTTGTTACTCTTTCACGAAAAAACTACTGGACGGATTTGCATGAAACTTTACAGTAATATAGATTATACATCGGAATAACATATAGGCTACAATTTGTAATGATTTTATGTAATTTTGGTCGTAATATAACGATACATGTCAATTAAGTCGGAAAAAAATCTGGCCTCTGAGAGCTCTCTTATATACACACATACACAGGTGATATTTAAATGGCTGATTTACAGCAGTCAGAAGAGATTGATAATACAATAATTTGCCCATAGTGGATCATTGTATAGTGAGGTCACAGTTGCCGCCTGTCCACAGTCAGAATACAGGGGTTATCATATACCGTGGCCAGGTTCAAGTGTGGCACAGGGGGTTCACACACGACCCCCAGGGACTGACATTTCCTAGCTGTCAGTCATGAGCTCACCCTGATACATTACACTCTGGAAACAGCTGAAGGGAGAAGGATAATTTATGACATTTTCTCAGACTTAAAAAAAAATAAAAAAACACAGAAAACAGCCCATATGTCAGGAACAGGTTACTAGGGAACTACACGTCCCAGCACGGCCTGCCCGCGCCCACAGCCCGGGGGGAGTGTGAGGCTTCCTCCTGCAGGTTGCCCGGGGGCCGTCATTGTCCTCACACAGGGGGTCCCCGCCGCCATTGTCCCTCCACATAACACCGTATAATAAAACATGCGCTCACCTGCGCCAGCTGCTGCAGCCGGGAAAGTTCCGAGCGCCTCACCTGGGCGGAGGGGAAGTGACTCACACACGGGGAGGGGCAGTAACCTGAGCGCGGCTCCATGGAGGATGCACACACTGCAGCCTGACAGCACCGGCAGCAGCGCTACACAAATGGTGTCCTCCCCTCCTGTGTGCAGCACAGCCCTGTGTGTGTGCAGTGCAGCATGTCACCCACACCACCAGCAGGCTGCTCTCAGCTCCCACAGAGCACTGGGAATGGTTGCTATGGGTAACCGCGCCACAGCTGCTCCTCATAGACCAGTCATATACAACTGATATCGTCTGTACAGCGATCGTAATATAACTAATTAGATTGTTTTAGTATTTTGTTTGAACTTTACTAAGTACCTATTTTGTAATTAGTACTTATAAAAATGCCGCGAAAGCGTAAGTCTAACATTTCGCAAAGCTCTAATAAAGCCCGAGCTATGAAAATAATTAGACGTGATGAGACGTCTCAACAAGCCGAGCAACGAAGGCTTGAGCAGGCGGTGCGTTGTGCGGCACATAGAGCTGCAGAGACTCCAGAACAATCCCAAGCCCGACGTGAACGGAATGCGGAGTTTTTGGCATCTCAACGGGCTGCTGAAACTCAAGAACAGTCCCAAGCCCGACGTGAACAGCATGCGGAGTATCTGGCGTCTCAACGGGCTGCTGAAACTCCAGAACAGTCCCAAGCTCGACGTCAACAGCAAGCGACTTACATGGCGTCCCAAAGAGCCACTGAAACTTATGAAATGGCCGAATCACGCAGACGCACTGTTGCTGAAAGGGCAGCACAGCGACGTCAAACATTTACAAGAAATACATGGATATTGTTTAATAAAGCAGCATTTGAGTATGACGAGACTCTTGATTATGAAACTCACAAGCTTATAAAAATAGAAGCAATGACCATAGATTGCAAATATTGCGGAGCTCTTAAGTGGAAAGAGGAAGCAGCAGGTATGTGTTGTTTGGGCGGGAAAGTAGCTCTTCCTTATATAGACGAGCCAGTTCAACCTTTAAAAGAGCTTTTCTCTAATGAAACTGATGAATCTCGCCTTTTTCTAAATAATATAAGAAAATACAACATGTGCTTTCATATGACGTCTTTTGGAGCAGATCAAATTGTCTTAATGCCAGGGTTTTGCCCGACCTTTACAATACAAGGACAAGTATACCACCGTATCGGTTCTTTAATTCCTACGTCCATTTCGCAACCACAATTTTTACAAGTTTATTTCATAGGTGACGAAGAAGAACAAATCAACAGGCGTACTGAGTGCGTGCAAAGCGTAGATAGAAACATAGTTAAAAAATTACAACGAGTAGTTCACGACCACAACATTTTGTGCATGAATTTAAAACGGATAGAGACAGAATGATCAATGACGATCATTTCAAAGTAGTGATTCACCCAGACCGTGTACCACGTGGTCAACATGAGAGATGATTCAATGCCCCTACTACAAATGAAATAGCTGCTGTAATAGTTAGTAGCGAACAAACTATGTCTTGGGACATCGTTGTGCAGCCGCGCGATGGCATGCTCACTAGGGTTCCCAATACACATAGATTCTATGACGCTCTCGAGTACCCAATAATTTTTTGGAAAGGACAAGAGGGGTACAGCATTGATATTCCTCAGATAAATCCAATTACCAAACAAGCAATGCCAAGCAAAAAGGTGTCCTGCAAAGATTTTTATGCCTTTCACTTGAAGGTCCGTCGCAGCGATTTTAATTTGATGCTTAAGTGTAGGCTCCTACTTCATCAGTTTCTGGTCGACATGTATGTAAAGATGGAAAGTGAGCGCTTAAGGTTCATCTCTTTAAATGAAAAAAAACTGCGCGCAGAAAATTATATTCACTTGCAAGATGCAATAAGAAATGATGCGGATTTGGATCCAAATAATTTAGGTCAGATGGTGATTCTCCCGTCATCATTTGTAAATAGCCCGAGATACCTACACGAATACACACGAGATGCGTTCACATACGTACGTAATTATGGGAGGCCTGATTTATTTAATACAATGACTTGCAACCCCGCTTGGCCAGAAATCACCAAAGAGCTTATGGCTGGTCAAAATTCAACAGACAGACATGACTTAACAGCTCGAGTATTTAGAATAAAAGTACAGAAGTTGGTAGCTCTACTTACAAAAGTTTACATATTTGGTGATATGCAATGCTTCATGTACTCGATCGAGTGGCAAAAGCGAGGTTTGCCTCATGTGCACTTACTGCTGTGGTTAAAGGAAAAATTGCATCCGAACCAAATTGACGAAATCATATGTGCTGAGATACCAAACCCAGAAACCGATCAAAAGCTCTATGATACAGTGACAAAGAATATGATTCACGGGCCATGTGGTACATTCAATTCTTCATCGCCATGCATGAAGGAAGGAAAATGTACCAAAAAATATCCGAGGAAGCTTTTAAAAGATACTCAAACCAATGACAGGCGCAGAGCACCAGAGAATGGTGGACGCAAGACGATTATAAAAACCCGTAGAGGAACACAGGAAATATTGGTGGACAATAGCTGGGTGGTCCCATATTCTCCACTCTTGTCAAAAAATTTTAATTCTCATTTAAATGTAGAGTTCTGTAATACGGTACAGGCGATAAAATATATTTGTAAATATGTTAATAAGGGTAGCGACCAGGCTATTTTTAACATCCGCCAGCAAGGGAATGTTAACATTGACCCAAGAGATGAGGTGCAGACCTTTAGAACCGGCCGATATGTTAGTAGTAACGAAGCAGCGTGGCGGATCTTAGGTCTGCCTCTGCACGAGAAACACCCAACCGTCACTCATCTCGCGATTCATTTACCCAATGGCGAGAGGGTTTACTTTACGGAAAATAATTTTAGAGAGAGATTAGAAGCACCACCTAAAACTACACTAACTGCATTTTTCCTGTTGTGCCAAAGTGATACGTTTGCAAAAACATTACTTTACATTGACGTGCCTCGCTACTATACTTGGAATGTGGCACGGAAGCAATGGAAACGTCGTTTACAAGGAACACCTGTCGATGGCTGGCCAGGTGTGAAGGCAGGAGACGCTCTAGGTCGCATTTACACGGTGCACGTTAGCAATTTTGAATGTTATTGCTTGCGTATGCTGCTGAATGTAATAAGGGGTCCAACCAACTTCTCGGATTTAAAAACATTTGAAGGTCAAGAACTTGCAACTTTTCGGCAGGTGTGTGAGAAGATGGGGTTGTTGGAAGATGATAACCACTGGGATACCACCTTAGAAGAGGCCGTGCTATGTCACTCCCCGGCGCAAATAAGAGAGCTGTTTGCCATATTGATATGCACTTGCGGTTTATCCAATCCTCTACAACTCTGGCACAAGTATAAAACTGCGTTATCAGAGGATATCATGCACAGATTTGAAAGAATGGATCACGTTAACGATGATCTCTGTTTCAATGAGGCGTTGGGGCTTATCGAGGACAAAATATTAATAATTTCTGGAAAGAAATTGTCCGATTTTGGTCTACCCTCACCGCGGCGTAGAGGAGAGCTGTCGAACGAGTTGATAAAAGAGCTAAGCTATGATACCAACCAGTTAGACGCTCACGTTTGCGAAACTGCGCCACGTTTGCTACCTGATCAAAGAGAGATTTATCACAAAATAGTAGGACGAGTTGAGAATGGTGAAGGTGGACTTTTTTTCCTTGATGCCCCGGGTGGTACAGGAAAAACTTTCTTGCTTAATTTACTTTTAGCAAAAATTCATAGCAGTCATAACGTTGCATTAGCTGTGGCTTCCTCTGGAATTGCTGCAACATTGCTAAGTGGTGGACGGACGGCACATTCAGTCTTTAAATTACCTCTTAATCTGGTGAACGAAGAAACCCCATCGTGTAATATCAGCAAGAGCAGCGCCCGTGGCCTCCTGTTGCAACAGTGCAAACTAATCGTGTGGGACGAGTGCACAATGTCACGCAAACGCGCCATCGAAGCTCTTGATCGTTGTCTACAAGACTTACACAGTAAACAAACAATAATGGGTGGTGTGGTTGTTTTATTGGCTGGGGACTTTAGGCAAACTTTGCCTGTCATCAAGCGAGGCACTGCAGCAGACGAAATTAACGCATGTCTGAAATCCTCATATTTATGGACCAAAGTTGAAAAGCTGCACCTCACCACCAACATGCTTGTCCAGCTATTCAGTGATCTAGAGTCGGGCGCGTACGCTGAGAAACTGCTCGAGATCGGTGAAGGTCGAATCGAAACTGACGAAGAAGGTATGGTTCTATTCACTAACCAATTTTGTCATGTTGTGGATTCGGAAGACGCACTTATTGCTCAAGTTTTTCCAAATTTGCAACAAAACATCCACGATGAAAATTGGCTATGTGAAAGAACTATACTAGCACCAAGAAATGAAACAGTTGCGAAAATCAATAAAATTATCTAGGACCAAGTAACCAGCGATGCAACAACCTACAACTCCATCGACACAGTCATGTCATCTGAAGACTGTACGAGCTACCCCGTGGAGTTTCTTAACTGTTTGGAGCTATCCGGGGTCCCATCTCATAAGCTCGAATTAAAGGTCGGTATACCCGTTTTGTTAATGCGCAACTTGGACGCCCCGAGATTATGTAATGGCACTAGATTGCGAGTCACTGAACTAGGCAGGCACATTGTAAAGGCCACAATTTTAACTGGAGAAGCTAAGGGTGAAAATATTCTTATACCACGCATCCCAATAATACCCAATAACTTACCCTTTAATTTCAAACGTTTGCAGTTCCCACTTAAAGTTGCATTTTCAATGACCATCAATAAATCGCAAGGGCAAACTTTGAAGGTAGCGGGGATACATTTAGGCACGCCCTGTTTTTCCCACGGTCAGCTATACGTAGCTTGCTCACGTGTTTCTAAATCGCAAAATCTACATATTTTCGCTGAACGAAAGAAATCAAATAACATAGTTTACAGGAGTATATTGCAGTAAAAACACATAGATAAATTACCTGCAGATGTCCACTATTCCAATTACATACTAATTCTTTACTAACACGAACAATATTAAACGCAAGTAACTTCAGTCCGTCCTGTTTATTAATCAGTGTTTAGTAATCCGTTTGTGATGAAATTTGATATGGATAATTTCAAGCCTGGGGAAGGACATAGGGCTACTTTTTATAAACACACCATACAGGCGAAGATTATATAAAACTGTAAACCTGATTGACTGACACACCTAGCGGTCAACGCACAGCCGAAACCACTGAACTTATAGCATCTTGAAATTTGCAGATAGGTTCTATTATAGCTTAAATGAGCACTAAGAAAGGAATTTTGATAATTCCACCCTCAAGAGTTTCCCTCTTCATATTATAGGGGTTCAAAGATTGTATGGAATCCGTCAGTTTTGAAGTTAGACATCTGAAATTTTGGATGTACGAGTAAATAAATATGATTATTTTTTTTTACTATTAAGATTATTTTTTTTTACTATTAAAATGATCTGTCACGAAACTTAATGTGGCAGACCAAATTCCACGCGAGCGAAGCCGCGGGTAAAAGCTAGTAGCATATAAAGATGTCAGAAGAACAGATTTCTAAAGCACACAACCGCAGGCAACAGTTAGCTGCCATTAATGCAAAAATGGATGAGCTGGGGGAGAAAGAAGCTGAAGACATCATGGGGACATGCCTCCAGGAGCTAACACAGTTTCTTACCAGGTTGAAGTTGGAGGATGGAGGGGCGGCACCAATTACCAAAAGCGTGAATCTCTGTCTGCAGACTGAACTACGGGAATTGAAAGAACAACTCAAAACCCTAACAACAGCCCTGCAGAAATCGACCAAAATCTCTTAACGGGTGACAGACTCAGACAGAACCTTTAACCTGCTCGGGTTAGATAAATCAGGAAGACAGTCCTCTCTAACACCACAAATCACCATAAGGAAAGAATTCAAGATCCTGGGACAGATTGGAGAGTGTGAACAGAAAGAGAAACTGTCTTATATGAACTTGTTTCACCAGATTGATGCAGGCTTACAGAAAGGCTACCAGCCAGATGAAATCGTTGAGGGGGTGGTGAAGTGATCAGCCCAGGAATGAACCTCTATAGTATGCTAGAAATGAAGAGTCAATTGACCTTGCAACAGCTGAAGATGATTTTAAATGGGCACTATAAAGAAGAGTGTACTTCAGAATTGTTCCACCGACTCATTAATCTCTCACAGAAAAATAATGAATCACCCCAAAGTTTCTTGTTCAGAGAAATTGAACTGAAGAATAGACTGTTGTTTGCATCCAGAGATGTAGAAGCGGACGAGAGGTTTGATGCTGGACTAGTCCAGAAGAAGTTCTTGAGATCATTGGGAACAGGGTTAATCAGCAAAGACATCAAGTCGCAGCTGAAACAGTACCTAGAAGATCCTGGCATTCTGGACGAAATCCTAATTGAACAAATGAATGAGGCAGCTAGATTGGAGTCAGAGAGCGAACAAAAGATAAAGAATGGCTCTGCTCCTAAATCAAAAAATATCACAGTAAAAGATAATTCCTTACCAACACCAGGTCAGATTACATGGAGGGGATGGCTGTGTAGTATTATACATGCACACGCACACCGATGGAGTTTGCATATTTTTAATGTTTAATGTTAGGACTCGCAAGTATGGGGACCCTTGATGCTGGGTTGCGAGCTTGCGTATTTTGGCCAAAATATTGACCCTTACCTCATGTGGTGTATTGATCTTATACACTATTTTTCATCTTTTTTACACATTTTTATGCAGGATGCAGCCAGGCCTCTTTAGTGTTGGCTGGGTAAATTGGGGCGTCTGTCCTGTGGGGGTGCACGTATATAGTGCTCGGCAGCCCCCCTGATCTAATAGTATAGGCATCATCAATAGGCTGCAAGCCAGACACTGTGCATCACACATATCTGTGTGATTGGTGCCCTATGCAAACTCCATCGGTGTGCATGTATAATACTACGCAGTCACCCCCTCCATGAATTGGTAGGTTAGTGAGTGGCTGTCTGCATCAGTATTTTGCACATGTGCTGCCCCTGCCTTTATCATGGAGGCTTGCTGCATCCTGCGATGCCTTGGTAATCTGACCTGGTGTTGATAAGGCATTATCTTTTACTGTGATGTTTTTTGAAATTAGCTCCTAAATCACCAAAATGAGTCAGCTGAGGTTGGAGACCCCCAGTGGCCAGTCTGAAGATAATCATGGAGACCCTCCAGTGCCACCTCCGAGAGGGAACCTTAAAGCACCAACAAAAGAGAGGACCGCCAGCGCTGACTGGGAAGAAGTAATAGGAGAACTGCGAGCTGAGTTGATTGAGATGAAAAAGTTGATTAATTCCAGAACAGAACCTGCATCCCTCAGACCCAGGAGTGGGTTCCAAAACAGAAGATACCCGGCTTGTGAAGCGTGCCGTTCACCAAATCAGAGTACGGTATGTGTACACTGTCTAAGATGTGGTGAGGAAGGACATTATGCCAAGAAATGCCAATGGTCATGGTCTTTTGGGTTAAAAGACAGGAGGTTGCCAGTGCGGGGCGACTGGTATCCACGACACGGAGGAGGTCCCAGAAGCAAATCCAAATCTCACCAAACCCCAGAACGGTGTATGAGGTAAAACGGCTGCGTCATTACTATCCCCAAATGTGTTCCCGTCTACAACAGCTGCAAGAGAGACAGGGGCATCAGTTACTTAATGCCCAGTGCGGAGGTCAAATGATGTACTCCTGGGAGGAGGATTCCTCGGTCAGTAAAGATAGCATCATCGGCCTAATCGGCGAAAGATGCTTTATATAGTGCCAGCTAGATGGACTCCTGAAAACAGCACTGTGGGACACAGGAGCCCAAGCGAGCCTTTTAAATGAAGAATGGAGAAGGCTCTACCTGCCACATAAGTGCCTTCAAACTCTTAGAACCAGTGGAACTCCACGGCAAAGCAGTCAACCAGACCGAAGTCCCTTTCATAGGCTGGGTGGAAGTGACTTTCCAACTGAGGGCCACGAAGAACAGCAACACCATTGAGCTTTTGGTACCTTTTCTCGTGACCAGTAATCAGAACGTGGAAGAGAATCCTATCTTGGGTTATAATGTAATCAGTGAGGTCATCATGAAACACAAGTCAGGGACGCTGGTGGTGGATGCAATTGCTACATTGCTTGCCATACCCAATGTCGTGGTGGAAAATGTGATTCATAGAGTAAAGAAAGCACAGAATACAATGGACCTAAAAGAAGTCAAGGTAGGCTGGCGCCCAAACATCATTCCTGCAAACCAAATGGTGGGGGTGAGGTGTGGAGTCCAGGTAGAACTGGTAAGAAAAGTTCAGAAAAGACTGTTCATGCCAAAAGACTCATCAGAACTTCCGGAATGCCTAGTTCAAGGTGAGACTGTGCTTACGATTCCTACTGGTGGGTTTACTCGAGTGACAATACTGGTGATGAATACTACGAAACAAGAAATTAGACTGGATCCAAAGACTGTGTTAGGTCACATTGAAACCGTTAAAACTGTATATTCAGCCAGTGTGAGACCCGCCCACGGGTCTACCATGAATTCAGTCTCCCCACCAAGGAACAGGAGTTGACCAGGGGAGGAAACTGCGCGACCCACCTCGGGGTCCTGGGATCCCCCAGTACCCCTAGAACACTTGTGTGCTGAAGAAATAGCGGTAGCAAAACAGATGCTGAGAGAAGAGTGTCATGCATTCTCCAAAGATGACTCTGATATAGGAGGTATCCCGTTGGTGCAGTTGGAAATCAATTTGAAAGACATGACCCCAGTAACCAGAAGTTACATGTCTGTGCCAAAACCATTACACCGTGAAGTGAAAGAGTATTTACAAGATCTAATCAACAGAGGTTGGATCCAAAAGTCAAAGCCGTCTTATTCCTCTCCTATTCTTTGTGTTAGGAAGAAGGACGGTACGTTGAGACTCTGCTGTGATTACCGGGAACTAAACCGAAAGTCAGTACCTGATCAGCACCCGATACCACAGATTCAAGATATGCTGGATAACCTATCAGGAAGTGCCTGGTTCTCTGTCCTCGATCAGGGTAAAGCATACCATCAAAGGTTTGTTGAAGAGTCCAGTAGACCTTTGACAGCATTCATCACACCGTGCGGGATATACGAGTGGATCTGCATACTGTTTGGGCTCAGTTCAGCTCCAGAAAAATTCCAGAGGAGCATGGAGACATATTTAGAAGGACTGAGGGATAATATCTTCCAGCTGTACTTGGATGACAATGTGGTACACAGAAAAACTTTCCGGGAGCATGTTGAACATGTGAGGACCGTATTACAACGGTATCAAGTCAACAACATGGAGTTAAGTTGATCCCCAAAGAAGTGTGAACTGTTCAAAAGGCAAGTCTGATTTCTAGGGAAAATTGTGTCCGGAGAAGGATATACCATAGACCCAGCAGAAATCGCTCTGGTACTGGCCTTAAAAGACAAGCGGCCCTCTACTGTCAGGGAGTTGAGGTAGATATTATTATTCCTCTCCTACTATCGTACTTACGTTCGGAACTTCTCCAGGATTGCCACCCCACTATACCTCCTCTTGGGGGGGGGTGGTGACAGAGTCAACAACACACACTGAGAAAAAGAAGAATGCGGGTAGAACTGGGCTTAAAAGAAGCAACGCCGTTTCATCCCAAAAGCCATTCTCTGGACAGTAGACCACCAGGAGGTATTGGAAGAACTAGTAGACTACCTGGTAAAACCACACATCTTGGGATATCCTGATTTCAACTTACCGTTTGTTCTTCATTGTGACGTTTCTCAAGTTGGACTGGGAGCTGCCCTGTATCAGCATCAAGATAGAAAACTGAGAGTCATCGGTTACGGTTCTAGAACGTTGACAGACGCCGAGAAGAATTACCATCTACATTCCGGAAAATTGAAGTTCCTGGAGTTGAAATGGACTATCTGTGAACCATTTAGAGATTATCTCTACTACAGCAAAGAGTTTGAGGTATACACTGACAACAACCCTTTGACCTATGTCCTCACTACAGCCAAACTGAATGCAACGGGTCAGAGATGAGTCGCTGAACTAGCTGACTTCAATTTCAGCATCAAGTACAGGCCAGGAAAATGCAAGGCTGATGCTGACAGATTGTCGAAAATGCCAATAGAGCCTGATTAGTTCATGTAAGAAAGCTCAGAGGAAGTCAGTTTGGAAGCAATTGAGAGCACTACCCAAGCAGTACAAGCTTATCAAGAGGAAGACACACCATTGTGGTGTCCGTTGACGGTGGAAACCACCGTAAAAGCGAGAGAACAAGATTACCCCCTGTCTACTCAACGACTACCAAAAGGAAAAATCCATAGAGCACAATGGGAAGATCAGATAAATGGTAAAATACTACTTTATGTGGACCAAAATCAGTTTCCAAGTAAATGGGAGAAAGATAATGAGTCACCAGCAGTATCTGTTTTAGTTAAAGAATGGATGAAGCTCTACCTCAGTGAAGACTGTATCCTGTATCGTAAAGGAGGTCAAAACCGGCAGTTGGTACTACCCAGAGTATTTCGTAGATTGGTCTTCAAAGAACTCCATGAAAACATGGGACACCTGGGAGTGGAAAGGACAACAAACTTGATCCGTGAACGTTTCTTCTGGCCGTACATGCAGAGAGATATTGAGAGATACGTGACCAGGGAGTGTGGGGGTCTGAAAGATAAATGTCCCAACACATCAACCCGGGCACCTATGGGCAACATCCAAACTACGTATCCGTTTGAGATGGTCTCAATAGACTTTCTACATCTCGAGACGTGCAAGGGTGGTGACGAATACATCTTGGTGGTGATGGACCATTTTACTTGATTTGCTCAAGCATATGCCACCACCAATAAAGAGGGTCGCACAGCAGCAGAGAAGATCTTCAATAATTTTGCTTTGAGGTTTGGGTTCCCTACGAGGTTACACCATGACCAAGGAAGAGAATTTGAGAACAAGATCTTTGCCAAGATAGGAAAGTACTGTAGGATTCAGAGATCCCACATAATGCCCTATCACCCAGAGGGTAATGGACAAGTGAAACGATTTAGTCGGACATTATTGTCGATGTTGCACACTTTAACAGCTGACGAGAAGAAAGACTGGAAGAGTTCTCTGTCAAAAGTGGTACATGCCTATAACTGTACGAAGAGCGATGCAATGGGTTACTCACCCTTCTTTCTATTGTACGGTCAATCGCCAAGACTGTCAATCGACATCATGTTCGATACTCCAGTGTCAGAGACTTACAGAACATATCCGGAGTATGTTCGGAAATGGAAGGAACGGATGGCAGAGGCATACAACATAGCGTCCAAAGTGGTTACGCAAGGACAGAGCAAGAGCAAGGAGTACTATGACTGAAAATGTTATGGAGCAGAATTGGCACTGGGAAGCCGTGTGCTAGTCAAGAACAAAAGGCGGTCCGGGAAAACTTTGTTTGTACTGGGAAGACAAGGTGTATGTGGTCGTAAGGAGGAAAGCCGATGACAGTACAGTGTATGAAATCCGATTGGAAACCAGAATAGTCCATCGGAATTTACTACTACCCTGTGATTATCTCCCACCACAACAAGACTTTCCAGAAGTAGAACAACATCGTCCGAGATCGACTAAGGGACCACCACAGACTGAAGCTCCGAAGATGGATAGTGATCTTGAAAGTTCACATGAAGAAGAACACACCGTTGTATTTCTCGGACCGGCAAGGAGAGGGATGTACCATCCTCAGGAGAGTGAAGTAAGTCCCCAGGCTCCAGAGTTTGTACCAAGGAGTACAGATATAGTCCAATTCAGATTTGATGATCGAACACCGTTCACTGAAGAGACCGATCGACACTTAGGAGTAGCAGAATTACCAGACCAGGTGGAAACGAACGATTCAAGAGAAGTACAGTAACTTACAGAGGCACTTCCAAGATCATCTGAGGAAGTTCGAGAAATGAGTGTGGCAGAAGAAACTCCTGCAACGGAGGAACCCGTTGTATCTGAGGAACAACCTACCAGGAGGATGTCGACTCGAGAAGTGAGGAGGCCTGTGATGCTGACATATGAGACACTCGGTGAACCGAGTCAAGTGCCAAGGACTGTCGATTGGAAACAGGTATTTCTGCCTACGGACCAGGTAAGCTCACTTGAGTGGTATTCACCACCGAGAGACAGTATGGACAATGTTACCTGGTGGAAAGACTTGTTTTGGCCTAGTGAGAGAGAGAGCTGGTTGAAGACGTACGAAAACCTCCAGCGGAAGAGATGCTGATTATTTTAATTGTGTATTTCTTTCAGGAGATCTACAAGCAAAAGGTCGCAAGAATAGGTTGTTATTGATGTTTGTAAATTTTATGCCAATATGACAATGCCAATTTGTATATAAAGTTATTCAACTTTTACCACTGTCTCAGAATTGGTCAGCTTGACCAATTAAAACGAATATCGAGAACAACATTAAAAAAGAAGGGAAAGTGTGACATGCAGAAGTAGTGCTGTTGCTTCAAAAGCATCCAGCAACTATAAGAGTTAACACAGTCACAAGAGACAGGGAGTGGTTAGCAGAGCCCCAGGGGGATTGTGGGGAACTTGTTTACTATTCTGGCTGCAGCCAAAGGGAGAAGTGGTGTGTGATCTGTATCTCACAGAAGTGCAGGAAAGAGAACAGGATTCAAGTCCAGGGTGAAACTCAACACGGGTCAGATACCCTGCACTGTTAGTTCAGGAAATCTATCATCGGGCAGGAAGATAAGGACTGGAAGGAATTGTGTCACAGAGATCATCTTCCTCATCAAACCCTCCCCCCTCCATCTCCATGCAGAATAAAGAATGCTGTGTACTAGTGAGACCTTGTGAAGGAAAAGCCTGCTGTTTACGTATAGAAGTGTGCTGCCAAGAGATCTAATTTGTGCTGAATTATGCTACTGAAGAGACTGAGGTTCCTGTGCCTGCTTTATGAGACTGTGCTGTAATGAAGATTGTTGCTGTAATATCCCTGAACTGCACTGGCCATGCTTCAGATTAAATTCCACTGTTAAACTGTTGAAAAAGACTCTTGTCAGATGTGTCTGGTCAGCAACTGAATCTTTCATGTGCCTGAGAGAAGCTGCAGCCTATGGTTGCCCTGAGTAACGGTTCCCCCAAGATTCCAATTAATTTATGAAACCTGTCTCGCCCTATTTGAACCTAGTGGCGTGCGTGTAACAAAAGCCTAGTTTTGTTGGTTGGCTCTGTCAGGAACTGTAGTAAGGGCACTAGCAGCAGCTATCTCAGTCATAGCAAATTTAAAGATGTGAATAATGTGTGGGAGCATTGAGCTCAGGACATTTTTCATACTGACTCCGGGATAGTGATGATTTTGTAAAGGTGTCAGTTGTGTCAGCCAGACCTGGAGATTATCTGTGAATGAATGCATGGTCAGCAAGGCTACAGCATGTTAGAGAGGTGGTAGCTAGAGAGAGCCCCCTTAGGCTGCGTGCCCACGATGCCCACAATGTTTTTTAAGCACTTCCATAGGAGCAATTCCGCCACGGAAATGCTTAAAAAACGCTTGGTAGAAGGTCTGCAATGTTCCCCAATGATAATCCGCATTTGCTGAGCACATGCTGGGAAATTTCCGCTGCAGATTAACATTGCGGAAAAATCCGCAGCACTACCATAAATTTAGCGGAATCGCGGCGTTTTAGCCACCATTGACTTGTATTGGACCGCATAACATCCGCATGACTACATGTGCACATGCAGATATTATGCGGTTCAATGCGCAGATGGTACCTGGGTCTGGAGAAGAGGAGACTCTCCTTCAGTCCCGGGTACCATACTACCTGTAGTTAAAAAAGAATTAAAATAAAAAATAAACATATACTCACCTTCTGATGGCCCCCGGTCTCCTTCTCCGGTGTCTTCGACTGCTCGCGGTGGTAAAAGGACCTTCCATGATGTCATTTAGTCATGTGACCTGTCACATGACTAAATGACGTCATGGAAGGTCCTTTTACACCACCGCGAGCCGCTGAAGACACCGGACGCAACGGAGAAGGAGATCAGGGGCCATCGGAAGGTGAGTATATGTTTTTTTTTTATTTTTCACCATTTGTATTCTTTTTTTTACTATTGATGCTGCATTTGCAGCATCGTAACTTGGTCACACTATATAAATCCATGCCGTTTGCATGGATTTATACAGTGTGACCAAGTTGTCAAGCACTTTTCCAAGTGATGCTAAAATCGTTTAGAAAAGTGCTTCACAACTCGCATGCGAAATCGCATGTTAAAAAAGCTTCACTTACGCTTCTACCTGGCAGAAAAAAACGCATGTAAAATCCGCATGCGTTTTTTCTGCCAGAGAGATGCAGAAACGCTCAGGAAAAATCCGCAGCATTTCTGCATCATGGGCACATAGCCTTACACTGTTTCACAAGAGTGCAACTAGGGTGCAGTGGTCACAGCGAAACACATGAGCCATGTGGCCCTATATCAGGAAGGTGGAGGTGATGTTATCAGTGTGGGATGATGTTGACAACAGACGCATGCTCAGTAGAGGAGGAACTAGCCCAGACCCTGAAAAGGACATCACTGACGGCTCTTAATTCAGGGAAAGGACAGGCGCTACTGCAATGACGACAGCCTCTGCTCCCTGATGATGGTTTGTTTGTAAATCCCAGTATGCACTTGGGGTTCTCAAACGAAGCAACGTGAAACAGGAAGAAGGTAAAAAAAAAAAAAAAAAAGGAGTCAGATAGTCTAGTGAAGGAACAATAGGGATTTTTTAATTAATGTATATTAGAAAAGAGATTAGGTAATGACATTAACCCCTTCACGACCTATGACGTTAATGTACTTCAAAGGTCATGTCCCTGAATTTAATGCAGGCTCATATGCCGAGCTCGGATTTTTCACAGCAGATGATGGCTGATTTAAGCCCAGATTCCATTGGTCAATACCCAAAACCCAGTCTTCACCAGTCAAGATGCCGCAGGTCAAGCACCGAAGATCAGACGGTGGTCATTGGATGAGGCAGGACGTCTGCCGTGCTGACGAGAAGACCCAAGTGAACCAGGCCTTTAATTCAAGCGTAGACGAACGGTACAGGGTGTGGGCCGTGGCTGCGCTTCAGAAAGGAACGAGGGTGGCCAGTGTGAAGAACCCACTAAGTGACTCACATATGAGGCACTTGTGGCCTAGCGGAAAGTACCGGTGTCCCCCGTTAGTGCCAGTATAACAATCAAAGGCGCTTGAAGCGCATATTACAGCTACAAGCCTGGCGCTGGCAGTGACGCTCTTTGAGCTAAAGACATTAATAGTCGTTTAACTGTGAAATGAGACTGCACGCAGATAGAACATAGAGTAAGATATTGCATTTATTACACTGCTTTTATTGTCATTACTGCTAAGATTGTGTTAGTTGTCTCCATATACCTGCATCACCATGTGTTCCTATAGTTAAACGTTCTTTCTGTGGTAGGAAAATAAATAGCTTTGGTTAACTATCCCTGCATCCTCACTATCTGCATCATTACATCTAGATCATTTCACCCGATAAATGAGCATTTAGCTTGTTTATTGTGTTTAATTGGCTGCCTCTTTAGAAGGGACTGAAAGCTGTATTTTAGGTGTAAATGCAGCTTTCAGTCCCCCATACATAAGTCTAAAGTCGGTTGACACATTCATATCAATAAGTATGCCTTACACTCTAATATGTGTGGCGCCCCTGAGGGTTCAGTCGCCACAAAGGTACTGCATCTCACCCAGAGGTGTGGTATCTCACTCTCAGGTAAGGAAGGAGTACAGCCCGGGACCCTAACACCTGCATTCAACACATCCACTTCAGTAGGGCAGGGCGAGATTGCTCCTACGGGAGAGCACAGTCCCTGGGCCCTGGCTGGAGTGGAGGGGAACTTAGTGAGGGGGAACCATGTAGTGGGTGTGGGTGGAGAACGTAAATCAGGGGAGCACTGGTGAGGGAGTGATATAAAAGAGGGAACCATCTTAGAAAGACAAGCCAGTCAGAGGAGGAGAGTGTGTGGAGCAGAGGCTCTGCAGGAGCTCTGCTTCGGAGGCGGGCCTAGTGAGAGGCCCAGGACTGAGAGAGGAGAGGGAGCAGGAGAAAGGCCCCAGGAACAGAGGGGATCCCAGGGGTACGGGCAGTGCTAGAGGCCACCCGTACGCCCGAATCTGCCAGGCGGTGGAGGGATCGAGCCGCAGAGGGGATCGGCTCCTAAACTAGTGGAGAACTATAAGGCTCAGCTAGGAACCGGAGGCTGCTGTACTTGCAAGGTGCAGTGGCCACATTCGCAACTATATCGCCGAAAAGGTGGCCACAGAGGGTCCAGGGGACTGCAGGTCGCCCGACAAGACCCGAGGCTACCGGATTGGGACACTGGTTGCGAGGCGCAGGGCAGGAGGGCGAGAGCCAGCGCAGGAAGACGACTGAGGAAGGCACATAGAAAGGGGTCCTGTCAGGCACTCTTGAATCACCTGAGGGATTGCTGAACCTCTGCCTGGTGAACGCAGCACGACGTGGGAGGTTGTGGTCCGGACCCTGTAACCTGAGGAACTGATCAACTGTGAGTAAACTCGGAAGACTGCACCCCACTGTCTCTGTGATTATTGCTGCACCATCAACCCCTGCACTACAACGCCCAGCATAACCTATAACATCTACACTGCCCTGGAGCTGAGCTCTACCTGTGGAGAGCCACACCATCCCTGCTGCACTCACATCAGCTCCAGAGGACCTGCTCCGCAGCGGCGGCTCCCTTAGCCGCATACCAGAGGTGGCGTCACGAACGTTATACAATCACTATAAATCCCCAATCAATAACCCCTTTTTATTGACCGTCCTGGGTTACGGACCGGGTCACCGCCACTGTGACATCCCCCAGCATCTACCGGCCCGGCACCGGGTACCCCACGGCCAAAAGGGCGCGTCATATGTATGTGTGGCGCCCATGTGGGTTCAGTCGCCACAGAGGTACTGCATCTCACCCAGAGGTGTGGTATCTCACTCTCAGGTAAGGAAGGAGTACAGCCCGGGACCCTAACACCTGCATTCAACACTACACTACTCCAGACCAGCAGGAGGGGCAAAATGCGCTGCTCCTCTGCTGAGCCCTGTCCCTGGCTGGAGCTGGGGGAACCAAAGTAGGGGGAACCATGTAGTGGGTGTGGGTAGAGGAAGCAGTTCAGGGGAGCACAGTATGGAGCAATATGAAAGAGAGGGTGGAACATTCTAGAGTGAGTGAAGTTCTGAGGCGGTTGAGTCAGAGAGAGAGTCAGAGCAGCAGCTCAGCAGGAGCTCTGCTCAGGAGGAGGGCCTAGTGAGGAGGCCCAGGAGTAGAGGAGGAAGGAACGGGAGCAGAGGGAAGGCTCCAGGAGTGAAGAAAGAATCCCAGGGGTATGGGCAGTGCTGGAGGCCACCCGTACACCCAAATCCACCAAATCTAGGCGGTGGAGAGATCGGGTCGCAGAGGGGACCGGCCCCTAACTAGTGAGAATAGCAATATTCAACTAGGTAACCGGAGGGTGCAGCATTTCAAGTGCTGCAGCCAAAAGCCACATCTATTTCACCGAAAAGGTGGCCATAGAAGACCCAGGGGACAGAGAAAAAGTCGCCCGACAAGGTCCACGGTCACTGGATTGGGACACAGGGTGTGAGGTGTAGGAAGACGGCCAGAAGGAACACACAGAAGGGGGTCCCGTTATGTACTCCGGAGGTACCTGAGGGTTTGCTGTACCCCTCCCTGAGTAAGCACAGGACGACGTGGGAAGTTATGATCTGCAGTTGTAACCAGGAGCAAAGTAAGAAATGTGAGTAAATCCGGAAGACTGCACCCCACTGTCTCTGCGACTTATTACTGCGCCATCATCCCCTGCACTACACTTCACAGCAACATCTATAACATCACCATTTCCTGCCCTGGAGCTAAGCTCTGCCTGTGGAGAGCTGAACCAACTCTGCTGCACTAACATCAGCTCCAGAGGACCTGCTCTGCAGCGGCGGCTCCCTTTAGCCACATACCACAGGTGGCGTCACGAACATTATATAAAAACTATAAATCCCCTGTAAATATCCCCTTTTATTGACCACCCTGGGTCACGGACCGGGTCACCGCCACTGTGACATCTCCCCTAGAAACGACCGGCCCGGCACCAAGTACCCCAGGGCCCATGGGGCGCATCATATTGGTGCGCCAATCAACTGGTCAGGGAAGATATTATTTGGGCATATACAATTTTGGACTGCCGATCACTTCATTCTCTCTGAGATTAGCTGCTGACAGAGATGATTGTCAGTTTCTCTCATAGAGAACACAGGAGCACTCGGCCAAGTGCGCGCTTCCGTGTATGGGAGAGACGGCCAAGATGGTTGTTGGCCAAATGATCAACTGAAGCATCATTTGGCCAACAATTTGGTCACAATTATCAGATTCTAAATAATATTATCAGCAGGTCACACCAAAGGCTAAGCCTGTCCTGTTAACCCTTTCATGACATGCGCCGTACATATACGGCGCATGACGTGTCTTCGCCTTAGATGCAGGCTCCGACGATGAGCCCGCAACTTTCCGGGGACTTGACAGCGGATCTGATCAGCTGTCATGTGCTCCTAACAGCCGCGGGTGGAATCGCGATTCTCCCGTGATTATCAACATGTTAAATGCCGCTAATTATGAACCTATCCTAGTAATGCAGTTAGTATTATTTAGACGATATGAATCATGACGAGGGTTTATATAAATTGGGCAAAAAATAAACATTTAAGTCTCTTCTACATGTTTGATGCCTACCTGCTATATTTCTTCAGTGTCTGCTGCTTTTGACCTTTGATTTCTTAGGAAAAACTTATGGTCAGTGACCTCCTGTGTAATCAGTGGCTCCGTCCCTCCTTTCAGTACTGCAGCTCTGTAAACTCGGATTGGAAAAGAGCCCTAAAAGATACAGTTACCAGAGTTCATAAATCCATACCCAGACCAGACTCTCTCTTAAAGAAGTTGTCCACTACTTGGACAACTCCTTCACCCCCACGCTTGGCCCCAATAAAATAAAAAAGCTTATACTCACCTATACTCAGGCGTTTTAATTTTATTATGGCCAAACATTTAGATCAAGAAGGGGTTGCCCAAGTAGTGTACAACAACCTCTTTAATGCAGACTCCTGACCACAATCCTCTGTAATACAAACCCCAGACTTCCTTTTGAAATAATGCCTAATCAGACTCATGCTGTGGCACCCTGCTGTGCACAGGTACCACAAGACCCAGGGTGCATGAATGGACTTTTCCACAAGAGGCCCTCATTACATACAAACACCTCCACCCTTCCACCTCACACCACCAGAGGGAGCCTGTTAGGGATATATATATGGAGGGTGGAGCCAGGTAGCTCAGTCAGTGAGAAGTTCAGTCAGAGTCAGAGAGCGTGCTGACGCTGAGAGCAGCGAAGACGCAGCGCGTCTGCTGCTAAGTTCTGAGGGCCCCGAGTGTGGCCGACGGCAGAGAGGAGAAAGGAGAGAGGAGTTGAAGGGGCAGAGGAGCTTCATAGGCTCACCCCGATATACAAACCGGACACCGGGTCCGCGCCTACAGGGTCCCTTTATACCCAGTAGGGTTCACCGGCATTCCAGGACTACAAGTCCCTCGACGACCTGAAGCTAGACCCATTACAGGATCAGGTACCACGAAGGCCCCAGCTTTACCAGGGATAGTGGTTGCCAGCAGAAGGTCCTACTACCGACAGGTGAAGGAACAACACGACACATAAGCTAGGCCCAGTTGCAGGCTGGCCAGGAGCATACAGAGAGGCAGACACGGACCAGGAGGCCTTATACCCGCTCACTGGGGAGAAGTTCTGAAGTGCACCCATCCTACTGAGTACCCTGGACCGTACCTGACATCTGCACCAGTAAAGGTATTGAAGCGAATCCCCTGTCTCTGTCAGTTACTTCTGCTGCGCCATCCGCCTGCACTACAAGTCCCAGCATCACCACCATCAAACTCCACACGGCCCCGGCGGCTGCTCCACCTCAGCTGCCATCCCATCACCCCCCGGAGGTCTGCAGCAGCGCTGGTAATCCTTACCAGGTACCACAGGTGGCGTCACAAACTATTTATTATATTTTTCCTATCCAAGTTACAAATCCCCCTTTTTGGTTGACCACTCTGGGCCACGGACCGGGCCAGCCACCGTGATATCCCCCACCAGCATCCACAGGCCCGGATGCCGAGTACCCCATTGCCCCGGGGGCGCGTCAATGCCTCATTCACACGACAGTGTTTCACGTACGGGTTATATCCGCGGTGTTCACCCACCCATTATAATCTATAGATCAGATCACATAGCCTTGTTGTTTTCCAGACTGTGTGTGTGTGAGACCCGCAGCAAATTTTAACCATTTTTGAGCCATTAAAGATAAATCTTTTTATTCAAAAACTGTTGTTTAAGAAATGTTTCATGATAAATTCCACCAATTCTATTTTTACCACAGACAGGGAACTCCAAGCAATCCAGGCATTAGAAAATCTCTTGCTGGGGCAGGCGAAGTATACAAGGGTAAGTTTCCCTCTACCATTAGTAAGGAAGGCCAGGGAGCCCCATAGGGCGTATAGGCCACATGACAAGATAGGAGGGTGGGAGTGAAGGAGTTAGAATTTTGAATAAGGGATTAGGAGTAGTGTGGGGAGTTTTGATTGGAGGGGAAGAGGTGGGGGGAGGAGCAAGAGATGATATAAGGAAGGGCAGGGGTCAGTTACCTCCTCTTGCTTCCTGGATCGCAGCTGAAGCAGACCAGACCCTGCAGTGGAGCCATGGCAGATCTTGTGGCCTTGCTGGACCTAGCGCGGCCTGTCTCAGCGATCCATGGGGCAGACTTGGTGCAGCAGCAGCTGCGGGTGACCTGTGCACAGTCGTCGGCTGCAGAAGAAGCTTCAGGGAGGCCTGCAGCGGTCACGGCCGCCGGAGCGTTACTCACCAGCAGGTGAGGTTCGGAGCAGGAGAAGCTCCAGGAGCCCCCTCGGGGACCTCTGCAGCCAGGGGAGCAGCGCGTGCCTGAGGCTCCTTCTCCGATCCCCAGGAGGAATCCTCGCCGGAGCCGCAGCCTACCAGAAGTGGGCGTGCCTGCGCTGCGGCCTACTTCCGGTTTGCGGCCTAAAAGGCCCCCGAGCAGCGCGGCGGTGACCCCCGGTGACAAGCCAGCCGTGGGTTATACCTGGCAAGATGGCGGGATGAGGAGTCCTCCCACGGTCTGCGGATGAGGGCGGGGCCAGCGTCCAGTGTACGGCGGTGGAGGAGTTGCTGTCTGCAGCGGTGGCCCCGATGTCATGCTGGGGTCGACCCCGGCGGGGGAGGGAGCGTGAAGGGCCTTCCCACAGTCGGCAGGGAGGAGCACGGCTTGCAGGGCGGAGGTGCAGCAGAGCCATGAGGAACACTGGCGCAGCAGCAGGTGGTCAAGAAAGGGGACGGATGAGAGATGAGCGGCCCTCCTGCAGGCGGCAGGGTGGGTCTGTGGATGGGAGGATCTGGGGTCCAGGAGTGCCACGGGAGATTGCGGGGGCAGGCTGCCCTGCGGGGCCCTTTTAAGATCATCGGGCAGGAAGCGGCCGGCAGATGTGCGGGACCTTAGAGAGCTATCTTTGGATCTGGAGCGGCAGCGTCGTCAGGCAGCCCCTTCTGCGCCTTTATCAAGACCTGACAACGTTGAAAACATGGAGAAAAGCTGAGAGGAGGGCGAGATTTCATAGGGACCGTCAGAACATGAGCAAGTTCCGTCAGGAGATGTCGCGGCCGGTCAGAGGATCTCTCTGAGGCAGCCTGATGAGGAGACTACCCTTGTTCATAATTTAACTGATGTGGGTGGTGCTCGGGGTGTGTTGGGGGTTAGTAATTCAGAGGGTGTTATAGGGAATATTCAAGGGGCAATTGGTGGGTGCATTATCTATGGGGTCAATTATTAAGTGTATTGCAGGGCTTGGCGTCACAGGGGGCAAGTGATGTGAGGTCGCCGGCAGTGGCGTGAGTGGCTTCCGGAGGTTCAGGAGCAGGATCTGGGCAGGCGGGAGTGCGCCTGCAGGGTGGTGGCTCGGTGTTATCACAGGAAAAGAGTAATACTGAGAAAGAAAAGGAGGATGAGGTGGTTCGGTTGGATAATTGAAGTGTATGTGGCACCCCAGGAGTCCGGGTGCCACAGTGGCATTGCCTCCCTCACAAGGGGTGATGCCATGCCTCGAAGCAAGGAGGGGTCCCCTAATCAGGTTTTGCTAGCATGCAACACTTTCCTGGCTCCAGACCAGCAAGGGGAGCTCCTCCCCTTAGCAACTGGGATCTGGAGGCGGGGTTAGTTTGAGGAAAGAAGAAAGGAGTTGAAGTCAGGACGTCGATGAGGAAAGACCTAGGGAGTGGAGCTGCATGGCAGTTCACCCCAGAGGAAGCGCAGAAGAACTGGACACCGGAGTCCGAGGTTGTGGGGCACCGAAAGCCCAGCAGCAGAAACCGGAGGGCAGGAGACAGCCAGCGGATCTTCAGTGTCTATAAAGAAAGGTTTTTGTTGGCAGTTCAACTAGGGGCAATGTAAGTTTGGGGGCACATGCAAGTTTAAGCACGAGTGTTTTGGATGTAGGGGAAGTCAGGGGCTCAGTAAGTGCTTTAAACGAGCAAAAGGCAAAACAGGTGAGGGTTCTGGAAAGAGGGAGGACTCCCGTGAAGGTCGAGGCGATGCTTCCATTTTTAAATAGATATCCAGATATGGAGGCGGCTAGGTTAATTGAGCTGGGTTTTTCTGAGCGCCAAAATTTAGGCCGGGAAATTTGAAATCGGCAGGGGAACACCCGGAGGTGGTGATGGAAACGCTGTATAATGAAGTGGCTTTGGGGAGCACGGCGGGACCGTTTCTGGATCCGCCTTGGCCAGAATTGAGAATTTCCCCTTTGAATGTTGTACCCAAGCTGGTACCAAATAAGTTTTGGCTTATTCATCACTTATCTTCTCTAGAAGAAGACTCCGTGAATGGCATCCCGGTAGAGTTATCGTTTGATAAGTCATTAGGGTTGGTAAGGGCAGCAGGGCAAGCTGCGTTGGTGGTGACTCGCCCCCTGGGCCGTGGGGTACTCTGTAGCGGGGCAGGTCGGTGCTGGGGGTGTCACAGTGGCAGTGACCCGGTCCGTGACCCAGGGCGGTTAATAAAAGGGATTAAAGAAAAGGGAATATAGTTTTTATATAATGTTCGTGACGACACCTGTGATATGCTGCTATATGGGGCCGCCGCTGCGGTGCAGATCCTCTGGAACTGATGATGACGCAGCAGAGTTGGTTCAGCTCTCCACAGGGAGAGCTTAGCTCCAGGGCAGTAAGTAGTGATACTATAGGGCGGATGTGGTTGGTGCGGTGTAGTGCAGGTGATGGCGCAGATAATAATTCTAGGACACAGTGGGGTGTAGTCTTCAAGGTTTACTCACAGTTGTTGAACTCCAGGTTACCAGGACCAGGGTAACCTCCCACACCGTCCTGTGTTTACCAAGGCAGGGGTTCAGCAATCTCCCAGGTGCCTCAGGAGTACATAACGGGACCCCAGTCTGTGTGCCTTACTCGGTCGTCTTCCTGCGCTGGCTCTCACCCTCCTGCCCTGCGCCAGTGTCCCAAGCCGGTAACCTCGGATTTTGGCGGGTAACCTGCAGTCCCCTGAATCCTATGTGGCTACCTTTTTAGCGATGTAGTTGTGGTTGTGAGCAGCTGCACCCTGAAAGTACAGAAGCATCCGGTTTCTAGCTGAGCCTTGTAGTTCTCCAATAGTTAGGGGCCGGTCCTCTTTGCGGCCTGATACCTCCACGTTCCTGCAGATTCGGGCGCATTGGTGGCTTCCGCACTTGCCGTGCCCCTGGGATCCCCTCACTCCTGGAGCCTTCCTCTGCTCCCTTCCTCTTCAGCCAGTCCTCCTGGGCCTCTCTGTCTAGGCTCTCTTCTCTGAGCAGAGCTCCTGCTTCCACCACTCTCTCCTCAGACTGAACACTGACTGGACTCTCTCTCTCAAGATGGCTCCCCTTTTTATACACCTACTGAAGTGCTCCCCTAGCTGCTTCCTCCACCCTCACCCAATACTTGGTTCCCCCTCAGTCGGTTCCACCGCACTTCCAACAGGGACAGGGCTCAGCATAAGGCAGTGCATCTTGCCCCGCCTGCTGGCCTGGAAGGGTGTAGTGTTGGATGCAAGTGGGTGGGTCCCGGGCAGTACTCCATCCTTACCTGAGAGTGAGATACCACACCTCTGGGTGAGATGCAGTACCTCTGTGGCGACTGACCCCGCAGGGGCGCCACAATGGCAAAATCGGATATTGAGGCGGCTTTTCGCTTGCTTCCAGTGCATCCGGACACTCTTCATCTGTTAGGCTGCATGTGGGATGAAAACATTTTTGTAGATCGTTGTTTGCCCATGGGCTGCTCTATATCATGCTCATACTTTGAGGCTTTTAGTTTATTTGTTGAATGGGTGGTTCGGGACATGTCCGGGGTCTCTTCAATAATTCACTACCTGAATGATTTCTTTTGTGTTGGGCCTTCTGGCTTGTTAGTGTGTTCAGTTTTGTGGGTAACTTTAAAGAAGGTGACGGTGTTGTTTGGGATCCCATTAGCCGCAGACAAGACGGAGGGCCCTGCTACGGTGATGTGTTTTTTGGGTATAGAAATTGACAGTGTGGCGATGAGTGTAGGCTTCCTAAAGGAAAGTTGATGGATTTGCGGCTGGCGGAAGCGGCGGTGCGACGCGTCAAGAAAATAAGGTTGAAGGTAGTACGGTCATTGTTAGGCAAGCTTAATTTTGCTTGCAGGATAATGCCGATGGTCAGGGTGTTTTCCAGGTGATTATCGGAGGCGTTGGCAGGAAAATCATCGTCGCATCATTTTTTCGCGTTACTCAGGAGATCAAGGCGGATCTGGAGGTTTGGGACTCTTTTCTGGCGAAATATAATGGTTGCACGCTGTGGATGGACAAAGTGGTGTCCAATGATAGTATATCTTGACTTCAGCAAAGCATTTGACAAAGTATCTCACACCATCCTTATTGAAAAAATGACCAAGTATGCAATGGACCAGGCAACTGTTAGGTGGATTCATAACTGGCTTAGTGATCGGACTCAAAGGGTGGTTGTAAATGGCTTCACATCCAGCTGGATGAATGTCTCAAGTGGGGTACCACAGGGCTCCGTCCTGGGACCTGTATTGTTCAACATCTTTATCAATGATTTAGATGAAGGAATTGAGGGTAAACTGATTAAATTTGCTGATGACACAAAGCTAGGAGGGATAGCTAATACTAGAGAAGAGAGAGAGAGGATTCAAAAAGACCTAAATAAACTGGAGCAGTGGGCAGCAACCAACAGAATGGTTTTTAACCGGGAAAAATGCAAAGTACTACATCTGGGCAATAAAAATGAAAAAAGCATATACAGAATGGGAGGAATAGAGCTAAGCAACAGTACATGTGAAAAAGACTTAGGTATACTAATAGGTCATAGACTGAACATGAGTCAACAGTGTGATGCAGCAGCAAAAAAGGCAAATACAATTCTGGGATGTATTAACAGAAGCATACAGTCTAGATCACGTGAAGTCATTATCGGTCTTTACTCCTCTTTGGTCAGACCTCATCTGGAATGCTGTGTACAGTTTTGGGCACCACATTTTAAAAAAGACATAGACAAACTGGAGCAAGTTCAGAGAAGAGCGACCAGAATGGTGACTGGTCTGCAAACCATGTCCTATGAGGAACGGTTGCAGGATTTGGGAATGTTTAGCTTGCAAAAAAGAAGACTGAGAGGAGACTTAATAGCTGTCTACAAATATGTCAAGGGCTGTCACATTGTAGAAGGATCATCTTTATTCTCATTTGCACAAGGAAAGACTAGAAGCAATGGGATGAAACTAAATGGGAGGAGACACAGATTAGATATTAGAGAAAACTTTTTGACAGTTAGGGTGATTAATGAGTGGAACATGCTGCCACGAGAGGTGGTTAGTTCCCCTTCAATGGACGTCTTCAAACAGAGGCTGGACAGACATCTGTCTGAGATGATCTAGTGAATCCTGCTTTGAGCAGGGGGTTGGACCAGATGACCCAGGAGGTCCCTTCCAACTCTACCATTCTATGATAACTTGCAGCTTTACACGGTTGCTGCTAGGTCATTGGGTTTTGGAGCGTTTTTTCTGGGACATTGGTGCGTAGGTCCTTGGCCAGTGACCTGACAGGAAACGGGTTTGGTAAAAAAACTTGTCCTTGTTGGAATTATTCCCAACTGTACTGGCCCTGGAATTGTGGGGGGCCGAGTTTAGCGGAAAGAACGTTTGTTTTTATTGTGATAACCTGTTGGAGGTTCATGCAATAAATTCTTTGTTGGCAAAATCTCCTCCTATAGTGGTGTACCTACGTCACTTGGTGTTGCGCTGTTTGGAAAGGAATGTGTATAGTGGCGAGGCATGTTCCGGGGGAATTGAATGAAGTGGCTGATGCGCTGTCTCGTTTCAGTTCGACTGGTTTCTCCAGCTGGTGCCATGGGCAGATAAAGTGGGAGCGGAATGTCCCAATGTGCTTTGGAGTCTAGTCAATGTGTAGTTTTCGAGTTAATCAAGAACTCAAGAAGGTATCCAAAATTATTGCTAGAATGGGAAACTTTGAGTGCGTGCATGGAGGTGGATTCTTCTGATAAGGATAGGCTGTGTTTAGTTTTATCCTTTTTAGGAAAAGATTTCATTTCGGGTAGATCGGTGTCCGCAGTGTCGCAGAGATTAGCGACGCTGGCATTTCTGTTTAAGTTACAGGGTGTGAAGGATGTCACAAAGGAATTTTTGGTGAATCAGGCCATGAAGGATTTTCGGAAAGGCGTAGTTAGTCAAGATAAAAGGAGGCCAGTTTCTTTTGCACTGTTGAACAAGTTGTTGGGTTGTGTGCAATCTGTTTGTTATTCCCTTTATGAGATAGCATTGTTTTCGGCTGCTTTTGTGTTAGCCTTCTTTGGTGCATTTCGCATAAGCGAGCTAATCAGTCCTCCACGTATGGTGGAAGGGGGTTTGCTTTTGGGTGACGTTCATGTGTTGGATGATAGGGTGGAATGTGTGTTCAGGCAGTCTAAGACTGATCAATGTGGGAATGTTTATTCTATTCCTGGTTATTTAGCCTGCCCGATTGTCGTAGTAAGGCATTTTATGGCAGTTCATGGTGCAATGCTGGGTGTGTTCTTATGACATGTGGACGAATTTGCACTGTCTCGGTACCAATTTGTTGCAGTTTTTAAACATTGATTAATGTTAATGGGTGAAAAGCCTGAAGAGTATGGGTCTCATTCGTTCCGCATTGGTGCGGCGACGGAGGCTTCTCGTTGGGGCTTGGGTGATGATGTGGTTCGGCGTATAGGTCGTTGTGAATCAGCACTTTTTCGCTCATATGGACGCCCTCACCTTGTGGCTGTATAAGGTTGAGATGGGCTGTAGCTGTTTGTTAGTGTGGTGATATTTATGTTTATTAATGAGGTCATTGTTTTGTTTTATTAAAGTGCATGTTTAATGTGGATCCTCGGTCATTCTTGCATGTTTTGGGGTGCGTTACTGGCCGATGTTCACACGGATGGTCGGCAGCTCAGGCAGGCTTGGTCCACGGCACTGATCAAGTGGCTGGGTATCCGCGGTATGACCTGGGGGAGTGTTTTGCCGGAGGTGGCATACTATTGTAGGGTGAATCAACTGCCGAATGTACTTGTGTTACATGTTGGTGGAAATTACCTTGGGGTTAGATCATCATGGAAACTCATCAGAGATATTAAATTCGACATGTTACGGTTGTGGTCAGCGTATCCAGGAATCGTTATTGTTTGGTCGGACATTGTTGCTCTGCTGAACTGGAGGTACACAAAATCGGTTGAGCGTATTAACAAGACCAGGATTAAGGTTAACAAAACTATGGCTCGTTTCGTAGCAAGGTGTGGTGGTAAGGCGTAAGGATTTGGAGGTGCCTTCTAGGGAGCACTTGAGATCGGACGGTGTGCATCTAAATGATATTGGGATGGATTTATGGTCTTTGGCCTTGAGAGAGGGTATTGAGCAAGCTTTAGGTGTGTGGCAGGCCCAGGCCAAGTAAGGTGTCACGTGTCCGGAGCTGTGGCGGGGGATAGGTCTGGTTCAGAAGCTGATATTAAAAATGTCCGTTTTGGTGGGAAGTCACTATTGGAGTATAGTGCCTTCTGTTTAACCCATGTCGCATGCAGCCATGTGTTTCTTTAAAGGGAGGTTAATATGAAAGGGGGTCGGAAAGATCCTCAATGACCAGAAAACCCTTCTTGAATTGTCAAGAAATCTGCCATATTTCCTCTACTCTCTCTTTGTCCCACTTGAAATTTTCATGAGAACAGTCTGAGTAACTTAAAATATTCACTCATCACTGCGAATCAATGATAATGTTACTAAACAACAGATGACTGCTTTAAATGAAATTAAAAAAAATCATGAAACAGGTGGTAAAAAGGTAAACTGACAAAGGATCGAATGTGGTTATTTGGCATACTGACATGTATGAAAGGGAGGCTTCCTGTCAACTGAATGATGTCAAGTATTTTTTTGCAGATTGCCAATAAGAACATTTCAAAATAATATGTTCCTTATTTTGGATAAGACACTTGAGAGAGGCACTATCCCTAAACCATAATGGGAAGATCTCATGGTTGACGGTCCAGTTATTGCTACATTCTATTACCTAAGGTTCATGAAAATTTACTCAACCCCCCCCAGGTTGTCCCATTGTATCAGGATGTGGAAGTATGAATGAACAGATCTGTAGATTCCTTGATCATTGTCTTCAACCTTGTATGGTCGATCTTCCGTCCTACTTAAAGGAGTCGAGAGAGGTTTTAAGGCGATTGGATGGTGAAGTATTGGAACCTGACATGTTCCTTGTGACATGTGATATTGAGTCCCTTTATACCTGCATTAGTCATCAACAGGGGATGCCAGCAACCAAATTTCTTCTCAACATGCAGGGTCTATCCAGAGACCTCCTTATCCGTCCAATGGACTCAATTTTGTTTTGGATCACAATTTTTTTTGTATTCAGGAACAGATTTTTCTTGCAGACTATGGGTGTGGCAATGGGCGTAACATTTGCGCTGTCTTATGAAAATCTTTTTTGTAGGGCTATGGGTGAGAGATATGGTTCAGACACAATATTCTCATGAATGGATAAGTAATTTTGTGTGATCAAACATCTGACTTTGAGAGCCATGTTAGAGATCTGAAAGACAGATTTACACAACGCGGATATCGAGTAAAAGATATTGACCGAGGTTACAGATTAGCTAGAGTATGTAACCTTGATGATTTACTGAAAAAGATGAAAAATCAAGATGAACGTGTCCTGCCAATTACCAGTTTCCATAGTCGAAGAGATGAAGTCCATTGGCCTATATTGAAACAGTTTTTTCTGAAACAAGAAAAAGCTGGTACAAATTGAATGTAAGTGGATAACTACTTTATAAACATTGGCACCTCTTGGTTTATAAGAACAGCTCAGTTTTGTTTCCTATCTTTAATTGTTGTATTCTTTCATGACTACAATTTACCATCTTTTTGTTCCCTTATTGTTTCCCAACATTTCATTTTATTTTCCTTATATTTGCGAAGTCGGCTGTGGCTTTTTAGTTTTATTCATTTTTATTTGTTTTCTCACTTCTTCTCTTTCAATCTAGGATGCAGTTTATCTCAGTGGCTAATATGAAAACAAGTCCCACATTTTTTCTTTCTTCCAGTATTTTTTACTTTGTCGTCTCATCTGGATATTGCTGCACGTTTTTCCATTTAAATGTGTTTTTATATATTTTTTTCATTGTTCTGTGTGTTTTATACACACTATTTTATTCTACCACTATGCATACCCTTTTTCACATTCATATGTTCTCTTTCTTTGCTTACTCATTACACTATTATTATTTTAATTTTACAATTTTTTATTACTTACTATTTATTTATTATCATTATATATATTTTTTTTTCTTAGTTTTTCATTTTGTGATCTTCCCTATTCCCCTATCACTTTATTTAGATTTTTTTTTTCATCATTCATTTCATTGACATGTCACAACGCATCCAATCATATTTCTTTGTTTATTTTTTAGCACCCTCACTTTTCACTCCATGCTTCCACATTCTGTCATTTTTCATCAGTTATCCACATACATATTTTTTTTCATTTGGCTCTTTTTCCCATCAAGGTCTACTTTCCCCACTGCAATAGGCACGTTTCCCCCATCCAATATAGCCGCCGCCCCATATTTTCCAATCTACAGTTATATGAAAAAGTTTGGGCACCCCTATTAATCTTAAGCTTAATGTTTTATAAAAATTGGTGTTTTTGCAACAGCTATTTCAGTTTGATATATGTAATAACTGTTGGACACAGTAATGTTTCTGCTTTGAAATGAGGTTTATTGTACTAACAGAAAATGTGCAATCTGCATTCAAACAAAATTTGACAGGTGCATAAGTATGGGCACCCTTATCATTTTCTTGTTTTAAATACTCCTACCTACTTTTTACTGACTTACTAAAGCACTTTTTTGGTTTTGTAACCTCATTAAGCTTTGAACTTCATAGCCACTTGCAAGTTGTTCTCTTGTTTGAATCTCCTCTGAAGAGTGGCATCATGGGCTCCTCAAAACAACTGTCAAATGATCTGAAAACAAAGATTATTCAACATAGTTGTTCAGGGGAAGGATACAAAAAGCTGTCTCAGAGATTTAACCTGTCAGTTTCCTCTGTGAGGAACATAGTAAGGAAATGGAAGAACACAGGGACAGTTCTTGTTAAGGCCAGAAGTGGCAGGCCAAGAAAAACATCAGAAAGGCAGAGAAGAAGAATGGTGAGGTCAAGGACAATCCTCAGACCACCTCCAGAGAGCTGCAGCATCAACTTGCTGCAGATGGTGTCACTGTGCATCGGTCAACAACGCACTTTGCACAAGGAGAAGCTGTATGGGAGAGTGATGCGAAAGAAGCCGTTTCTGCAAGCACGCCACAAACAGAGTCGGCTGAGGTATGCAAAAGCACATTTGGAGAAGCCAATTTCTTTTTGGAAGAAGGTCCTGTGGACTGATGAAACCATGGTTGAGTTGTTTGGTCATACAAAAAGGCGTTATGCATGGCTGCAAAAAAACACAGCATTCCAAGAAAAACACTTGCTACCCACAGTAAAATTGGGTGGAGGTTCCATCATGCTTTGGGGCTGTGTGGCCAATGCCGGCACCGGGAATCTTGTTAAAG
Source organism: Phyllobates terribilis (assembly GCF_046119375.1). NCBI lineage: Eukaryota > Metazoa > Chordata > Amphibia > Anura > Dendrobatidae > Phyllobates > Phyllobates terribilis. The sequence goes on from NW_027363317.1 coordinate 50,020, forward strand.
TTGAGGGATGCATGAATTCCACTCAGTATCAGCAGATTCTTGACAATAATGTTCAAGAATCAGTGACAAAGTTGAAGTTACGCAGGGGATGGATCTTTCAGCAAGACAATAATCCAAAACACCGCTCCAAATCTACTCAGGCATTCATGCAGAGGAACAATTACAATGTTCTGGAATGGCCATCCCAGTCCCCAGACCTGAATATCATTGAACATCTGTGGGATCATTTGAAGAGGGCTGTCCATGCTCGGCGATCATCAAATTTAACTGAACTGGAACTGTTTTGTAAAGAGGAATGGTCAAAAATACCTTCATCCAGGATCCAGGAAATCATTAAAAGCTACAGGAAGCGACTAGAGGCTGTTATTTTTGCAAAAGGAGGATCTACTAAATATTAATGTCACTTTTCTGGTGAGGTGCCCATACTTATGCACCTGTCAAATTTTGTTTGAATGCAGATTGCACATTTTTTGTTAGTACAATAAACCTCATTTCAAGGCAGAAACATTACGGTGTCCAACAGTTATTACATATATCAAACTGAAATAGCTGTTGCAAAAACACCAATTTTTATAAAACATTAAGCTTAAGATTAATAGGGGTGCCCAAACTTTTTCATATAACTGTATTTCTACTTTCATAGTTGCATTGGGCAAGTTTTCCTCATCCAAGATGGCTGCCACTCCATTTCGCACATACGCACTGGCTGCTCGGCTTGGACCCGGAATTTCAGCTTCAATGACTCCATCAGCGCCCTCCAATGCAGGTATTGATAGTGACCACGCCACATAATCATAGTGGAAGGCGTTGATAGAAATGGCCATCACCTCTACCACCTTTCTCACTCATTAAAAAGTTGGCTTCCATTCTCCACTTCACCACCCCTTCGGAAGCATTAGTGAAACGTGCATTGGAGGGTAAGGTGGAGGCTGCACAGGGAGTATGTGGGCATCGGGACCTATGTTCAGTACTTATTATTGTGCCTGCTGTGTTTTATTGGTTTTTAATTAGTCCTATATCTTGTTTTTTAATATCTCTAGTTGTCCAGCTATATTTATTAATTAATAAAATTATGTTTTGTTACTTGCGACTTTGTAGGTTCTATTTTGTAATTATAGACTGTCTGCTCTCACTGATTTTCCTGCAAATCTGTATGTGATTACATAGTTCTAGGAGAATAGTAGACATATGTGTGATTACTAACACTTCTTCAGCTTTCATCATGTCAGAAAGTGTTGGGGAAGGGGCAGTACAGCAGAGGTTAGCTTTGTCTCATTATACTTTTGTGAGCTCTTTTCTCATAGTGCTGTCAGCTCAGCTGTACTGCCCCATCTCTTAGCTGCTATTAATCTGTGCTGCTGGGTGCCAACTCCGCACATAATCAGTTTTCTTCCCCTTCTGGCAGCAGACAGTATGGTCCCTTTTACTTCCTTTGCACATGGACTTTTCATAGGTATATAATGCTACTGCAGGAGAGAGACCAAGCATGCATATCCAGCAGCACTTAGCACATGAGGTGGACATGCACATTGATAAACACTTTGAACATAAAACGGTGTCATACTATATGTTTAGATGTAGTAAATGATTCTTTACTCAATATTGTTTAACAGCATGTAAATGCTATTAACTATTTTTTTAGAACATGAAATACCCACGTAAGAGATATGAACACCTTGACATTCAGGGAAAAATGTAAATTTGCAATAAAATATATATAAAGTTTAAGATTTTCATACATCAAATGTGTTTATCATCTAAATCACTGCACTAAATAGAGTTTAGAACAAAATGGGTAATTTTTAATATTTGCTTAGCTACCGTTGAAGCTCGAGCAGGCATTAAAACATTTGTATCTGATACAATGACAGTAAATGATGGCGGTACATATAATCCTTGGCTTGTCTCATCAATAAACCGAGGTCCAATGAAATATAAAACAGGGCCGAATGGAGTGTGCACTTTCCAGTATGAGTGAAAAGTGTCCCAGAAAACAGAATATTTTTCGTTGTAGGAGCTAAAACCCATATTTGGTATCCAATGACTTTGGGGGAGAATCTGATGTATATCCATGGTTAATCCTCTCCCATATCAACATTATCGGCCAACATGCCTCATCAAATGATGCCGTCAGTGTGAAATCCATCTCTGTATTGATTACTGATGTCTTCACTCTAGAATGTTTTCAGAAGTACAAAATCAAAATATTAAAATGGTATAGAATAGGGGTCTCAAACTCAGCTGGGTATATGGGCCGCACAGGGAAAAAAATTGAATTTGGGGGGCCGCATTCTTTGCATGACAAAGTGACATTTTTAGTGATACCATTTTTTTTCTATACACTTTTTGAACTGGTCCTCGTCTTGTAGTAATGCCCCATCCTGATCCTCATCTTGTAGTAATGTGCCCATCCTGATCCTCATCTTGTAGTAATGTACCCATCCTGGTCCTCATCTTGCAGTAATGCCCCATCCTGGTCCTCATCTTGTAGTAATGTGCCCATCCTGATCCTCATCTTGAAGTATTGCCCCATCCTGGTCCTCATCTTGTAGTAATGCACCATCCTGGTCCCCATCTTGTAGTAATGCCCCATCGTGGTCCCCATCTTGTAGTGATGTGCCCATCCTGGTCCTCATATTGTAGTGATGTGCCCATCCTGGTCCTCATATTGTAGCGATGTGCCCATCCTGGTCCTCATATTGTAGCGATGTGCCCATCCTGGTCCTCATATTGTAGCAATGTGCCCATCCTGGTCCTCATATTGTAGCAATGTGCCCATCCTGGTCCTCATATTGTAGCAATGTGCCCATCCTGGTCCTCATATTGTAGCAATGTGCCCATCCTGGTCCTTATATTGTAGCAATGTGCCCATCCTGGTCCTCATCTTGTAGTAATGCCCCATCCTGGTCCTCATCTTGTAGTAATGCCCCCCATCCAGGTCCAAATATTGTAGGAATGTCCCCCTCCAGGTCCCCATATTGTAGGAATGTCCCCATCCAGGTGGCCATACGTCCTCATCCAGGTGGCCATATGTGCTCACCCACGTGCCCATATGTCCCTATCCAGATGCCCATAGTGCACATAACAGAGAAAAAAAAATTCTTCTCACCTGTCTTCCGTTCCCTCGGCGTCCTTCTGCATATGCAGCATGCAGGCACCATAGACCCCTTGACAATTCCGGCCCGGACCAGTAGCCGCCGACATAAGCACCGTAGTGCAGTGTATTGCCGAGCAGAGACAGGCTCTCTGCACAGCAATACCAATGCCAGCTGCCGACCTATCAGAGGCCTGCAGCTGACATCTGCGTCAGTGATGTCATACGCCGCTGCGCTGGGACGCAGATGTCAGCTGCTGGCCTCTGATAATCTTGTCTTTCAAAGTGTTAGCCCCGCTCATCCATTAGAATCTGAGGATGTGAAAAGACTCACTGAGCGACATTTTATTGCACTTATTCCAGCAACGGAAACAAGAAGGAACCCCCAGAAAAGATGTCGTGTATGTACCAAGAGAGGAATGAGGCGTGATACCCGCTACTATTGCGCACAATGCCCATCATTGCCAGCCTTATGCGTCACTGACTGCTTTAAAATCTTCCACACAGAACCACGTTTTTAAACTGTAAAAATGTATCCCAATTTGTCATTCAAACATTTGGTTCATTTAGTGAATGACACATTTGAGTAGAGCTCACTTAATTTCCAGGGGGGGTTCTCCAGAATCTAAACCTTCCATTGCGTGCTTGTTTCTGGAAATCATCCATTGAGTTAAAATGGTCACAAAACTCATAGATGAATTCCCAGAGGGGTGTCATTTCCAAAATGGGGTCACTTGTTGGGGGTTTCCTCTGTTTAGGCACCTCAGGGGCTCTCCAAATGCAACATGGCGTCCGCTATCGATTCCAGTCAAATTTCCATTCCAAAAGTCAAATGGCGCTCCTTACCTTCCAAGCCATGCCGTGCGCCCAAAAAGTGGCTTTGCACCACATATGGGGTATCAGCGTGCTCAGGAGAAATTGCACAACACATTTTGGGGTCCATTTTTTCTGGCTGCCCTTGTGAAAATTAAAAATTTGAGGTTAAAGTAGCAGTTTTGTGAAAAAAAAGTTAAATGTTCATTGTTTTCTTCCACATTCCAAAAATTCCTGTGAAGCACCTGAAGGGTTAATAAACTTCTTGAATGTGGTTTTGAGCACCTTGGGGGGTGAAGTTTTTAGAATGGTGTCACTTTTGGGTATTTTCTGTCATAAAGGCCTCTCAAAGTCACTTCAAATAAGATGTGGTCCCTAAAAAAATGTTTTTGTAAATTTTGTTGTAAAAATGAGAAATCGCTGGTCAACTTTTAACCCTTATAGCTTCCTAACAAAAAAAAATGTTGGTTCCAAAATTGTGCTGATGTAAAGTAGACATGTGGGAAATGTTATTTATTAACTATTTTGTGTGACATCTCTCTCTGATTTAAGGGCATGAAAATTCAAAGTTTGAAAATTGCAAAATTTTCAAAATTTTCGCCAAATTTCCGATTTTTTCACAAATAAACGCAAGTGATATCGAAGAAATTTTACCACTATCATGAAGTACAATATGTCACGAAAAAACAGTCTCAGAATCAGGGGAATCCGTTGAAGCGTTCCAGAGTAATTACCTCATAAAGTGACAGTGGTCAGAATTGAAAAAATTGGCCCGGTCACGAAGGCAAAAAGAGGCTCTGGCGCGAAGTGGTTAACTTGACATGGGCATCACCCTCCCAGTACAGGCCAATAACATATAATCTCCCCGGCAGCACTATATTCAGCTTTTCTTATGTTGTAGGATCCATTTACACAAACCCATTTGCAGAAATTTAAAAGCCTGTTTACATGGGCAGACTGAGCGATCTGTAGCAGATTGTTCAGAGTGCATAAGCAGCCATAGCTCTTGGGAGTCCGAGTCGTATTTAGAAAGGACCACTGCACCACTGAGAACAATGATTTTTTGTGCTGCACAAAAAATAATTTCACCCAGTGAATGCGAGTTTTGCTTTTTTTATCTGATGATCATCAGCCTGTTTCTTAAAAACGATCGTACATGATAATCTTTCAGTGTAAATACAGCTTTCTCCATACACATTAGGTTAAAGTTGGTCAAACACATCGATATGCCGGACACTCTAATGTGTATAGGGGCACAGGTCAACTGATGGTCGCAGGAGATGACAATTGGACATATCCAATTTGGGACTGCTGATCACTTTGTTCTCTCAGAAATCATGGAGAACACAGGAGTGCTCAGCCAAGTGAGCAATCCATTCCATGGGAGAGTCAGCAAAGATGGCTGTTGGCTGAATGATCCACTGAAGAATCGTTTGGTCAACAGTCATCTAATTTGTGTGGCCAGCTTTAGAATGGCTCAACAACCTGGTCACAAGTATCAGCTTCTAATTATTGTGCTCAGTTGGTCACATTGAAGGCTACACCCGCCCTGTTACAGAGAGCGCATGACCTATTTGTTCTACCTATTTATCTACTAACCTTGTCCACATGGGAGACTCGCAGTCTTTACCTCTCTTGAATTCCCACACTGACTGAGTGATAACAATACACCAATTTACTATGACGCTTGAGTTCTCTCCGATGTAATGACAGAGGAGACAAGGCAACTACAATCATCACTCTGACCCGTAGTCAACACATTCAAAGCAATGTAATCATAGGCGGATTATAATGAGGGCAATCTGGGCTACCGCCCGGGGCCCTGGCCTTCGGGGGAGCCCATGGCCAGATCGCCCTCATTATAATGTTTTCTGCAGAGGCATGGGCAGGGGAACCGCACCGTACCATTAGACGCCGGCTGCATCAGGGAGACAGACACACCCCTTGCACGCTGTGTCTCCAGGACTGACGTCACACAGCGGCGCCTGGAGCTGCTTCACTTCAGCCTGCCGGAGAGGAGCTCCTGCATCAGTGGATGGCGGTAAATAGTAAATATGAGGTCGGGCCCAGGGCAGGTTGTCTGGAGTGAGGAGGGGGCTGCAAGATGCTGCTCTCCTCCTAATGAGTTCACACAGATCCCTTAGTATCAGGTCAGCGGTCGCTCTGCTGGGGCTCTGTGTGACTTATTGCCGGAGTCTGACCTTTGTTGCAGATCAGCTCGCGCTGTCAATGCCAGGTCATCGGCTCCATCGTCACCAGATCTGCAGGAAAATTCACAGTCATGCAATAAATCACACTGAGCCCCAGCAGAGACCACAGACATCGCATACAGGATCCTGCACTGACTGATCAGCCCAAAACCTACAGGACGTCACATACTATACTGCTCCATATATAATATGTGAGGTCCTGTAGGCCGGTGTGATCAGTACAGTGTATATCCCTGTACAAAATGTCACATCCAGTATACAGATTAGTGTACGGTATACTGTGGTAAAGACATCAGATGGGATATAACAATGTGTATAGTATATAACATCTGATGTCTATATCACAGTATATCGCACTAGCTATTGAACTCGTTTTACGCCCGGGTGGCGAGCTTTTTTATTGGTATATGCTCTCCTATCCTGGCCCCGTATCCTGGTATATGCTTCCCCATCCTGGTGTATGCTTCCCCATCCTGGTATATTTGCCCCCGTCCTGGTATATGCTCCCCCATCCTGGTGTATGCTTCCCCATCCTGGTCCCCCATCCTGGTATATGCTCCTCCATCCTGGTGTATGCTCCCCCATCCTGGTATATGCTCCCCCATCCTGGTATATGCTTCCCCCATCCTGGTATATGCTTCCCCATCCTGGTATATGCTCCCCCATCCTGGTATATGCTCCCCCATCCTGGTATATGCTCCCCCATCCTGGTTCCCCATCCTGGTATATGCTCCCCCATCCTGGTGTATGCTTCCCCATCCTGGTCCTCCATCCTGTTATATGCTCCCCCATCCTGGTATATGCTTCCCCATCCTGGTCCCCCATCCTGGTATATGCTCCCCCATCCTGGTGTATGCTTCCCCATCCTGGTCCCCCATCCTGGTATATGCTCCCCCCATCCTGGTCCATGCTTCCCCCCCATCCCTCCATCCTGGTATATGCTTCCCCATCCTGGTCCCCCATTCTGGTACATGCTCCCCCATCCTGGTCCATGCTTCCTCCCATCTTGGCATATGCTCCCCTATCCTGGTATATGCTCCCCCATCCTGGTGTATGCTTCCCCATCCTCGTATATGCTCCGCTATCCTGGCCCATGCTCCCCCATCCTGGTCCATGCTTCCCCATCCTGGTATATGCTCCCCCTTCCTGTTCCCCTATCCTGGTCTATGCTCCCCCCTCACCTTGGTCCATGCTCCCCATGTCCGCATAGCGCAATATCCAGTTTCATTTGAATGAATACAAATGTGCAGAGTGTATTCAACAAAATGGCGCCAAAGTACACGCATGCGCATACCACACTGTCCATTTTGTTTTCATATTTGTCTTGACTAAAATAGCGCCGGAAATCACAGTATGCACAGGCGCCGATTGTGGCACCACATTCCTCCCCCAGCCTCTCCAGAGATGACAGGACTGAACAGGTATGTGTTTATGGTGCCTTTGCATACCGGGATATCCGGCACCACACTCCTCATCCCTGTCTGGGATGTGGATGTGTCTGTCTGCGGCCAGACTGCGCAGGTATTGCACTTGCGCAGTCTATAGAGGCTTCTGACAGAAGGACACATCCCTGATTATACTATAGTAGATACCAGTCATGTATTGTCATATAGACTGTACAGGGCCATACATGGGGGAATGAGGAGAGGCATGTGACCGGGGTACAGCCATCAGGGGGGTGCCTTTGGGCCACCTCATGCGGTGGTCAAAGGTGTCTCCCAGGTAGCTGCATTTTGCATTCGACCATTCTCTGAGCTGGCTGTGGAACCGACAGTCGATCAGAGAAGGGAGCTATGTACGGGCTCATATTGTATATAGGGAGCTATGTGGGTACTCATACTGTATATAGGGAGTTATGTACGGGCTCATATTGTATATAGGGTGCTATGTGGGTACTCATACTGTATATAGGGAGCTATGTACGGGCTCATATTGTACATAGGGAGCTATTTGGGTGCTCATACTGTATATAGGGAGCTATGTGAGGGCTCATACTGTATCTATGGAGCTATGTGAGGGCTCATACTGTATATAGGGAGCTATGTGAGGGCTCATACTGTAACTAGGGAGCTATGTGAGGGCTCATACTGTATATAGGGAGCTATGTGGGGCTCCTACTGTATATAGGGGGCTATGTGAGTGCTCATACTGTATATAGGGTGCTATGTGGGTGCTCATACTGTATATAGGCAGCTATGTGTGGGGCTCATACTGTATCTAGGGAGCTATGTGTGGGGCTCATACTGTATCTAGGGAGCTATGTGTGGGGCTCATACTGTATCTAGGGAGCTATGTGGGGGCTCATACTGTATCTAGGGAGCTATGTGCGGGCTCATACTGTATCTAGGGAGTTATGTGGGGGCTCATACTGTATATAGGGGGATGTCAGCATACTTAATTCTGCTCAATATTAAGTCATACAATTAATATATATTTTTTATTATTTTGTTAATATTATTAATGTTGAGCAGAATTAATTTCAGCCTATTGGTTCAGCCTCCACAACAGTCATGGTCTCTCGTGACCCCTCAAGGAAATTAATCTCCCACTGCTGCTCTACTATATATAGCGCTATGTTATGTATAGCGCTGTGAACATAATGGAAAAAAATTTCTATCATTTTCCGTCTACAGATGTGACCAAAGCTTCTGTGTGTTGGTCACATGATCTATCACATGAGCTATCAAAGGGAATCATGTGACATGTCACGTGATACATCGGGTACCTGTGGGGGGGCCCACACCTTCTAAACTGCCCGGGGCCCTGGCTACTCTTAATCCACCCCTGAACGTAATCCAGAACATATCCAGCAAACCATCATTATCACACAATAAGTTTAACATTACACATTCAGTATCTGCCATGGGGAAAAGAGCAGTGGCCCTTGCATCCTATAAAATCCATACAGTCTGTACATACAGGAAGCCCCAAGTATAACCACATGTACAGACAATAAGATCAGTGATAGTTTATAGCTATAATGGAAGTAGGACGCGTAATGCTAATAATGACCCTATCCTAGTGATGCAGTCAGTATTATTTAGAAGATATGAATCATGACGAGGGTTTTATAAATTAAGCAAAAAAAATCAACATTTAAGTCTTCTACATGACTGATGCCTACAGTCATGGCCAAAAGTTTTGAGAATGACACCAAAATTATATTTTCACATGATCTGCTGGCCTCTGGTTTTTATTAGTGTTTGTCTGATGTTTATATCACATACAGAAATATAATTGCAATCATATTATGAGTACCAATAGGTTATATTGACAGTTAGAATGAGTTAATGCAGCAAGTCAATATTTGCAGTGTTGCCCTTTCTTCTTCAAGACCTCTGTAATTCTCCCTGGCATGCCCTCAATCAACTTTTGGACCAAATCCTGACTGATAGCAGTCCATTCTTGCATAATCAATGCTTGCATTTTGCCAGAATTTGTTGGTTTTTGTTTGTCCACCCGTCTCTTGATGATTGACCACAAGTTCTCAATGGGATTAAGATCTGGGGAGTTTCCAGGCCATGGACCCAAAATCTCTATGTTTTGTTCCATGAGCCATTTAGTTATCACCTTTGCTTTATGGCAAGGTGCTCCATCATGCTGGAAAAGGCATTGTTGGGCGCCAAACTGCTCTTGGACGGTTGGGAGAAGTTGCTCTTGGAGGACATTCTGGTACCATTCTTTATTCATGGCTGTGATTTTAGGCAAGACTGTGAGTGAGCCGATTCCCTTGGCTGAGAAGCAACCCCACACATGAATGGTTTCAGGATGCTTTACAGTTGGCATGAGACAAGACTGGTGGTAGCGCTCACCTCTTCTCCGAATAAGCTGTTTTCCAGATGTCCCAAACAATCGAAAAGGGGATTCATCAGAGAAAATGACTTTGCCCCAGTCCTCAGCAGTCCACTCCCTGTACCTTTTGCAGAATATCAGTCGGTCCCTGATGTTTTTTCTGGAGAGAAGTGGCTTCTTTGCTGCCCTCCTTGAAACCAGCCCTTGCTCAAAGAGTCTCCGCCTCACAGTGCGTGCAGAAGCACGCACACCAGCCTGCTGCCATTCCTGAGCAAGCTCGGCACTGCTGGTAGTCCGATCCCGCAGCTGAAACAGTTTGAAGATACGGTCCTGGCGCTTGCTGGTCTTTCTTGGGCGCCCTGGAGCCTTTTTGACAACAATAGAAGCTCTCTCCTTGAAGTTCTTGATGATGCGATAGATTGTTGACTGAGGTGCAATCTTTGTAGCTGCGATACTCTTCCCTGTTAGGCCATTTTTGTGCAGTGCAATGATGGCTGCACGTGTTTCTTTAGAGATAACCATGGTTAACTGAAGAGAAACAATGATACCAAGAACCAGCCTCCTTTTAAAGTGTCCAGTGATGTCATTCTTACTTAATCATGACTGATTGATCGCCTGCCCTGTCCTCATCAACACCCACACCTGTGTTAATGGATCAATCACTAAAACGATGTTAGCTGCTCCTTTTAAGGCAGGACTGCAATGATGTTGAAATGTGTTTTGGGGGTTAAAGTTCATTTTCTGGGCAAATATTGACTTTGCAAGTACAGTAATTGCTGTTAAGCTGATCACTCTTTGACATTCAGGAGTATATGCAAATTGCCATTACAAAAAATGAAGCAGTAAACTTTGGAAAAATTACTATTTGTCTCATTCTCAATACTTTTGGCCATGACTGTACCTGCTATTTCATGTCTTCACATTTGAGCTTTGTTCACTTAGGATAACTTTATGGTCAGTGACCTAGCTCATAAATCCATACCCAGACCAGACTCCCTCTTAATACAGACTCCTGAGCACAACCCTCTGTAATACAAACCCCAGACTTTGCTTTGAAATAATGTCTAATCAGACTCCCCTCATACCTCATCCAGACTTTATTGTTTCACATACTTGTTTTATCCATAGTTTTCATGCATAAAATACGTAGCCATTATAAGCTATTGAGTTGTCCACATAACAATAGTTACGATTCATGAATCTAAATTCCCCATACAAATATATGGGTCTGTGACAGTAGCGTAGCTACCTGGGGGGCAGAGGGGGAGGTCGCCCCGGGCCCCGCGCTCTGAGGGTGCCCACCCGAGCTACGTCATTGTAACTGTAGCGGCACGCCTCTACAGTTACACTCCGGGCAGAGCAGGGAGACCCAATGTCCCTGTACTGCCCGGCAGCTGCTATGGGGCCCTAAAGCAGGAGGGAGGTCCCCGATGCCAGCATCGCCCCCCCCCCCGCAAGTCACCGCAACTGCAAGCTCAGTGATGGGAGAGGGAGCTACGCTCCCTCTCCCATCAGTCCCCATAGCGTCCTCTGTGTCTGACGCCACTGACGTCACGTCATCACTTGGCGCCCGGCCCACTGTGCTGAAGATTTGTGCGGACCGGGCGCTCGGAGCAGCGGGGGAATGAGGAGGAGAGAGAGGTGAGTATTGTGCTTATTTATTTATTTTTTCTTATTGGAGAGGGGGGGGGGGTTATGCTACAGACTGCCTATGGGGGGGTGAGGGGATTATGCTACAGACTACCTATGGGGAGTGAGGAGATTATGCTACAGACTGCCTATGGGGGGTGGGGGGATTATGCTACAGACTGCCTATGGGGGGTGGGGGGATTATGCTACAGACTGCCTGTGGGGGGTGGGGGGATTATGCTACAGACTGCCTATGGGGGGTGAGGGGATTATGCTACAGACTGCCTATGGGGGGGTGAGGGGATTATGCTACAGACTGCCTATGGGGGGTGAGGGGATTATGCTACAGACTGCCTATGGGGGGGTGAGGGGATTATGCTACAGACTGCTTATGGGGGGTGAGGGGATTATGCTACAGACTGCCTATGGGGGGGTGAGGGGATTATGCTACAGACTGCCTATGGGGGGGGTGAGGGGATTATGCTACAGACTGCCTATGGGGGGTGAGGGGATTATGCTACAGACTGCCTATGGGGGGGTGAGGGGATTATGCTACAGACTGCTTATGGGGGGTGAGGGGATTATGCTACAGACTGCCTATGGGGGGGTGAGGGGATTATGCTACAGACTGCCTATGGGGGGTGAGGGGATTATGTTACAGACTGCCTATGGGGGGTGAGGGGATTATGCTACAGACTGCTTATGGGGGGTGAGGGGATTATGCTACAGACTGCCTATGGGGGGGAGTGAGGGGATTATGCTACAGACTGCCTATGGGAGGGGTGAGGGGATTATGCTACAGACTGCCTATGGGTAGTGAGGGGATTATGCTACAGACTGCTTATGGGGGGTGAGGGAATTATGCTACAGACTGCCTATGGGGGTGAGGGGATTATGCTACAGGCTGCCTATGGGGGGGGGTGAGGGGATTATGCTACAGACTGTCTATGGGGAGTGAGGAGATTATGCTACAGACTGCCTATGGGGGGCGGGGGGATTATACTACAGACTGCCTATGGGGGTGGGGGGATTATGCTACAGAAGGCCTATGGGAGGTGGGGGGATTATGCTACAGACTGCTTTTGGGGGGATTATGCTACAGAGGTGCACCTTTGGTCAAAATCAGAGGCTTCGTGTCCCGTTTGCAACAGGCTTGACCTGAAATGTTGCCGAAAGGCAACAAAAGATGACCTTTTGTTGCAAACGGGACACAAGATGGCCGACTTTTGTTGCCGGAATGCAACATTTGTTGCATTTGTGCAACAGGCTTGACCTTGATACATTGGAACTGGATTAAAGAGTCAATATGGTAGTATGACCTTCTGTACTATAGTAATATATAGGGACTGATGGGGGAAATTTGTTTTTTGGCATTTGGGACGCTTACGCACGCGGTGGGATGCGCTAAATTTTTTTCAGGGTTAAGGCAAAATTTTTGCTCGAAACTGCGCGCTCTGCGGTCTGAAATATCGCTCCTGAGGGGGTCTACGCAATAAAAATGCAAAAAAATGTAACATTAGAGCTGGCTAAATCACTTACCTGATTGACCAATAGCCAGCCCTCATTGACTTTTTTGTTGACATTGTGTGTTCTGAGGAAACTCCACCGGGTGGCAATGTTGTCCAACTTTTTAATTTTTTATTGTAGGATTGTAAAAACACCAGATGGCAATGTTTCTATTTCTAATGTGCACGCAAGCATGAGAGCTTGCTGCTGGTTGTCCTGGATTACCTGCATCCAGCCCTCATATTGGGCATATAATGTCTATAGCCAACTCTCAAATTTTTTTTGCTTTAATAACACTAAGGCTATGTAACCACGATGCAGAAATGAAGCATTGTGTTCACGGCTGCCTCTAGCCAGCCCCCCAATTTTTTTTTTCTTTAATAACACAAACACCATGAGGACTGGCTATCGTGTGTTCACGGCTGCCTCTAGCCAGCCCCCCAATTTTTTTTTTCTTTAATAACACAAACACCATGAGGGCTGGCTATCGTGTGTCCACGGCTGCCTCTAGCCAGCCCCCCAATTTTTTTTTTCTTTAATAACACAAACACCATGAGGGCTGGCTATCGTGTGTCCACGGCTGCCTCTAGCCAGCCCCCCAATTTTTTTTTTCTTTAATAACACAAACACCATGAGGACTGGCTATCGTGTGTTCACGGCTGCCTCTAGCCAGCCCCCCAATTTTTTTTTTCTTTAATAACACAAACACCATGAGGGCTGGCTATCATGTGTCCACGGCTGCCTCTAGCCAGCCCCCCAATTTTTTTTTTCTTTAATAACACAAACACCATGAGGGCTGGCTATCATGTGTCCACGGCTGCCTCTAGCCAGCCCCCCAATTTTTTTTTTCTTTAATAACACAAACATCATGAGGGCTGGCTATCGTGTGTTCACGGCTGCCTCTAGCCAGCCCCCCAATTTTTTTTTTCTTTAATAACACAAACACCATGAGGGCTGGCTATCGTGTGTTCACGGCTGCCTCTAGCCAGCCCCCCAATTTTTTTTTTCTTTAATAACACAAACACCATGAGGGCTGGCTATCATGTGTCCACGGCTGCCTCTAGCCAGCCCCCCAATTTTTTTTTTCTTTAATAACACAAACACCATGAGGGCTGGCTATCGTGTGTTCACGGCTGCCTCTAGCCAGCCCCCCAATTTTTTTTTTCTTTAATAACACAAACACCATGAGGGCTGGCTATCGTGTGTCCACGGCTGCCTCTAGCCAGCCCCCCCAATTTTTTTTTTCTTTAATAACACAAACACCATGAGGGCTGGCTATCGTGTGTTCACGGCTGCCTCTAGCCAGCCCCCCAATTTTTTTTTTCTTTAATATCACAAACACCATGAGGGCTGGCTATCGTGTGTCCGCGGCTGCCTCTAGCCAGCCCCCCAATTTTTGTTTTTCTTTAATAACACAAACACCATGAGGGCTGGCTATCGTGTGTTCACGGCTGCCTCTAGCCAGCCCCCCAATTTTTTTTTTTCTTTAATAACACAAACACCATGAGGGCTGGCTATCGTGTGTTCACGGCTGCCTCTAGCCAGCCCCCCAATTTTTTTTTTCTTTAATAACACAAACACCATGAGGGCTGGCTATCGTGTATCCACGGCTACCTCTAGCCAGCCCCCCAATTTTTTTTTTCTTTAATAACACAAACACCATGAGGGCTGGCTATCGTGTATCCACGGCTACCTCTAGCCAGCCCCCCAATTTTTTTTTTGTTTAATAACACAAGCACCATGAGGGCTGGCTATCGTGTGTCCACGGCTGCCTCTAGCCAGCCCCCCAATTTTTTTTTTCTTTAATAGCACAAACACCATGAGGGCTGGCTATCATGTGTCCACGGCTGCCTCTAGCCAGCCCCCCATTTTTTTTTTCTTTAATAACACAAACACCATGAGGGCTGGCTATCGTGTGTTCACGGCTGCCTCTAGCCAGCCCCCCAATTTTTGTTTTTCTTTAATAACACAAACACCATGAGGGCTGGCTATCGTGTGTCCACGGCTGCCTCTAGCCAGCCCCCCAATTTTTTTTTTCTTTAATAACACAAACATCATGAGGGCTCGCTATCGTGTGTCCACGGCTGCCTCTAGCCAGCCCCCCAATTTTTTTTTTCTTTAATAACACAAACACCATGAGGGCTGGCTATTGTGTGTCCACGGCTGCCTCTAGCCAGCCCTCCAATTTTTTTTTTCTTTAATAACACAAACACCATGAGGGCTGGCTATCGTGTGTTCACGGCTGCCTCTAGCCAGCCCCCCAATTTTTTTTTTCTTTAATAACACAAACACCATGAGGGCTGGCTATCGTGTGTCCACGGCTGCCTCTAGCCAGCCCTCCAATTTTTTTTTTCTTTAATAACACAAACACCATGAGGGCTGGCTATCGTGTGTTCACGGCTGCCTCTAGCCAGCCCCCCAATTTTTTTTTTCTTTAATAACACAAACACCATGAGGGCTGGCTATCGTGTGTTCACGGCTGCCTCTAGCCAGCCCCCCAATTTTTTTTTTCTTTAATAACACAAACACCATGAGGGCTGGCTATCGTGTGTCCACGGCTGCCTCTAGCCAACCCCCCAATTTTTTTTTCTTTAACCCCTTAAGCCCCGCGGGTGGTTTGCACGTTAATGACCGGGCCAATTTTTACAATTCTGACCACTGTCACTTTATGAGGTAATTACTCTGGAACGCTTCAACGGATCCCCCTGATTCTGAGATTGTTTTTTCGTGACATATTGTACTTCATGATTGTGGAAAAATTTCTTCGATATCACTTGCGTTTATTTGTGAAAAAAACGGAAATTAGGTGAAAATTTTGAAAATTTTGCAATTTTCAAAATTTGAATTATTAAGCCCTGAAATCAGAGCGATATGTCACACAAAAGAGTTAATAAATAACATTTCCCACATGTCTACTTTACATCAGCACAATTTTGGAACCAAAATTTTTTTTTGTTAAGGAGCTATAAGGGTTAAAAGTTGACCAGCGATTTCTCATTTTTCCAACAAAATTTACAAAACCATTTTTTTAGGGACCACATCACATTTGAAGTCACTTTGAGAGGTCTTTATGACAGAAAATACCCAAAAGTGACACCATTCTAAAAACTGCACCCCTCAAGGTGCTCAAAACCACATTCAAGAACTTTATTAACCCTTCAGGTGCTTCACAGGAATTTTTTGAATGTGGAAGAAAAAAATGAACATTTAACTTTTTTCACAAAAATGTTACTTTAGACCCAATTTTTTTTATTTTCACAGGGGTAACAAGAAAAAATGGACCCCAAAATTTGTTGTGCAATTTCCCCTGGGCACGCAGATACCCAATATTTGGGGAAAAAACACTGTTTAGGCGCACGGCAGGGCTCGGAAGGGAAGGAGCGCCATTTGACTTTTTGATTGTAAAATTTGCTTGAATAATTAGCGGACGCCATGTTGTGTTTGGAGAGCCCATGTGTGCCCAAACATTGGCGCTCCCCCACAAGTGACCCCATTTCGGAAACTAGACCACCCAAGGCACCTATCTAGATGCATAGTGAGCACTTGGAACCCCCAGGTGCTTCACAAATTGATTCGTAACAATGAAAAAGTGAAAAAAAAAACACTTTTTCATTTTTATGAATCAATTTGTGAAGCACCTGAGGGTTCCAAGTGCTCACTATGCATCTAGATAGGTGCCTTGGGTGGTCTAGTTTCCAAAATGGGGTCACTTGTGGGGGAGCTCCAATATTTGGGCACACAGTGGCTCTCTAAATGCAACATGGTGTCCGCTAACAAATTTAACGCAAAATTGGCTCAAATTGTTAGCGACACCATGTTGCGTTTGGAGAGCCGCTGTGTGCCCAAACATTGGTGCTCCCCCACAAGTGACCGCATTTTGGAAACTAGACCCCACAAGGCACCTATCTAGATGCATCGTGAGCACTTGGAACCCCCAGATGCTTCACAAATTGATTCGTAACAATGAAAAAGTGAAAAAAAAAACACTTTTTCATTTTTATGAATCAATTTGTGAAGCACCTGGGGGTTCCAACTGCTCACTATGCATCTAGATAGGTGCCTTGGGGGGTCTAGTTTCCAAAATGGGGTCACTTGTGGGGGAGCTCCAATGTTTGGGCACACAGGGACTCTCCAAATGCAACATGATATCCGCTAACAATTTGAGCCGACAATTTGTTAGCGGATATCATGTTGCATTTGGAGAGTCCCTGTGTGCCCAAACATTGGAGCTCCCCCACAAGTGACCCCATTTTGGAAACTAGACCCCCCAAGGCACCTATCTAGATTCATAGTGAGCACTTGGAACCCCAGGTGCTTCACAAATTGATTCATAAAAATGAAAAAGTGTTTTTTTTTTCACTTTTTCATTTTTACGAATCAATTTGTGAAGCACCTGGGGGTTCCAAGTGCTCACTATGCATCTAGAAAGGTGCCTTGGGGGGTCTAGTTTCCAAAATGGGGTCACTTGTGGGGGAGCTCCAAAGTTTGGGCACAGAGGGGCTTTCCAAACGCAATGTGTGTCCGCTAACAATTTGAGCCGATTTTCCATTCAATTTGTTAGCGGATACCATGTTGCATTTAGAGAGTCCCTGTGTGCCCAAACATTGGAGCTCCCCCACAAGTGACCCCATTTTGGAAACTAGACCCCCCAAGGCACCTATCTAGATTCATAGTGAGCACTTGGAACCCCAGGTGCTTCACAAATTGATTCATAAAAATGAAAAAGTGTTTTTTTTTTTCACTTTTTCATTTTTACGAATCAATTTGTGAAGCACCTGGGGGTTCCAAGTGCTCACTATGCATCTAGAAAGGTGCCTTGGGGGGTCTAGTTTCCAAAATGGGGTCACTTGTGGGGGAGCTCCAAAGTTTGGGCACAGAGGGGCTCTCCAAACGCAATGTGTGTCCGCTAACAATTTGAGCCGATTTTCCATTCAATTTGTTAGCGGACACCATGTCGCGTTTGGAGAGCCCGTGATGTGCCTAAACAGTGGAGCTCCCCCACAAGTGTCCCCATTTTGGAAACTATACCCCTCATGGATTTTATTAAGGTGTATAGTGAACATTTTGAACCCAGAGGTACGGCACATTATTTGTTTACATTAGGTCATCATATTGAATAAGTTGTCATTATTCTTGAGCGCAAGTGCTCGCTACTTGAGTTTGCATCGGGTACTCAGGTATGCACCATGTACAGCGTGTGCTCGAGTGACATGCTCGAGTCCCTGCTCCGCATGTTTCACGGTTATTAGACACCCAAAAAAAAACATGCGGGGATCGCTCGTGCATGGCAGGCAATCCCCGTAAAGTTTTTTGGCCGCGAAGCATATGGGGCAGAGACTCGAGCATGTCACTCAAATACCCACGATACTCAATGCATACCAGAGCACCCGATGCAAACTCAAGTAGCGAGCACTTGCTCTCAACACTAGTCGCCATATCGTCATCTTTTTTTCTTACTTTTGAAAAAAATCCCAACCCCAGCCCTAACCCTAGCACAACCCTAGCCCCAGCACAACCCTAGCCCCAAACCCAGCCCTAACCCTAGCCCAATCCTAACCCAAGAGTTTATTTTTGACGCCGTTCCTTGTGCGGTATTAGTGATTAGACGACTTTATTTTTCGGGTCGGTGTGATTACAGCAATGCCAGAATCATATGGGGTTTTTATGACTGACAGCTGTCACACACTAAAAGACGCATTTTTTGTAAAATCTAGTTTTTGCATCGCCATATTTTGAGAGCTATAATTTTTCCAGATTTTGGCAGACAGTCATGTGACGGCTCGTTTTTTGCGGGATGACTTGACGTTGTTATTGGTGCCATTTTCAGGCACGTGACATTTTTCGATCGCTTTCTATTCCGATTTTTGGGAGGCAGAATAAACAAAAAACAACAATTCAGGAATTGTTTTTTTTTTTTTATTCTGTTCCGCGTGTGGTAAAATTGATGAGGTAGCTTTATTCTTCGGGTCAGTACGTTTACAGCGGTACCACATTTGTATCATTTTTCTATGTTTTGGCGCTTATACACAATAAAAGCTATTTTATAGAAAAAAATATTTTTTAGTATCGCTTTATTCTGAGAGCTATAACTTTTTTATTTTTCAGCTGATGGAGCTGTATGGCAGCTTGTTTTTTGCGGGACGAGATGACGTTTTCAGCGGTATCATTTTTATTTATATGCGTCTTTTTGATCGCGTGTTATTCCACTTTTTGTTTGGCGGTATGGTGATAAAGCATTGTTTTTTGCTTCGTTTTTTTTTTTTTTTTTTTACCGTGTTCACTGAAGGGGTTAACTTGTGGGACAGTTTTATAGGTCAGGTTGTTCCGGACGCGGCGATACCAAATATGTGTACTTTTATTGTTTTTTTTTATTTTTTTTATAATAATATTTATTGATGGGTACATTATATTTTTATTTTTGGTGTATTATTTTTTTTATTTTTTTATAATATTTTTTCACTTTTTTTTTTTTTTTTTTTTCCCACTTTCACACAGTTTATACACTTTATTACTTTGTCCCACTCTGGGACTTTCACTTTTTTTTTTTCTGATCGCCTGCATGGCATAAGAATGGAGCACCATCCCTATGCCATGAAGGCTGTCAGAAGTGCACAGTGTCAAGATTGCTTGGAGATGCACTGCGCATGTCCAAGCAATCTTCCTGCTCTCTGGTGACCCGGATGTTGTCATGACGACATCGGGTCGTCATGGCAACACCCGGGAAGCCGCTGCAGACTGCGCTGGAAGCCGGAAGAGGAGGTGAGTATCGCCGATCACCTCCCCTTGCCCCCGCAATGCCGCGATCGACTTCTATCGACTTCGATCGCAGCATCACGGGGGTTAATGTGCTGGGAGCGGTGCAGGACCGCTCCCTGCACATAGTACCGGGTGTCAGCTGTGACAATCAGCTGACACCTGGCGGCGATCGCGCCCGCACAGCCTGTGTGCGCGCGCGATCGCGATGACGTACTAATACGGGTCTGGCTCTTAAGTCCCAGGGCACAGACGCATATTAGTACGTCAGATGTTATTAAGGGGTTAATAACACAAACACCATGAGGGCTGGCTATAGTGTGTCCACGGCTGCCTCTAGCCAGCCCTCAAATTTTTTTTTCTTTAATAACACAAACACCATGATGGCTGGCTATGAGAAAGGGAGCTATGTCCCTGTAAAGTTAGCTTGTTGTCATGTGGAGAAGAGTTTGAGGGGATTGTGGCCCTGTGGAAATGCTTGTGGCCCGGCAGAAGGAGCCAGTGGTCCTGTGGAGAGAGCTGAAGGGGTTGAGGCCCTGTGGAAAGGCCTGTGACCCTGTATAGGGGTCCGTTGCCCTGTGGAGAGAGCTGTAGGGGCTCGTGCCCTATGGAAATGACTATGGCCATGTAGACAGGCCTTCTGGCCTTGAAGAGGGGGCTTGTGCCCTGCAGACGGGCCTTGTGTCTCTGTGGAGAGAGCTAAAGGGGGCAGTGGCGGTGCAGAAAGTGCATTTCGCCCTGTTGATGGGAGCTATGGCCCGGTAAAGAGAGCTTGTTGTCCTGTGGAGAAGAGTTGGAGGGGCTTGTGGCACTGTGGAAAGGCCTGTGGCCCAGTAGGGGCCTGTGGTCCTGTGGAGACAGCTGAAGGGGTTGAGGCCCTGTGGAAAGGCCTGTGACCCTGTATAGGGGTCTGTGGCCCCGCAGAGGGGCATGTGGCGATGTAAAGAGAGCTGGAGGGAGTTGTGGCCTGAGGAAAAGGCCATGTGGAGCGGGCTGGAGAGGCCTGTGGAAGGCTCTGGAGTAAGATTTGAGCCTATGAAGTCCTTTGCAGTAAACAACATGCAACATGATTGCCTGTGGAGAGAGCTGGAGGGGCTTGTGGCACTGTGGAAAGGCCTGTGGCCCAGTAGGAGCCTGTGGTTCTGTGGAGATAGCTGAAGGTGTTGTGGCCCTGTGGAAAGGCCTGTGACCCTGTATAGGGGTCCGTTGCCCTGTGGAGAGAGCTGGAGGGGCTCGTGCCATATGGAAATGACTATAGCCATGTAGAAAGGCCTTTTGGCCTTGAAGAGGGCGCTTGTGCCCTGCAGACGGGCCCTGTGACTCTGTGGAGAGAGCTGTTGGGAGTTGTGGCCGTGTGGAAAGTGCATTTGGCCCTGTGGAGGTGAGCTATGGCCCTGTAAAGAGAGCTTCTTGTCCTGTGGAGAGAGCTGGAGGGTGTTGTGGCCCTGTGGAAAGGTCTGTGGCCCTATGGATAGGCCCTTTAGCCTTGTGGAAAGGGATGTGGCCCTGTGGTGAGAGCTGGAAGGAGTTGTGGGCTGTGGAAAAGCCTGTGGTCCTGTGGAGACAGCTGAAGGGGTTGAGGCCCTGTGGAAAGGCCTGTGACCCTGTAAAGGGGTCTGTGGCCCCGCAGAGGGGCATGTGACGATGTAAAAAGAGCTGGAGGGAGTTGTGGCCTGAGGAAAAGGCCATGTGGAGCGGGCTGGAGAGGCCTGTGGAAGGCTCTGGAGTAAGATTTGAGCCTATGAAGTCCTTTGCAGTAAACAACATGCAACATGATTGCCTGTGGAGAGAGCTGGAGGGGCTTGTGGCACTGTGGAAAGGCCTGTGGCCCAGTAGGAGCCTGTGGTCCTGTGGAGAGAGCTGAAGGTGTTGTGGCCCTGTGGAAAGGCCTGTGACCCTGTATAGGGGTCCGTTGCCCTGTGGAGAGAGCTGGAGGGGCTCGTGCCCTATGGAAATGACTATGGCCATGTAGAAAGGCCTTTTGGCCTTGAAGAGGGGGCTTGTGCCCTGCAGACGGGCCTTGTGTCTCTGTGGAGAGAGCTAAAGGGGGCTGTGGCCGTGCAGAAAGTGCATTTGGCCCTGTGGAGGGGAGCTATGGCCCGGTAAAGAGAGCTTGTTGTCCTGTGGAGAGGAGTTGGAGGGGATTGTGGCCCTGTGGAAAGGCTTGTGGCCCGGCAGAAGTAGGCAGTGGTCCTGATGAGAGAGCTGAAGGGGTTGAGGCCCTGTGGAAAGGCCTGTGACCCTGTATAGGGGTCTGTGGCCCCGCAGAGGGGCATGTGGCGATGTAAAGAGAGCTGGATGGAGTTGTGGCCTGAGAAAAAGGCCATGTGGAGCAGGCTGGAGAGGCCTGTGGAAGGCTCTGGAGTAAGATTTGGGCCTATGAAGTCCTTTGAAGTAAACAACATGCAACATGATTGCCTGTGGAGTGAGCTGGAGGGGCTTGTGGCACTGTGGAAAGGCCTGTGGCCCAGTAGGAGCCTGTGGTCCTGTGGAGAGATCTGAAGGTGTTGTGGCCCTGTGGAAAGGCCTGTGACCCTGTATAGGGGTCTGTTGCCCTGTGGAGAGAGCTGGAGGGGCTCGTGCCCTATGGAAATGACTATGGCCATGTAGAAAGGCCTTTCGGCCTTGAAGAGGGGGCTTGTGCCCTGTGACTCTGTGGAGAGAGCTGTTGGGAGTTGTGGCCGTGTGGAAAGTGCATTTGGCCTTGTGGAGGTGAGCTATGGCCCTGTAAAGAGAGCTTCTTGTCCTGTGGAGAGAGCTGGAGGGTTTTGTGGCCCTGTCAAAAGGTCTGTGGCCCTATGGATAGGCCCTTTAGCCTTGTGGAAGGGGCTGTGGCCCTGTGGTGAGAGGTGGAAGGAGTTGTGGGCTGTGGAGAAGCCTGTGGTCCTGTGGAGACAGCTGAAGGGTTTGAGGCCCTGTGGAAAGGCCTGTGACCCTGTATAGGGGTCTGTGACCCCGCAGAGGGGCATGTGGCGATGTAAAGAGAGCTGGAGGGAGTTGTGGCCTGAGGAAAACGCCATGTGGAGCGGGCTGGAGAGGCCTGTGGAAGGCTCTGGAGTAAGATTTGGGCCTATGAAGTCCTTTGCAGTAAACAACATGCAACATGATTGCCTGTGGAGAGAGCTGGAGGGGCTTGTGGCACTGTGGAAAGGCCTGTGGCCCAGTAGGAGCCTGTGGTCCTGTGGAGAGAGCTGAAGGTGTTGTGGCCCTGTGGAAAGGCCTGTGACCCTGTATAGGGGTCCGTTGCCCTGTGGAGAGAGCTGGAGGTGCTCGTGCCCTATGGAAATGACTATGGCCATGTAGAAAGGCCTTTTGGCCTTGAAGAGGGGGCTTGTGCCCTGCATACGGGCCTTGTGTCTCTGTGGAGAGAGCTAAAGGGGGCTGTGGCCGTGCAGAAAGTGCATTTGGCCCTGTGGAGGGGAGCTATGGCCCAGTAAAGAGAGCTTGTTGTCCTGTGGAGAAGAGTTGGAGTGGATTGTGGCCCTGTGGAAAGGATTGGTGCCCGGCAGAAGTAGGCAGTGGTCCTGTGGAGACAGCTGAAGGGGTTGAGGCCCTGTGGAAAGGCCTGTGACCCTGTATAGGGGTCTGTGGCCCCGCAGAGGGGCATGTGGCGATGTAAAGAGAGCTGGAGGGAGTTGTGGCCTGAGGAAAACGCCATGTGGAGCGGGCTGGAGAGGCCTGTGGAAGGCTCTGGAGTAAGATTTGGGCCTATGAAGTCCTTTGCAGTAAACAACATGCAACATGATTGCCTGTGGAGAGAGCTGGAGGGGCTTGTGGCACTGTGGAAAGGCCTGTGGCCCAGTAGGAGCCTGTGGTCCTGTGGAGAGAGCTGAAGGTGTTGTGGCCCTGTGGAAAGGTCTGTGACCCTGTATAGGGGTCCGTTGCCCTGTGGAGAGAGCTGGAGGGGCTCGTGCCCTATGGAAATGACTATGGCCATGTAGAAAGGCCTTTTGGCCTTGAAGAGGGGGCTTGTGCCCTGCAGACGGGCCCTGTGACTCTGTGGAGAGAGCTGTTGGGAGTTGTGGCCGTGTGGAAAGTGCATTTGGCCCTGTGGAGGTGAGCTATGGCCCTGTAAAGAGAGCTTCTTTTCCTGTGGAGAGAGCTGGAGGGTGTTGTGGCCCTGTGGAAAGGTCTGTGGCCCTATGGATAGGCCCTTTAGCCTTGTGGAAGGGGCTGTGGCCGTGTGGTGAGAGCTGGAAGGAGTTGTGGGCTGTGGAAAAGCCTGTGGTCCTGTGGAGACAGCTGAAGGGGTTGAGGCCCTGTGGAAAGGCCTGTGACCCTGTATAGGGGTCTGTGGCCCCGCAGAGGGGCATGTGGCGATGTAAAGAGAGCTGGAGGGAGTTGTGGCCTGAGGAAAAGGCCATGTGGAGCAGGCTGGAGAGGCCTGTGGAAGGCTCTGGAGTAAGATTTGGGCCTATGAAGTCCTTTGCAGTAAACGACATGCAACATGATAGCCTGTGGAGAGAGATGGAGGGGCTTGTGACACTGTGGAAAGGCCTGTGGCCCAGTAGGAGCCTGTGGTCCTGTGGAGAGAGCTGAAGGTGTTGTGGCCCTGTGGAAAGGATTTTTAAGCGCAGCAGAAACGCTGCGGAAAAATCCGCAGCATGGGCATTAACATTGCGGAATGCCACTAAGTACCATGGGGTGCGGATTAACAAGTGTTTCACAAGCGTTTCCGCTGCGTAAATTACGCAACATATACGCTTGTAAATCGCTACGTGGGCACGCAGCCTGAGGCTGTGTTCACACACCACGCTTTTTTCCGGCCCGGAGGAGAAGTGATGTCACAGAGGAGGATGAAGAATCCTGTTCCTCCTCCCCTTTGTGACATGTCTGCCAGCCCCCCTTTCATTTTGTAATATATTACTATACAGTACGAAATCAAAATTAAATAAATCAAGATGTATTAAAAATAATAAAGAATTAATACTTACCCTTTCAGACGCTTTTCGGTCTATCCGGTGCAGAGCCAAGGCCACGTCCTGAGCGACAGGACCTTCCATGATGTCACAGGAAGGTCCTGTCGATTGGTATTTGGCCTTGGTTCTGCACCGGATAGCCCTAAAAGGCATCGGAAATGGTAAGTATTAATTCTATTGTGATGTCATAATACCCCACAACTATTAGTAGAGGCAAAAAAGTGACACATTTATTCCATTTTATTTATTGAAAGAAATTAGGCTTAAACCAAAAATGACATGATGGAGCGGATTGCCTGTAAAGATGCCTTCTTTTTAATGTATTGATCTTCATGGAATAAAGTAAAATTCATCATATGGAAACCGGTGCCAGCATTCCTTTTTTCATGTTTGGCTTTCAGGCGGTGGCCTACCGCCACTGAGCACCTGACCGGATCCACTGATTGGAAGGAGGGGGGAGCTTTCCATTTCCCAATTTTCTCATTTGGCTCCAAAAATAACATGTCAATCAAGAAAACTGGTATAAAGGAGCATGGCATAGGTGACATTTCTTTGCAAGCATTCAACCTGTGTAAAGAAAAAAAAGAATATTAAACAGTGCAGTATACTATATCAGGTTCCTTTACTCGAGCTGACCAATGGTCAATAGGTCACTCAAATGAGTCCTTTTAACTGACTAAAGGGGGGTGGAGGAGGCTGTGGCCCTGATGAAAGAGCTGAAAAGGGTTGTAGCCTTGTAGAAGGAGCCTGTGGAGAGAGCTGGAGGGGGTTATTGCCTTAGGGAAATGCCTATGGCTCTGTGGAAGGGACCTGTGGCCCTTTGAAAAAGGCCTTTGGACTTGTGGAGGGGGCTGTGGCCTTGTAAAGGGAGCCTCTGTCCTTTTTGAGAGAGACAGAGGGGGTTGTGGCCTTATGGAAAAGCCTATGACACAGTGAAAGGGCCCTGTGGAGAGAGGTGAAGGCGGTTGTGGCCCTGTATAAATGCCTGTAAACCTGTAGAAGGAGCCTGTTGTTCTGTGGAGAGAGCTTGAGGGGGTTATGGCCCTATGGAAATGACTATGGCCCTGTGGAATTGACCTATGGCTCTTTGCAAAGGGCCTTTGGCCTTGTGGAGGGGGCCCTTGCCCTGTAGAAGGAGCCTGTGGCCCTCTTGAGAGAGCCAGAGGAGGTTGTGGCACTATTTAAAGGCCAGTGGCCCTGTAGAAAGGCCCCTTGGCCTTGATGAAGGGGCTTGTGCCCTGCAGACGGGCCCCATGACTCTGTGTAGAGAGCTGTGTAGAGAGCTGGAGGGGGTTGTGGCCATGTGGAAAGTGCACTTGGCCCTGTGGAGGGGAGCTATGGCCCTGTAAAGAGAGTCTGTTGTCCTGTGGAATTGGAGGGGATTGTGGCCCTGTGGAAAGGCTTGTGGCCCGGCAGAAGGAGCCAGTGGTCCTGTGGAGAGAGCTGAAGGGGTTGAGGCCCTGTGGAGAGGCCTGTGACCCTGTATAGGGGTCTGTTGC
Organism: Phyllobates terribilis; assembly: GCF_046119375.1. NCBI lineage: Eukaryota > Metazoa > Chordata > Amphibia > Anura > Dendrobatidae > Phyllobates > Phyllobates terribilis. The sequence goes on from NW_027363317.1 coordinate 76,235, forward strand.
CCCGCAGAGGGGCATGTGGCGATGTAAAGAGAGCTGGATGGAGTTGTGGCCTGTGGAAAAGGCCATGTGGAGCATGCTGGAGGGGCCTGTGGAAGGCTCTGGAGTAAGATGGGGGCCTATGAAGTCCTTTGCAGTAAACATCTAAATTTTCAAGCTTCGTGTCCGATTTGCAACAGGGTTGACTCCAATGTTGCCGAACTGCAACAAAAATTGACTCTTGTTGCAAAAGTGCAACATGATTGCCTGTGGAGAGAGCTGAATGGTGCTTGTGGCACTGTGGAAAGACCTGTGGCCCGGTAGTAGCCTGTGGTCCTGTGGAGAGAGCTGAGGGTGTTGTGGCCCTGTGGAAAGGCCTGTGACCCTGTATAGGGGTCCGTTGCCCTGTGGAGAGAGCTGGAGGGGCTTGTGCCCTATGGAAATGACTATGGCCATGTAGAAAGGCCCTTTGGCCTTGAAGAGGGGGCTTGTGTCCTGCAGACGGGCCCTGTGTCTCTGTGGAAAGAGCTAAAGGGGGCTGTGGCCGTGCAGAAAGTGCATTTGGCCCTGTGGAGGGGAGCTATGGCTCTGTAAAGAGAGCTTGTTGTCCTGTGGAGAAGAGTTGGAGGGGATTGTGGCCCTGTGGAAATGCTTGTGGCCCGGCAAAAGGAGCCAGTGGTCCTGTGGAGAGAGCTGAAGGGGTTGAGGCCCTGTGGAAAGGCCTGTGACCCTGTATAGGGGTCTGTGGCCCCGCAGAGGGGCATGTGGCGATGTAAAGAGAGCTGGAGGGAGTTGTGGCCTGCGGAAAAGGCCATGTGGAGGGGGCTGGAGGGGCCTGTGGAAGGGTCTGAAGTAAGATTTGGGCCTATGAAGTCCTTTTTTCGGTAAACAACATGCAACATGATTGCCTGTGGAGAGAGCTAGAGGGACTTGTATCACTGTGTAAAAGCCTGTGGCCGGGTAGGAGCCTGTGGTCCTGTGGAGAGAGCTGAAGGTGTTGTGGCCCTGTGGAAAGGCCTGTGACCCTGTATAGCGGTCCGTTGCCCTGTGGAGAGAGCTGGAGGGGCTCGTGCCCTATGGAAATGACTATGGCCATGCAGAAAGGCCTTTTGGCTTTGAAGAGGGGGCTTGTGCCCTGCAGACGGGCCCTGTGACTCTGTGGAGAGGGCTGTTGGGAGTTGTGGCCGTGTGGAAAGTGCATTTGGCCCTGTGGAGGTGAGCTATGGCCCTGTAAAGAGAGCTTCTTGTCCTGTGGAGAGAGCTGGAGGGTGTTGTGGCCATGTGGAAAGGTCTGTGGCCCTATGGATAGGCCCTTTGGCCTTGTGGAAGGGGCTGTGGCCCTGTGGTGAGAGGTGGAAGAAGTTGTGGGCTGTGGAAAAGCCTGTGGTCCTGTGGAGACAGCTGAAGGGGTTGAGGCCCTGTGGAAAGGCCTGTGACCCTGTATAGGGGTCTGTGGCCCCGCAGAGGGGCATGTGGCGATGTAAAGAGAGCTGGAGGGAGTTGTGGCCTGAGGAAAAGGCCATGTGGAGCGGGCTGGAAAGGCCTGTAGAAGGCTCTGGAGTAAGATTTGGGCCTATGAAGTCCTTTGCAGTAAACAACATGCAACATGATTGCCTGTGGAGAGAGCTGGAGGGGCTTGTGGCACTGTGGAAAGGCCTGTGGCCCAGTAGGAGCCTGTGGTCCTATGGAGAGAGCTGAAGGTGTTGTGGCCCTGTGGAAAGGCCTGTGACCCTGTATAGGGGTCCGTTGCCCTGTGGAGATAGCTGGAGGTGCTCGTGGAAATGACTATGGCCATGTAGAAAGGCCTTTTGGCCTTGAAGAGGGGGCTTGTGCCCTGCAGACGGGCCTTGTGTCTCTGTGGAGAGAGCTAAAGGGGGCTGTGTCCATGCAGAAAGTGCATGTGGAGGGGAGCTATGGCCCGGTAAAGAGAGCTTGTTGTCCTGTGGAGAAGAGTTGAAGGGGATTGTGGCCCTGTGGAAAGGCTTGTAGCCCGGCAGAAGGAGGCAGTGGTACTCTGGAGAGAGCTGAAGGGGTTGAGGCCCTGTGGAAAGGCATGTGACGCTGTATAGGGGTCTGTGGCCCCGCAGAGGGGCATGTGGCGATGTAAAGAGAGCTGGAGGGAGTTGTGGCCTGAGGAAAAGGCCATGTGGAGTGGGCTGGAGGGGCCTGTGGAAGGCTCTGGAGTAAGATTGGGGCCTATGAAGTCTTTTGCAGTAAACAACATGCAACATGATTGCCTGTGGAAAGAGCTGGAGGGGCTTGTGGCACTGTGTAAAGGCCTGTGGCCCGGTAGGAGCCTGTGGTCCTGTGGAGAGAGCTGAAGGGGCTTGTGGCCCTGTGGAAAGGCCTGTGACCCTGTATAGTGGTCTGTTGCCCTGTGGAGAGAGCTGGAGGGGCTTGTGGCCCTGAGGAAAGGGCCTATGGCCCTGTGGAGAGAGCTGAAGGTGGGTGCGGCCCTGTGGAAAGGCCTGTGACCCTGAAGAGGGATCTGTGGCCCTTCAAATGGGCCTGTTGCCCTGTGGAGAGAGCTGGAGTGGGTTATGGCCCTGTGGAAATGCCTATGGCACTGCGGAAAGGGACCTCTGGCCCTTTGCAAAGGGTCATTGGCCTTGTGGAGTGGGCTATTGCCCTGTTGACGGGCCTGTGGCCCTGTGTGATTGTTGATAGCCTGACAAATCATCCCATAAAAACTTGCATATTTTTCAAGGATCCTGTAGCTTAAAGATGTTTCCTGACAATTCACTTTAATGTTCAGGAAGCATCCTACAGCAACAAGATTCTTAAAAAATACACAAGTGTTAAACACTGTGTAGCTTTCTGGTTACTTACCAATTAATCTTCTCTGCTGCAACTTGAGTAGTGCTTCTTACCTTTGACCTACAGGAAGAGGTGTGCATGAGAGAGAGTCATTGAGAGGCACATAGAGGCAAAGAAGGGAGCAAAGGGGCAAAGGTAGGCACATAGAGGGATGCAAAAGGTAAATAGAAGCACAGGGAGGGACAGAGAGGCACAGAGACCGATAGAGAGCCACAGATGGGCAAAGACAGAGATTGAGAGGCTCGTGAAGGCACAGAGACAAAAAAAGGCACTTTGGATGGAAAGAGAGCACCAGAGAGAGAGCATGCGAGAGAGTGGTGCAATGGGGAGAGATCAAAAGCGAGCGCCAGTGATGCACTGGAGACTGAGAGAGCACAAAAGAGAGCAGTGCACTATAAAGACAGAGGAGTGCCAGAGAGTGGTGCACTGGAAAGAGAGTGAAAGAGCACCAGAGAGCATTGCACTGCGGAGAGAGAAAGAGAGAAAGAGACAGAAAGCAGTGTGCCAGTGTAAAAGGGCACCAGAGAGTGATGCACTGACTGGACAAATGGTCATTTTTATAGGCAGTTCTACATGTCGGGTTGCTGGACAGCTGGGGGTCATGCTTACCGTTGTTAGGGATGGTAATATATTCTGCTTCCCTAGGCCTGATTTCCAGGGACTGCACTGCTCTGACTGGCAGGAGCACTTTTATGGCTACCTGACCTTTAAATTATTATGGATTCTAGTAATACTGACAAAGCATTAGACTAAACGGCTCAGAAACCTGACGGTAGTAAATGATTGTGCCATTTGAACAGTTGTCAGAATTGTTTCATCATAGCCATAGGACTTCCACTTTATATTTATCTTTAAAATAGTTATTAAAAGGACTCTGTCACCAGGTTTTTGACATCCCATCGGACAGCAGCATAATGTAGAGATAGAAATCCTGATCCAGCAATGTTTCACTTACTGAGCTCCTTGCTGTCATTTTGATAAAATTACTGTTTTCTCTGTTGCAGATTTGGCAGCTCCCAAGTATGACTTGACTACTGGAGTAGTGCTCTAATGATAATCTCCAGATGATTTAACAGTGTTTTAATGCAAACTACACTGAGCAGCCTAGTAAGTGATACATCACTGGAATAAAGATGTCTGTGTCCACATTATGGTGCGCTCAGATGAGATGGCTAAAACCTGGTGACATAATCCCTTTAACACTAATACAAACAGTACAAATGTTTATAATAAAGAAAATCTTCTCCCATTGCTTCGAGGGCCCCGTTCACCTGGAATTGTAGAACAACCTAGAATAGAAAAGAAACAAATAAAACATGAATTCAGAAACTTTAACAAGACCGGAACTTTAGTCTCCGAAACGCCTCATTCTTTCTTGGGAGCTGATCACTGCCGTCTTCTTAATCTCTTTAAAGGAAAGAAGGGGAATACATATGTTAAAACCGAAATGTTTATTGTTCAAGGACAATGTGAATGAGTACCGTATATTCCGGCGTATAAGACGACCTGGTGTATAAGACGACCCCCCTACTTTCCTGTTAAAATATAGAGTTTAGGATATATTCACCGTATAAGACTACCCCTTTTCCAACGCATACCAAACACCGGTAAAAATAAAAAAAAAAACAGATTTGAATTTAACATGGTCCTTTTTTAATTTAAATTCTTATGACATGCAGGTATATAGCAGGAAAACTGTCACTCATAAACATATTAAAATAGGGGGGACCCCACGTCATTTTTTGGGGGGGTCCCCCATTCTAATAGCTAGTAAAGGCTAGGTATTCAGCTGGGGGCTGATATTAGTAGCCTGGGAAGCTCCGTGGGTATTACCCTCTTCCCAGACTTCAAACATCTGCCCCAGCCGTCTGCTTAACCTCCGCTAGAGACTATAATGATGGTGGATCCCACGCCAATTTTCTTTTTAAAAAATCCTTTATTTTAACACTAAATGACAATTGAGGGGTTAATAAAGATGCAGTCCCTAAATTATTAATTTTGTAATTAATTTTTCCCAAAAATGTTGACGTGGGGCTTCGCCATATTTTTGTGTCCAGCCAGGTACAGCAGGCAGGAACGGGCTGCACCCAACCACCAGCTGCCTATTTGTACCTGGCCGGACACAACAATATAGGGAAGCCCTTTTTTTTTTTAATTATTTCATTAAATAATTTAAAAAAAAAATACGTGGGGCTTCGCCCTATTTTTGTGTCCAGCCAGGTACAACTAGGCAGCTGGGGGCTGGAATCTGCAGCGCAGGGAGACCCAAGCTTTCTGGGCCCCCCCCGCTGCAAATTGCAGTCCGCAGCCACCCCGGAAAATGGCGCGTTCATAGAAGCGCCATCTTCTGGCGCTGTACCCAACTCATCCAGGGCCCTGGTGCGGTGGCTCACTGGGTAATAAAGGGGTTAGGGCCAGCTTGGCATTATCAGCTGGCCCTAAGCCCGAAATTCATGGGGTCACGCCAATATTAGACATGACCACCATGAATTTCTAGTAAAGTATTTAAAAAAACACAACACCCAGAAAAAAGTCCTTTAATTGAAATAAAGACACAATTCTTTATTGTTCTAAATTAAACCATACTTACCATCACGCCCATTCCAGCTGAAGCCAACGATCTCCTGCAATAAAAGTAAAATAATAAAGCAACCTCATCCTTACCTCTCCATGGTTCCCAGGACCGGTCCAGCTCTGCTACATTCACATGACAGGCTGCACCGCAGCAGAACGCTGCCGTTCAGCTTGCCATGCGGCAGACACTGAGAAGCGCAGGCATGCTTGTGCTCCTCAGTGTCTGACTGTGACGGCATCCAGATGAGCCGAGATCATGTCCAATGAACTCGGCTCACCTCATGCACGTCACTGACAGCGTGGGAAAATTCTCCTGCTCCCCGCATGCGCAGTAGAAGTTTCCCACGCTGTCAGTGATGGACGTCCAGGAGGTGAGCTGAGTTCATTGTCGGCTCATCTGGATGCCGTCACAGTCAGACACTGAGGAGCGCAAGCATGCCTGCGCTTCAGTGTCTGCAGGATGACAGGCTGGATGGCAGCGTTCTGCTGCGGTCCAGCCTGTCATCTCGATGTAGCAGAGCTGGACCTGTCCTGGGAACCATGGAAAGGTAAGGATGAGGTTGGTTTATTATTTTTCTTTTATTGCAGGAGATCGTTGGCTTCAGCTGGAATGGGCGTGATGGTAAGTATAGTTTAATTTAGAACAATAAAGATTTGTGTCTTTATTTCAATTAAAGGAGTTTATTCTGGGTGTTTGTGTTTTTTTTTTAACTTTGACTATGGGGTTAGCAATGGGGGTGTCTTATAGACGCCTCTCCATTACTAACCTGGGCTTGATGTCAGCTGGCATTATAAGCTGACATCAACCCCAGCCCTATTACCCCCTGCCACCGCTACAGGGCAGCGTGGAAGAGCGAGGCTAAGTGCCAGAATTGGTGCATCCTATGAATGCGCCATTTCTGGGGCGGCTGACGGCTGGTGTTTCTAGCCTGGGAGGGGGCCAATATTCATGGCTCCCTTCCTGGGCTATTAATATCAGCCCCCAGCTGTCTGCCTAGCCTTTGCTAGCTATTAAAATAGGGGGGACCCCACGTCATTTTTTTGGGGGGGTCCCCCATTTTAATAGCTAGTAAAGGCTATGTATTCAGCTGGGGGCTGATATTAGTAGCCTGGGAAGCTCCGTGGGTATTATCCCCTTCCCAGGCTTCAAACATCTGCCCCAGCCGTCTGCTTAACCTCCGCTAGAGACTAAAATTAAGGGGAACCCCACGCCAATTTTTTTTTTAATAAATCCGTTATTTTAACACTAGATGACAAGTACAGTAACCAGCACTGTCACTGTACTTCATATATATGTGACTGACATGTTTCTATCTATCTAATCTATGTGTGATGCTCTATCTTTCTGTTCTAAATTGTCGGGTACAGATGCTGAATTGCCGGCCGGCTTTTTTAAAGAGACGGTGCATGAAAACACTATTATTTGTTTTAATAAATCCTTTACACTAAATGACAAGTACAGTAAGCAATACTGTCACTGTACTTCATATATATGTGACTGACATGTTTCTATCTATCTAATCTATGTGTGAAGCTCTATTCTTTCTATTCTAAATTGTCGGGTGCCGGCTTATGCCGCTGCTGAATTGCCGGCTTTTCATATATTGTCACAGAAGCGATGCGAACTTCCCAGCTCCGGACACAGCGCAGCGCTTCTGTGACAAGTGAAAGCTGTCGGCACAGAAGCCCTGCGCTGTGTCCGGAGCTGGGAATACGCAGCGATGTGTCCGTTTCAGCACAGAAGCGCTGACTATCTGGACCTACCGCCGCCGTATTTTAACTCCCTCCACCTTATATTAACTCCGACATGGCAGGGATACGGCCACGGCAGCTTATTAACACCCCCAGAGTATCCCCGCATGTCAATTTCTGAAAGTTCAAAAGCATTACCGGCGTATAAGACGACCCCAGACTAGACAGAAGATTTTTCAGTCTTCAAAAGTCGTCTTATACGCCGGAATATACGGTATATTGACCAATTACCCTGGGTGTTTCCTTTTCCTCAACTGCATCCCTGTCTTCATGGACCTTGTTGTGACCCTAGGTTCGATTGGTGCTCTCCGCCTGATATAAATAATAACATTACATTTTCTGGGCACTTAGAGTGGTATAAGGATATCTTCTATCAATCCTAAAAGTTTAGGCATCGAGGTTTGTTCTGCGATGGAGATATCATCAATAAACGCCTGTAATATACCCTTCCGCATACTGTCTACAAGTGGCCGCTACTGAGAGCACTTTGCCTGGGTATAGGTGCTGAGGATGCTCGGAAGAACAAGTCATTGTCCATAACATCACAAGCTATGTACAGTTTGCCAACTCCTACTAGCTTGCTTGATTTAATAATATACCCACCTTTGAGTCTTAGTATTTAAATTTGACACACCGAGGTCCTCTGTTTCACCCTGGGCACTGTAGTCTTCAGCTTGCTGGACCATTTGCTCCTCTTCTCCATTGCTCCCTTCTGCTTCTCTTTAGGGGAGATAGAAAACAGAATATTACATTTTATCAACAATTTGGTGAAATAGATCATAACTGCTTTGCAATAAATTACCTTGAGCTGCTGGGTTGAGGTTGATTTTCCGATGATTTCCCTGCTGCCAAGACCAGTGTGTATGCTTGGCAGAGTTCTCCTAACGTTTTTTCTCTGTAATTCCTCTCTGCTGTCATGTTGGAATGACTGAGATATTTGGAGAAAAGATACCTCTGTGTCTCTGTTAAATGTGACACGGTCCATGTTTCACAAGTTTTTCTTGCCACCTGACTAGAGATGGATTTAAATTTGTACCTAGATAGCAATAGAGTAGATCATAAATACATGGCACAACATCTAATATGTAGGATTTTTAACTTTTAAGACTTACTTCTTCTGGTAGCGATGAAGGTCGGTGGATACATTATATATCTGTCTTCCTGTAGTCGATAAGAAGAATTTATCTGGACTGTCTTTTTTGGCCAGCACCCGTCTCACTTTTTTAAAGTAGATGTTAAACCACTGTAAATAAACAAAACAAAAAACAGTAAACCACTTAATAAAAATTGAGTTGGGCCCTTCAATATTAAGATAAGAAAATTTGAAATAGACTAAATTAATTACTGGAGTCAATGACCGCACCAACGTGAGGGAGGGATGTGCCTGACCAGGAGAGCGAAACCTACAGACTAAAAGGGCGGTATCTCTCCTCCGCCTCAGTTGGATTTCAGAGCATGATAGGAACCACACAATCTAAATATATAGAAAAGTCACCTCACACCAAACATATGTCAGACTATAAACTGCCCACCATTCATTTAAAGTGCAGAACATCTGTGATAAGGGAGAGCATATCTGTTCCTACTGATAATGCATTCTGGATGCTGCTGCAACAAGCATTATTGTTAAGAAAATGCACTATTCTGGACACCGATACTATGGTTTAGCATCCTGGATACTGCAGGGAAATAAGGGAAAGACTCCCAACACACCTGCATGAGGATGTAGCACCAAGTTGTCCTGTAAAATCTGGTTAAAGGGAGGATCTACTAAAAGGGACAGAATGCCACTAATCCTACGGGTTGAAGTCATGACAACTAACAGATCCCTCTCTAATGTGGGTGCCGTCGTAGTGACAGGAACATTTTACCTTTTCTTCTTCTTCAGTAAGCACAAAACAGGCTACTTGGTGGGCAGCAGTCTTATGGCATTTAACTCCGACAATTATTAGCTGTTCATTTTGATAGATGTGACGCATCCTCTCTGTCCACTCAGAAACTTGTGAGTCAAAACATGGGAAAGTTAGATAGACATGTGGCTTTAAATCAGGATAATGAGTAGGTTGTTACTTACCGTCATGTTTCTGACAACTCCTGGTCTTTGTAAGTGTTTTAGTATGATTAAGGCCTCAAGGTAATAGAGAATCTCCAACTGATGCACTTCATTTCGGGATCCTCCTTGGACATCCTCGATGGCTTGCAGGAAAGCTGGCTTTGCAACGGTCAGGATCTCCTGGCATTGCTGAGGTGTTTTGTCCAATTTATGCAACTCCAGGTACCTAAGAGAAAGATTAATAAATGTGACTGATAGGTGAGGCCTATTTTTAAGTCATGTATGAAAAATCCTGGCGGGAGAGAGAAAAGAGAAAAAATAATAATTGTGCATACATCTGAAAGGATAAAAATTAGCTGACATACCTTTTGCTGACAACTTCTTTTGCAACTCCCTTGGAAAATTTCTTCTGAATATCCGCAGTCACATATTGGAAATACTTCATTGCCTTGAAGAGTTTTTCATTTTTATCGCGTAAATTGGTTGCAAATAGTTGATAATGTACAAATTTCCGGACATTCTTAATGTAGTTGGTGACAGTTTGGTTGCACAGACCGAGATCTTGAATGTTTTTGAAAAATAAATGGGCGTTTTCAATCTTTGTCGCAAAGTTGAGGCTCACACGGCGTTTGTTCATAAAGTATAAAAACCTTGACACATTTTCAGCAATTTGTTTGTATCTTTCCAGCTTGCAATGGTTCTGCAAATAAGAGGAAAAACCTTTTAATATTGGATGAGACAGAGAATGGCGATCATAATAACCTGCATCTTTCATTTTGATCCTCTTGTCAACAGTCCATTTCTGGCTTGTCATCCTACAAATTTGGAAGAAAGAACAACAGGTCAGAGTAGAAACAAATTACAACTTTGAGAAAAATACTGTGTAAGCATATACAGCATATATATATAGTGACGTCCTGCCAATGGCAGTAGACTATGCAGCCGCTATGGGGCCTGTGAGTCCAGGGTTCCCTGTAACGACGCATTCATGGGGCCCTCACCCAGTGGAAGAATCTGGGGAAATGTCGGGGACCTTGACAGCTGGGGGTTCCACTCACCGTTGTCAGGGGTGGTAAACATTTCTGTGTCCCCAGGCCCGATTTCTGTGGACCCCAGTGCTCTGACTGGCAGCAGCACTTTGCTGGCTGCCTGCCCTTTATACGCAGCATCCACTGCTGAACACTGCGTGTTCCGAAGTTCATCTGTGGGTAAAGCTAGTACATCATCCTCTACTGGCCCACAGATGAAAATCGTAATGGCAGTGCATTTTAGTATGCCCCGCCAAAGCTGTGTGCCCCACAGAGCTGTCTGTGTGTAGGGCACTTTTTTGGCATCCTGTTTTATGGCTGCAATGGAAGGGAAATCTATTGCCTAAAATAGGAGAAAAAATTACTTTGTAAGGGCTGTAAAGTTGTGGGATATGCTATTAATTGTCCCAGTTAAACATTATTTGTATTGTTTTTTTGCTCAATATATATATATATATATATATATATATATATATATATATATATATATATAGATAGATATAAAAGCATGATGAGTGAGAATGTTACACACACTAACTGACCTCGGCCTGTCTTCATCTGTTTGGCTGGTATTTTCCTCTCTTTCTCTGGTCTCTGGTTGTTGATCGGCTTCACTGTCGGATGTTTCAGAGGATGTATAGTCTTCTGCAGCTGAAAGATGCACCAATTCAGGATTTGATATGGCTCGGCGTGCCGATGTGCCAGTTGATGTAGATGGCTCCTCATCTTCAACAGTCCTGTAAATTATAAAAATCCTTAGTAATAACGTGAAGTACAATCTTGAGTAGGCCAGCAGTGTTGACAATTTTTTAAAGTGGCCTAAAAGCCAGGATGTGCTGAGGCCAAGGCAATGTTTGAGCAAGGGATTAAAGTAAATTCCTTGTATAAATTTACACTCACCTGTAGACATCATAATCCTCTGTGACAGGCGGCTCGTCCACTGTGACGGGCGGCTCTTCCTCTGTGACGGGCGGCTCTTCCTCTGGGACGGGCGGCTCTTCCTCTGGGACGGGCGGCTCTTCCTCTGGGACGGGCGGCTCTTCCTCTGGGACGGGCGGCTCCTCCTCGATGACTGTAGACATTTCCTCCTCAACAGACATCACTTCCTCCTCATTAGGCAGCTCTTGCTCACTGGTTGTCAGCTCATCCTGCACAGGTGATGCCCCCTCATCTTCAACAATCCTGTAAATATAAAATACACGTGATTATTTGGCATAGTTCAGAACATATATGCAAATCTATAAAGCTTACACAAGTATGAACATCAGTATTCAAAGAATAAGATGCTAGTGGGGCATACCTGGCCATAGTTGGTTTCTCGGGTACTATAAACCCTCTGTCCTCCAGGAAGGAGATAAGATCGTCCTTTGTAGTGATCTCTGGAATCTTGTCATAAGGGATATATGTTCCTTTTGTTGCAATTGCTATCAGTGAGTTTCTAGATTCTTTCACTAGCGCATCCTTCTCCTCTTCTGTACAGTATCTAAGGCATTGTCGTGTAAGGTGCTGTGGCAGTTGAGTAAATGTTTTGTAACATAGTGGACATGTCTTCAGCATCCTGAAGCCGCTGTAAAAAAGAAAAATGTAAGATCAGGAACAATATCAGTGAGAATCTAGCTTTTCCACCCACTAATATCAACCAGCATTTTTTATGTTTCAGCAGGATAACTGGATTTCAAAAATCTGATTTTTTTTTTACAACAAATACACAGCTCATGAGAAAAGGCACGTCTCATCATTGCCATAGATTTTTTTTAAAAAGATGAGGGCTGGCTCTAGAGTGTATTTTGACCACCAATCGCCAGCCCTCATTTTTGGTCACAAAAACGGACAAACGTACACAATTTTTTAAGGAGCAATTGTTTAGCACAAGTTAATGCACTTTTATAGCATACTACACAAATTGTGTCAATATTGTGCACATAACACATGCGGTTTTTTATCATATGCATGTTCCTAGATCTTGCGCAAATCTGAGGTTTTGCAAGAATTATTTAGATTGACAAAGATACCGTGCAAAAAATTAATGTGGTATTGACTTTGCAAATGCTTATACAGTTTTGCACATGACCGGCACTCATTTATCAGTCAAAAAGGAGAAAAAACGAGTGAGCGAGCAAGTACATATACAGTTTAAAGCCTTTTCACACTGCAAACTTTGAAAGATACAGAAAGACCGCGCCAAAAACATAAACCCTTTCTGTGACTGAGCCTGAACAATTGCAAGCCTTAACATGATGTTATAATACACTTTCACACCACAATCCTTCCCCCTCCCCCCACCACAGTAATACAACCAAGCTAAAAAGTTTGCAGAGGTCACAGAGAGGACATCAGATTAGGCACCTGATTCCAGTACAAACTATATGAGTACAAGCATACTTATACACCTGATTCCAGTACAAGCTATATGAGTACAAGTATACTTATACACCTGATTCCAGTACAAGCTATATGAGTACAAGTATACTTATACACCTGATTCCAGTACAAGCTATATGAGTACAAGTATACTTATACACCTGATTCCAGTACAAGCTCAGATGATGCTGCAGTATAGTTAGGCACCTGATCCCAATACATGCTGTATGTTAACCTCTTCTGCAAATACTCCCATGGTCTCAGTGTACCCCAGAATGCATGCTGCAATGGTGTCCAGAAAGAGTATTTCTAGAAGCAACACATACCTCTGCAGATTCATATTTCCCTCCCACTCACTATCCCACCAGGTGTACTTACCTTCTTTTGGGCGGCATGGTTGTAATTGGCTAAGGTCACAGCTTCTCTTGTGCACTAATCACCCTTGTTGCTCCTGAGCACTGGATCAAATTAAACTTCCCTCCAAAACTCCTTTTCCTTTTCCTAAAATGATGCACTTGTCAGTGATTGGTTTATTTGAATGTAAATCATGAATCTGCTCCGATTGGTTAATGCAACTTAGTAGGCGTAGCTTTTTCTTGATGAGAGCTGGCTACAGGTACTTCCAGGACGACCCGTAGCCAGCCCTCACCCTTGGATTAGCTCAATGAGGATGAGAGCTGGCTACAGGTACTTCCAGGATGACCCGTAGCCAGCCCTCACCCTTGGAATCGTTCAATGAGGATGAGAGCTGGCTACAGGTACTTCCAGGATGACCCGTAGCCAGCCCTCACCCTTGGAATAGCTCAATGAGGATGAAAGCTGGCTACAGGTACTTCCAGGACGACCCGTAGCCAGCCCTCACCCTTGGAATAGCTCAATGAGGATGAGAGCTGGCTACAGGTACTTCCAGGATGACCCATAGCCAGCCCTCACCCTTGGAATCGTTCAATGAAGGTGAGGGCTGGCTACTGGTTTGATGATACCAAAAGCACTTAAAATTCAATCTGCAACAAAAAAGTCGCTCTGACGCCGCCGTTCAGGGCTGCGTCCGTTATCACGCTCATCTGATGAATTACGGAAAAAAAACGTAAACTTTATAGTTTTTTTGGCGCTCTTATTTCACCGCCCGTTCCTACGTGCCGCCATTCAGCGCAGCTTCCGTTATCACGCTCATCTAATGAATTATGGAAAAAAAACGTAAACTTTATAATTTTTTTGCCGCGCTTATTTCACCGCCCGTTCCCACGCGCCGCGGTACAGCGCACCTTCCGTTATCACGCTCATCTTATGAATTACGGAAAAAAACGTAAACTTTATAGTTTTTTTGGCGCGCTTATTTCACCGCCCGTTCCTACGCGCCGCCGTTCAGCGCAGCTTCCGCTATCACGCTCATCTGATGAATTACGGAAAAAACCCGAAAACTTTATAGTTTTTTGACGCGCTTATTTCACTGCCCGTTCCTACGCGCCTCCGTTCAGTGCAGTGTCCGTTATCACGCTCATCTGATGAATTACGGAAAAAAAAACGTAAAATTTATATTTTTTTGGGCGCGCTTATTTCACCGCCCGTTCCTACGCGCCGCCGTTCAACGCAGCGTCCGTTATCACGCCCATCTAATGAATTATGGAAAAAAAACGTAAAGTTTATAGTTTTTTTGGCGCGCTTATTTCACCGCCCGATCCTACGCGCCGCCGTTCAGCGCACCTTCCGTTATCACGCTCATCTGATGAATTACGGAAAAAAAACGTAAACTTTATAGTTTTTTTGGCGCGCTTATTTCACCGCCCGTTCCTACGCGCCGCCGTTCAGCGCAGCTTCCGTTATCACGCTCATCTGATGAATTGCGGAAAAAAAACTTAAATTTTATAGTTTTTTTGGCGCGCTTATTTCACCGCCCGTTCCTACGTGCCGCCGTTCAGCGCAGCGTCCGTTATCACCCTCATCTGATGAATTACGGAAAAAAAACGTAAACTTTATAGTTTTTTTGGCGCGCTTATTTCACCGCCCGTTCCTATGCGCCGCCGTTCAGCGCAGCGTCCGTTATCACGCTCAATGAGGATGAGAGCTGGCTACAGGTGCCTCCAGGGCGACACCTAGCCAGCCCTCACCCTTGGAATAGCTCAATGAGGATGAGAGCTGGCTACAGGTGCCTCCAGGGCGACCCCTAGCCAGCCCTCACCCTTGGAGCAGCTCAATGAGGATGAGAGCTGGCTACAGGTGCCTCCAGGGCGACCCCTAGCCAGCCCTCACCCTTGGAGCAGCTCAATGAGGATGAGAGCTGGCTACAGGTGCCTCCAGGGCGACCCCTAGCCAGCCCTCACCCTTGGAGCAGCTCAATGAGGATGAGAGCTGGCTACAGGTGCCTCCAGGGCGACCCCTAGCCAGCCCTCACCCTTGGAGCAGCTCAATGAGGATGAGAGCTGGCTACAGGTGCCTCCAGGGCGACCCCTAGCCAGCCCTCACCCTTGGAGCAGCTCAATGAGGATGAGAGCTGGCTACAGGTACTTCCAGGATGACCCATAGCCAGCCCTCACCCTTGGAATCGTTCAATGAAGGTGAGGGCTGGCTACTGGTTTGATGATACCAAAAGCACTTAAAATTCAATCTGCAACAAAAAAGTCGCTCTGACGCCGCCGTTCAGGGCTGCGTCCGTTATCACGCTCATCTGATGAATTACGGAAAAAAAACGTAAACTTTATAGTTTTTTTGGCGCTCTTATTTCACCGCCCGTTCCTACGTGCCGCCATTCAGCGCAGCTTCCGTTATCACGCTCATCTAATGAATTATGGAAAAAAAACGTAAACTTTATAATTTTTTTGCCGCGCTTATTTCACCGCCCGTTCCCACGCGCCGCGGTACAGCGCCCCTTCCGTTATCACGCTCATCTTATGAATTACGGAAAAAAACGTAAACTTTATAGTTTTTTTGGCGCGCTTATTTCACAGCCCGTTCCTACGCGCCGCCGTTCAGCGCAGCTTCCGCTATCACGCTCATCTGATGAATTACGGAAAAAACCCGAAAACTTTATAGTTTTTTGACGCGCTTATTTCACTGCCCGTTCCTACGCGCCTCCGTTCAGTGCAGCGTCCGTTATCACGCCCATCTAATGAATTATGGAAAAAAAACGTAAAGTTTATAGTTTTTTTGGCGCGCTTATTTCACCGCCCGATCCTACGCGCCGCCGTTCAGCGCACCTTCCGTTATCACGCTCATCTGATGAATTACGGAAAAAAAACGTAAACTTTATAGTTTTTTTGGCGCGCTTATTTCACCGCCCGTTCCTACGCGCCGCCGTTCAGCGCAGCTTCCGTTATCACGCTCATCTGATGAATTGCGGAAAAAAAACGTAAATTTTATAGTTTTTTTGGCGCGCTTATTTCACCGCCCGTTCCTACGTGCCGCCGTTCAGCGCAGCGTCCGTTATCACCCTCATCTGATGAATTACGGAAAAAAAACGTAAACTTTATAGTTTTTTTGGCGCGCTTATTTCACCGCCCGTTCCTATGCGCCGCCGTTCAGCGCAGCGTCCGTTATCACGCTCAATGAGGATGAGAGCTGGCTACAGGTGCCTCCAGGGCGACACCTAGCCAGCCCTCACCCTTGGAATAGCTCAATGAGGATGAGAGCTGGCTACAGGTGCCTCCAGGGCGACCCCTAGCCAGCCCTCACCCTTGGAGCAGCTCAATGAGGATGAGAGCTGGCTACAGGTGCCTCCAGGGCGACCCCTAGCCAGCCCTCACCCTTGGAGCAGCTCAATGAGGATGAGAGCTGGCTACAGGTGCCTCCAGGGCGACCCCTAGCCAGCCCTCACCCTTGGAGCAGCTCAATGAGGATGAGAGCTGGCTACAGGTGCCTCCAGGGCGACCCCTAGCCAGCCCTCACCCTTGGAGCAGCTCAATGAGGATGAGAGCTGGCTACAGGTGCCTCCAGGGCGACCCCTAGCCAGCCCTCACCCTTGGAGCAGCTCAATGAGGATGAGAGCTGGCTACAGGTGCCTCCAGGGCGACCCCTAGCCAGCCCTCACCCTTGGAGCAGCTCAATGAGGATGAGAGCTGGCTACAGGTTTGATGATACCAAAAGCACTTAAAATTCAATCTGCAACAAAAAAAAGTCGCTCTGACGCCGCCGGTAAGGGCTGCGTCCGTTATCACGCTCATCTGATAAATTACAGAAAAAAAACGTAAACTTTATCGTTTTTTTGGCGCACTTATTTCACCGCCCTCTCCTACGTGCCGCCGTTCAGCACAGCATCCGTTATCACGCTCATCTGATGAATTACGGAAAAAAAACGTAAACTTTATAGTTTTTTTGGCGCGCTTATTTCACCGCCCGTTCCTACGCGCCGCCGTTCAACGCAGCTTCCGTTATCACGCTCATCTAATGAATTATGGAAAAAAACGTACACTTTATAGCTTTTTTGGCGCGCTTATTTCACCGCCCGTTCCTACGCGCCGCCGTTCAGCGTAGCTTCCGTTATCACGCTCATCTGATGAATTACGGAAAAAAAACGTAAATTTTATAGTTTTTTTGGCGCGCTTATTTCACCGCCCGTTCCTACGTGCCGCCGTTCAGCGCAGCATCCGTTATCACCCTCATCTGATGAATTACGGAAAAAAAACGTAAACTTTATAGTTTTTTTGGCGCGCTTATTTCACCGCCCGTTCCTATGCGCCACCGTTCAGCGCAGCGTCCGTTATCATGCTCAATGAGGATGAGAGCTGGCTACAGGTGCCTCCAGGGCGACACCTAGCCAGCCCTCACCCTTGGAATAGCTCAATGAGGATGAGAGCTGGCTACAGGTGCCTCCAGGGCGACCCCTAGCCAGCCCTCACCCTTGGAGCAGCTCAATGAGGATGAGAGCTGGCTACAGGTGCCTCCAGGGCGACCCCTAGCCAGCCCTCACCCTTGGAGCAGCTCAATGAGGATGAGAGCTGGCTACAGGTGCCTCCAGGGCGACCCCTAGCCAGCCCTCACCCTTGGAGCAGCTCAATGAGGATGAGAGCTGGCTACAGGTGCCTCCAGGGCGACCCCTAGCCAGCCCTCACCCTTGGAGCAGCTCAATGAGGATGAGAGCTGGCTACAGGTGCCTCCAGGGCGACCCCTAGCCAGCCCTCACCCTTGGAGCAGCTCAATGAGGATGAGAGCTGGCTACAGGTTTGATGATACCAAAAGCACTTAAAATTCAATCTGCAACAAAAAAAAGTCGCTCTGACGCCGCCGGTAAGGGCTGCGTCCGTTATCACGCTCATCTGATAAATTACAGAAAAAAAACGTAAACTTTATCGTTTTTTTGGCGCACTTATTTCACCGCCCGCTCCTACGTGCCGCCGTTCAACGCAGCTTCCGTTATCACGCTCATCTAATGAATTATGGAAAAAAACGTACACTTTATAGCTTTTTTGGCGCGCTTATTTCACCGCCCGTTCCTACGCGCCGCCGTTCAGCGCAGCTTCCGTTATCACGCTCATCTGATGAATTACGGAAAAAAAACGTAAATTTTATAGTTTTTTTGGCGCGCTTATTTCACCGCCCGTTCCTACGTGCCGCCGTTCAGCGCAGCGTCCGTTATCACCCTCATCTGATGAATTACGGAAAAAAAACGTAAACTTTATAGTTTTTTTGGCGCGCTTATTTCACCGCCCGTTCCTATGCGCCGCCGTTCAGCGCAGCGTCCGTTATCACGCTCAATGAGGATGAGAGCTGGCTACAGGTGCCTCCAGGGCGACACCTAGCCAGCCCTCACCCTTGGAATAGCTCAATGAGGATGAGAGCTGGCTACAGGTGCCTCCAGGGCGACCCCTAGCCAGCCCTCACCCTTGGAGCAGCTCAATGAGGATGAGAGCTGGCTACAGGTGCCTCCAGGGCGACCCCTAGCCAGCCCTCACCCTTGGAGCAGCTCAATGAGGATGAGAGCTGGCTACAGGTGCCTCCAGGGCGACCCCTAGCCAGCCCTCACCCTTGGAGCAGCTCAATGAGGATGAGAGCTGGCTACAGGTGCCTCCAGGGCGACCCCTAGCCAGCCCTCACCCTTGGAGCAGCTCAATGAGGATGAGAGCTGGCTACAGGTGCCTCCAGGGCGACCCCTAGCCAGCCCTCACCCTTGGAGCAGCTCAATGAGGATGAGAGCTGGCTACAGGTGCCTCCAGGGCGACACCTAGCCAGCCCTCACCCTTGGAGCAGCTCAATGAGGATGAGAGCTGGCTACAGGTTTGATGATACCAAAAGCACTTAAAATTCAATCTGCAACAAAAAAAAGTCGCTCTGACGCCGCCGGTAAGGGCTGCGTCCGTTATCACGCTCATCTGATAAATTACAGAAAAAAAACGTAAACTTTATCGTTTTTTTGGCGCACTTATTTCACCGCCCGCTCCTACGTGCCGCCGTTCAGCACAGCATCCGTTATCACGCTCATCTGATGAATTACGGAAAAAAAACGTAAACTTTATAGTTTTTTTGGCGCGCTTATTTCACCGCCCGTTCCTACGCGCCGCCGTTCAACGCAGCTTCCGTTATCACGCTCATCTAATGAATTATGGAAAAAAACGTACACTTTATAGCTTTTTTGGCGCGCTTATTTCACCGCCCGTTCCTACGCGCCGCCGTTCAGCGCAGCTTCCGTTATCACGCTCATCTGATGAATTACGGAAAAAAAACGTAAATTTTATAGTTTTTTTGGCGCGCTTATTTCACCGCCCGTTCCTACGCGCCGCCGTTCAGCGCAGCGTCCGTTATCACCCTCATCTGATGAATTACGGAAAAAAAACGTAAATTTTATAGTTTTTTTGGCGCGCTTATTTCACCGCCCGTTCCTATGCGCCGCCGTTCAGCGCAGCGTCCGTTATCACGCTCAATGAGGATGAGAGCTGGCTACAGGTGCCTCCAGGGCGACACGTAGCCAGCCCTCACCCTTGGAATAGCTCAATGAGGATGAGAGCTGGCTACAGTTGCCTCCAGGGCGACCCCTAGCCAGCCCTCACCCTTGGAATAGCTCAATGAGGATGAGAGCTGGCTACAGGTGCCTCCAGGGCGACCCGTAGCCAGCCCTCACCCTTGGAATAGCTCAATGAGGATGAGAGCTGGCTACAGGTGCCTCCAGGGCGACCCGTAGCCAGCCCTCACCCTTGGAATAGCTCAATGAGGATGAGAGCTGGCTACAGGTGCCTCCAGGGCAACCCGTAGCCAGCCCTCACCCTTGGAATAGCTCAATGAGGATGAGAGCTGGCTACAGGTGCCTCCAGGGCGACCCCTAGCCAGCCCTCACCCTTGGAATAGCTCAATGAGGATGAGAGCTGGCTACAGCTGCCTCCAGGGCGACCCCTAGCCAGCCCTCACCCTCGGAATAGCTCAATGAGGATGAGAGCTGGCTACAGGTGCCTCCAGGGCGACCCCTAGCCAGCCCTCACCCTCGGAATAGGTCAATGAGGATGAGAGCTGGCTACAGGTGCCTCCAGGGCGACCCCTAGCCAGCCCTCACCCTTGGAATAGCTCAATGAGGATGAGAGCTGGCTACAGGTTTGATGATACCAAAAGCACTTAAAATTCAATCTGCAACAAAAAAAAGTCGCTTTGACGCCGCCGTTAAGGGCTGCGTCCGTTATCACGCTCATCTGATAAATTACGGAAAAAAAACGTAAACTTTATAGTTTTTTTGGAGCGCTTATTTCACTGCCTTTTCCTACGCGCCGCCGTTTAGCGCAGCTTCCGTTATCACGCTCATCTAATGAATTATGGAAAAAAAGTAAACTTTATAGTTTTTTGGCGCGCTTATTTCACCGCCTGTTACTACGCGCCACCGTTCAGCGCAGCTTCCGTTATCACGCTCATCTGATGAATTACGGAAAAAAAACGTAAACTTTATAGTTTTTTTGGCGCGCTTATTTCACCGCCCGTTCCTACGCTTCGCCGTTCAGCGCAGCGTCTGTTATCACGCTCATCTGATGAATTACAGAAAAAAAACGTAAACTTTATCGTTTTTTTGGCGCACTTATTTCACCGCCCGTTCCTACGTGCCGCCGTTCAGCACAGCATCCATTATCACGCTCATCTGATGAATTACGGAAAAAAAACGTAAACTTTATAGTTGTTTTGGCGCGCTTATTTCATCCCCCGTTCCTACGTGCCGCCATTCAGCGCATCGTCCGTTATCACGCTCATCTGATGAATTATGGAAAAAAAAAGCGTAAACTTTATAGTTTTTTTGGCGCGCTTATTTCACCGCCCGTTCCTACGCGCCGCCGTTCAGCGCAGCGTCCGTTTTCACGCTCATCTGATGAATTACAGAAATAAAACGTAAACTTTATAGTTTTTTTGGCGCACTTATTTCACCGCCCATTCCTACGTGCCGCCGTTCAGCACAGCAACCGTTATCACGCTCATCTGATGGATTACGGAAAAAAAACGTAAACTTTATAGTTGTTTAGGCGCGCTTATTTCACGCCCGTTCCTACGCGCCGCCATTCAGCGCAGCGTCCGTTATCACGCTCATCTGATGAATTACGGAAAAAAACCGTAAACATTATAGTTTTTTGGGCGCGCTTATTTCACCGCCCGTTCCTACGCCACGGTTTTTACACAACTTTAAGTGTTTTACAACATGGTCACATGCTCTATTTACTTTTACCTATTTTTGATATGAAATATGGGCTCCATCTATGGATGTGATTATTGGCCTCAATATCAGTGATTATTGCTGCCATTTTTGTGTCTTTTTAAATAATGATGTAATAAAATTGCAACTTTTTAAATGCCTTTAATTAAACTCCTTATTCTCATTTGATTATATGGTCACAATCTGTGTTAAAAGAGTTAATGTTTTACAAGGTCAGGCAGCAGCACTGTTGAAAGTCCTAATCTCAGTGAAACAACAGAGACAAAAATGCTACATCATCATCCCCTCCCCCCATCACAGCCATTCCACTGAAGGATAAGTGAAAAATCTCCTTATTGTGTGTTTCCTGTGAGGGTCTATCATGAACGAGTGAATGGCTTTTAAAGCACAGCTGCCATCCAGTGTTCAATTTCCAGAAATGCAGCTGAATTCTGTCTGACAAGTAATGAATGATATTTAAAGCACAGATGCCATCTGGTAGTCATTTCCAAGTGATGAAATGTTGTGAGGGCTGGCTAAATGGCTTGTTTTTCGGACCTGGCACAGACGAGGTTTTTGCAAGCCTTTTTTCGGAGCCTTAATGGCGTCGGATCGACCCGGGGCGGCGTGCAGAGCATCTCCCGGGCTGGATCTGTAAAATGGCGAGCGTTGCGTCGTCCAGCGGCGAAGTTTTTTCGTGAGAGCTGGCTATTAAAGAAGATGGCAGAGAGGATTTCTTTGGAAAAATGTTTTCATCTCGAAACGTTACGAAAAAAGTACAGCGCGTCCGGCATGTGATAAGAGTGCGGCACGCCGAATAGCGGCGTCCAGCTCCAAACCGCGTGCGTTCCAGAGCCAGAAAACTGTAGCGCGGACGCCGAGGCTTAATCGCAAATTCCGGAGATGCTTGTCCCCTCGGGACGAGTGTGGGAGCGCCTGACGCGAATCTGGTCAAAAAACGCAAACATTTCCAAAATCCAAAGGTCCAACTGTTGAGTCTGCCTATGGGGAGTGCATTATACTATATTGAGGATTATCTGGTGCATTATACTATATAGAGGCTATTTATACAGTGTGGGGATTACAGTTAGGGTCATATAGTGTGGGTTATGTGGGGTATTTGTATGGTGTGGGGGCCATCATACAGTGTTGGAGACATCAGTTTGGGGGCTACTAAGGGGTCAGTATACTGTGTGTGGGGGTACTATACAGTGAGGGGGCATTATACTGTGTATAGGAAAGCATCATACTGTGTAGAGAGGGGCTGTACATGGGGGAGACTCAGGACATTATTAAATGTTAAGTGGGCACTTATCTTTATAGGGGAACTCAGGTTATTGTGACTGTCAAATGGGCACACAGAGGGCACAATTACTTTCTAGGGGGCAAAATGTGGGCACTGTTTTCTAGGGCACGTGCACACTGCATTACTATATTCTAGAGGTTTGTTTAACCATCTAGAGGGGGCACAGCAGGTGCAGTAATAGGGACACATACAACAGCGGCTCAGTATTGGGGTATCAGCAGGATGAGGAGTTTGTACAGGTTGGGAATAGATGGGGACGGTGCCTGAAATGTAAGGAGTCAAATGTGTCTTTGGATGGAGACGTTGTCGTGTCGGTCTGGGCCAGATGAAAAAGATGGTAAAAAGTGAACAATTTAATCAGAAAGAACGTCATCTGTAAATTACTATATATAACTGTAATCTCTTATATATTCTGCAGGACTGACATCTATCAATATATGTCGCCATATGGCGGTAGTATCAGTGCTGCTCTGTGTATAGAGATTATTTTCAGTAACAGCGTGGTCATCTGCTGAGGTTCTCCTACATCCACTATATGGGTGCGCCACTATTTTTGTAATCAGGGTCACCTGGTTAGGGGCCCACTCAGAAGTTTCGCCCCCCCCCGAACCAAAACCCTATCATACAGCCAGCATCTGTCTGTAACAGCAGCGACTGGAGCGAGCTGTAATTGCTGATGTTTAACCATTTAAATCTCTGACACCTGCATTTAAATCACTGACTTGCTGGTGTGCACGCACCAGCTCCTATCTCCTTCGTACCTGCACAACGTGATCTATGGCAGAATTGCATTTTTTTTTACCATGTCAGCATACTTAGAATTTTTTTTCCATTTTCCAGTATATTGCATGGTAAAAGGAATAGTGGCATTCAAAATTACAACTTGTCCTGCAAAAGCAAGTCCTCATATGAGTAATTCAATTGAAAAATATAAAAGTTAGGATGCTTGAAAGATAGGGAATAAAAAACTCGAAAGCGCAACAATGAAAATTGGCTGTGGTGGGAAGAGGTTCAAGGGGATTTCCGCTTTGTTTAGAAAGAAACAAACAAACTGTTCTTTACTCATCCTCCCCAGTCCAGAGTTGTACCTCTGCCTTTGATCACAGTGTTAGGGTATAATGTCTTTTTCAGGCCGGTTAAACTATAGCTAAATGAGCATGCTGCTTCCTTTAACCACTTCAGTTTCTAAACTCTGAAACAGTTAAAAGAAGTAACAAAAGTCCCAACATGTGCACAGCAGTATGGTTTTTACACTGCAGTGCATTGTTTTACATATTTTCAGTGTGTGCACATATCCTAATGTAACATCTGCAGTGGGAGTATTGTGTACAGAGAATAATGCAGCTGGGAATAAACAGACATTCACAGCAGCAGACATGAATGCTTCTTTTGCTGCAACTCCCAGCAGGCTTTGCTCCTCTTTACATCCTCTAAGTGTCGCGAAGGAGTGGGAAAGACCAAGTGCAACACGAAGGGAAGAGGGGAGGAAGCCCAAACACTAGGGAAAGGGGGAGTGGAGACCCCTAGATCTAATATCACCCTGCATACCCTACCGTCCCTATATAGGTTCCACACCTATCGCCGGGCAGGACCCTAAACCCTAGATGACCCTAGAGCTTGGCCCTAGATAGGGAGGGGGAGGGGTGAGCACTGGTCAGGCCCCACTACAAACTAAAGACAACAAGGTAGACAAACAAAGGGGATTTACTTAGCTTGAGCATACACCAGAGGAGTAATACCAACAGTCCTCCAAGGGCACCAGAGAAGACACTAGCCGACTGCTAGTGCGCCAAGCTTGTACATAGAAGTATCACCGGCGATTGCCTGGAGAAAACTGAGGATTTTTAACTCCCATGCCAGGGTGTATCAATCAGCGGCAGTAGGGTGGTCGTTGCTGGGTCTTAAAGGAAGAAGGATTAAGAAAGTGTCAGCAATGCCAAGCGCAGTGACCTTCTGTTATGAACGGCAACAAGTTCTAAGAAAAGAAGGGGAAAGCTTTCCCTACAGTAAGACTAAGCTGAATCCCTATGATGTAGCGGGCTGCCTGTTTCTAGCAAACGGACCCGCCTTAGTCCTAGGCTAGTCTGAACGAAGACCTATAGAATAAAGGGAAGGGGTCCCTAAAAGAACTAAGGACTGGAACAAAAAATGGGACACCTCCTGAATAGTGTTGAGCGAGCATGCTCGACACTGCTCGGTACTCTCCCGAGCATCTCACTACTCGGGATGTTCGGCGAGCACCGAACAATTCCGGGTTACTCAGGCGGCTCCGCACTGCTCTCCTCTGCTTGTCCTCCGCACCTGCGGCTCCGCTCTGCTCCGCCTGTCCTCCGCACCTGCGGCTCTGCTCCGCTTTTCCTCCGCACCTGCAGCTCCGCTCTGCTCCGCTTGTTCTCCGCACCTGCGGATCTGCTCTGCTCCCCTTGTTCTCCGCACCTGTGGCTCTGCTCTGCTCTGCTTGTCCTCCACACCTGCGGATCTGCTCTGCTCCACTTCTCTTCTGCACCTGCGGCTCCGCTCTGCTCCACTTGTCTTCCGCACCTGCGGCTCTGCTCTGCTCCGCTTGTCCTCCGAACCTGCAGCTCCGCTCTGCTCCGCTTGTCCTCCGAACCTGCAGCTCCGCTCTGCTCCACTTGTCCTCTGCACCTGTGGCTCCGCTTTGCTCCGCTTGTCCTCCACACCTGCGGCTCTGCTCTGCTTTGCTCCGCTTGTCCTCCGCACCTGCGGCTCTGCTCCGCTTGTCCTCCGCACCTGCGGCTCTGCTTGTCCTCTGTGCCTGCGGCTCCGCTCTGCTCTGCTCCGCTTGTCCTCCACACCTGTGGCTCTGCTCCGCTAGTCCTCTGCACCTGCGGCTCTGCTCCGCTCTGCTCCACTTGTCCTCCGCACCAGCGGCTCTGCTCCACTCTGCTCTGCTCTGCCTGTCCTCCGCACCTGCGTCTCTGCTTGTCCTCTGTGCCTGCGGCTCCGCTCTGCTCCGCTTGTCCTCCACACCTGTGGCTCTGCTCCGCTCTGCTCTGCTCCGCTAGTCCTCTGCACCTGTGGCTCTGCTCTGCATCTCTTGCCCTCCGCACCTGCGGCTCTGCTCCGCTCTGCTTTGCTCTGCTTGTTCTCCGCAACTGCGGCTCTGCTCCGCTCTGCTCCACTTGTCCTCCACACCTGCGGCTCTGCTCCGCTCTACTCTGCTCCGCTAGTCCTCTGCACCTGCGGCTCTGCTCCGCTCTGCTCCTCTTGTCCTCCGCACCTGCGGCTCTGCTACACTTGTTCTCTGCACCTGCGGCTCTGCTCCGCTCTGCTTTGCTCTGTCTGTCCTCTGCACCTGCAGCTCTGCTCCGCTCTGCTCTTCTCCGCTTGTCCTCCGCACCTGCGGCTCTGCTGCACTTGTTCTCCGTGCCTGTGGCTCTGCTCCCCTCTGCTCCGCTCCGTCTGTCCTGCGCACCTGCGGCTCTGCTCTGCTCCACTTGTCCTCCGCACCTGCGGCTCCGCTCTGCTCCGCTTGTTCTCCACACCTGCGGCTCTGCTCCGCTCTACTCTGCTCCGCTAGTCCTCTGCACCTGCGGCTCTGCTCCGCTCTGCTCCTCTTGTCCTCCGCACCTGCGGCTCTGCTACACTTGTTCTCTGCACCTGCGGCTCTGCTCCGCTCTGCTTTGCTCCGTCTGTCCTCTGCACCTGCAGTTCTGCTCCGCTGTGCTCTTCTCCGCTTGTCCTCCGCACCTGCGGCTCTGCTGCACTTGTTCTCCGTGCCTGTGGCTCTGCTCCCCTCTGCTCCGCTCCGTCTGTCCTGCGCACCTGCGGCTCTGCTCTGCTCCACTTGTCCTCCGCACCTGCGGCTCCGCTCTGCTCCGCTTGTTCTCCACACCTGCGGCTCTGCTCCGCTCTACTCTGCTCCGCTAGTCCTCTGCACCTGCGGCTCTGCTCCGCTCTGCTCCTCTTGTCCTCCGCACCTGCGGCTCTGCTACACTTGTTCTCTGCACCTGCGGCTCTGCTCCGCTCTGCTTTGCTCCGTCTGTCCTCTGCACCTGCAGCTCTGCTCCGCTGTGCTCTTCTCCGCTTGTCCTCCGCACCTGCGGCTCTGCTGCACTTGTTCTCCGTGCCTGTGGCTCTGCTCCCCTCTGCTCCGCTCCGTCTGTCCTGCGCACCTGCGGCTCTGCTCTGCTCCACTTGTCCTCCGCACCTGCGGCTCCGCTCTGCTCCGCTTGTTCTCCACACCTGCGGCTCTGCTCCGCTTGTCCTCTGCACCTGCGGCTCTTCTCCGCTCTACTCCGCTTGTCCTCCGCACCTGCGACTCTGCTCTGCTTCGCTTATCCTCCGCACCTGCGGTTCCACTACGCTCTGCTCCACTTGTCCCTCGCACCTGCGGCTCTGCTCTGCTTCTCCTCCGCACCTGCGGCTCTGCTCCGCTTGTCCTCCGAACGTGCAGCTCCGCTTGTCCTCCACACCTGCGGCTCTGCTCTGCTTTGCTCCGCTTGTCCTCCGCACCTGCGGCTCTGCTCCGCTTGTCCTCCGCACCTGCGTCTCTGCTTGTCCTCTGTGCCTGCGGCTCCGCTCTGCTCTGCTCCGCTTGTCCTTTACACCTGTGGCTCTGCTCCGCTCTGCTCTGCTCCGCTAGTCCTCTGCACCTGCGGCTCTGCTCCGCTCTGCTCCACTTGTCCTCCGCACCAGCGGCTCTGCTCCACTCTGCTCTGCTCTGCCTGTCCTCTGCACCTGCGGCTCTGCTCCGCTCTGCTCCTCTTGTCCTCTGCACCTGCGGCTCTGCTACGCTTGTTCTCCGCACCTGCGGCTCTGCTCCGCTCTGCTTTGCTCCCTCTGTCCTCTGCACCTGCAGCTCTGCTCCGCTCTGCTCTTCTCCGCTTGTCCTCCGCACCTGCGGCTCTGCTGCGCTTGTTCTCCGCGCCTGTGACTCTGCTCCCCTCTGCTCCGCTCCGTCTGTTCTGCGCACCTGCGGCTCTGCTCCGCTCTGCTCCAATTGTCCTCCGCACCTGCGGCTCCGCTGTGCTCCGCTTGTTCTCCACACCTGCGGCTCTGCTTCGCTCTGCTCCGCTTGTCCTCTCGACCTGCGGCTCTGCTCCGCTCTGCTCTGCTTGTCCTCCACACCTGAGGCTCCGCTCTACTCCACTTGTCCTCCGCACCTGCGGCTCTGCTCTGCTCCGCTTCTCCTCCGCACCTGCGGTTCCAATACGCTCTGCTCCACTTGTCCCTCGCACCTGCGGCTCTGCTCTGCTTCTCCTCCGCACCTGCAGCTCTGCTCCGCTTGTCTTCTGCACCTGCGGCTCCGCTCTGCATCTCTTGCCCTCCGCACCTGCGGCTTTGCACCGCTCTGCTTTGCTCTGCTTGTTCTCCGCACCTGCGGCTCTGCTCCGCTCTGCTCCACTTGTCCTCCACACCTGCGGCTCTGCTCCGCTCTGCTCCCCCTGTCCTCCGCACCTGCAGCTCCGCTTTGCTCCGCTTGTCCTTCGCACCTGCGGCTCCACTCTGCTCCGCTTGTCCTTCGCACCTGCGGCTCCACTCTGCTCCGCTTGTCCTTCGCACCTGCGGCTCCACTCTGCTCCACTTACCCTCCGCACCTGCGGCTCTGCTCCGCTTGTCCTCCGCACCTGCGTCTCTGCTTGTCCTCTGTGCCTGCGGCTCCGCTCTGCTCCGCTTGTCCTCTGCACCTGCGGCTCCACTCTGCTCCTCTTGTCCTTCGCACCTGCGGCTCCACTCTGCTCCACTTACCCTCCACACCTGCGGCTCTGCTCCGCTTGTCCTCCGCACCTGCGTCTCTGCTTGTCCTCTGTGCCTGCGGCTCCGCTCTGCTCTGCTCCGCTTGTCCTTTACACCTGTGGCTCTGCTCCGCTCTGCTCTGCTCCGCTAGTCCTCTGCACCTGCGGCTCTGCTCCGCTCTGCTCCGCTTGTCCTCCGCACCTGCGGCTCTGTTCTGCTCTGCTCCGCTCCGCTTGTCCTCTGCACCTGCGGCTCTGCTCATCTTTGCTTTGCTCCGCTAGTCCTCTGCACCTGCGGCTCTGCTCTGCTCCGCTTGTCCTCCACACCTGCGGCTCTGCTCCGCTCTGCTCTGCTCCGCTTGTCCTCCGCACCTACGTCTCTGCTTCGCTCTGCTCTGCTCCGCTTGTTCTCCGCACCTGCGGCTCTGCTCTGCTCTGCTCCGCCTGTCCTCCGCACCTGCGGCTCTGCTCTGCTCTGCTCCTCTTGCTCTCCGTACCTGCGGCTCTGCTCTGCTCCTCTTGTTCTCCGTACCTGCGGCTCTGCTCTGCTCCGCTTGTTTTCTGCACCTGCGGCTCCGTTCTGCTTCGCTTGTTCTCTGCACCTGCGGCTCTGCTCCGTCTGTCCTCTGCACCTGTGGCTCTGCTCCGCTCTGCTCTACTCCGCTTGTCCTCCACATCTGCGGCTCTGCTCTGCTTGTTCTCCGCACCTGCGGCTCCACTCTGCTCTGCTTGTCCTCCGCACATGCGGCTCCGTTCTGCTCTGCTCTGCTTGTCCTCCGCACCTGCGGCTCCGCTCTGCTCCACTTGTCCTCCGCACCTGCGGCTCCGCTCTGCTTGTCCTCTGCACCTGCAACTCCGTTCTGCTCTGCTCCACTTGTCCTCTGCACCTGCGGCTCTCCTCCGCTTTGCTTTGTCCCGCTTGTCCTCTGCACCTGCGGCTCTGCTCCGCTTGTTCTCCGCACCTGCGGCTCTGCTCCGCTCTGCTCTGCTCCGCTTGTCTTCCGCACCTATGTCTCTGCTTCGCTCTGCTCTGCTCCGCTTGTTCTCCGCACCTGCGGCTCTGCTCTGCTCTGCTCTGTCTGTCCTCCGCCCCTGCGGCTCTGCTCCTCTCCTCTTGTCCTCCGTACCTGCAGCTCTGCTCTGCTTCGCTTGTTCTCTGCAACTGCGGCTCCATTCTGCTTTGCTTGTTCTCTGCACCTGCGGCTCTGCTCCACTGTGCTCCGTCTGTCCTCCGCACCTGCGGCTCTGCTCCGTTCTGCTCTGCTCCGCTTGTCCTCCACACCTGCTGCTCTGCTCTGCTCCGCTTGTTCTCCGCACCTGCGGCTCCGCTCTGCTTGTCCTCTGCACATACGGCTCCGTTCTGCTCTGCTCTGCTCTGCTTGTCTTCTGCACCTGCGGCTCCTCTCTGCTCCACTTGTCCTCCGCACCTGCGGCTCCACTCTGCTCGTCCTCCGAACCTGCGGCTCCGCTCTGCTCTGCTTGTCCTCCGCACCTGCGACTCCGTTCTGTTCTGCTCCACTTGTCCTCTGCACCTGCGGCTCTGCTCCGCTTGTTCTCCGCACCTACGTCTCTGCTTCGCTCTGCTCTGCTCTGTCTGTCCTCCGCACCTACGGCTCTGCTCCGTTATGCTCTGCTCCGCTTGTCCTTTGCAACTGCAGCTCTGCTCTGCTCCGCTTGTTCTCCGCAACTACGGCTCCGCTTGTACTCCGCACCTGCGGCTTTGCTTCACTCTGCTCTGCTCCGCTTGTCCTTCGCACCTATGTCTTCGCTTTGCTCTGCTCTGCTCCGCTTGTCCTACGCACCTCCGGCTCTGCTCTGCTTTGCTTTGCTCCATCTGTCCTCCGCACCTGCGGCTCTGCTCCGCTCAGCTCTTCTCCGTTTGTGCTCCGCACCTGCGGCTCTGCTGCGCTTGTCCTCTGTGCCTGCGGCTCTGCTCCCCTCTGCTCTGCTCCATCTGTCCTGCGCACCAGCGGCTCTGCTTTGCTCCGCTTGTCCTCCGCACTTGTGGCTCTGCTCCACTTGTCCTCCGCACCTGCGTTTCTGCTTCGCTCTGCTCTGCTTGTCCTCAGCACATGCGGGTGTGCTCTGCTCCGCTCTGCACCATTTGTCCTCCGCGCTTGTGGCTCTGCTCTGCTTGTCCTCCACACCTGTGGCTCTGCTCCGCTTGTCCTCTGCACTTGCGTCTCTGCTTCTCTTGTCCTCCGCACCTGCGGCTCTGCTCCGCTTGTCCTCCGCACCTGCGGCTCTGCTCCGCTCTGCTAGTCCTCTGCACCTGCGGCTTTGCTCCGCTTGTCCTCCGCACCTGTGACTCTGCTCCGCTTCGTCCTCTGCATCTGCGGCTCTGCTCCGCTCTGCACCGCTTGTCGTCCGCACCTGCAGCTCTGCTCCGCTATCCCAGTCTGTATTGGTCCCTATCCAGCCTGTTTTCCTACCTGCCTGTACCCGCCAGTCTGCATACCAGCCGAGCCTGCCCGTTCCTGCATTCCCCGATGTGGGTCAACAGCTGTGACCGGGGTCGACCTGGAGTAGCACCTGAGCCACCTTCGACGTCCCTCCTCGGACCACGGAGTTGATTAAGCTGCCGTGTGTTCGTGATCGAATCTGGCGAGGCCCCTAGTCACACCCCTCCAGGCACTCCTCGGTTCTTGGCCCAGTGGGACCACTAACCATGCTCATGCCAGTCAGTCCGGGCGTGAGCGAAACAACCGCGAAGTAGTTGAACATGACCTTCTTTCCATAATTGGCCCAAAAAACATATTTCAATTACTACAAAGGGGGAATTGCCTGGATCGAGGACGGCCTTTCATTTTTCTAACTAAGGAAAGTAAACAGATTAGTTTGTAGTAATAAAAATGCAATCTCAATGTAAAGCCTCTCAGCTTTCTGACATATGATGATTGCATATAATCTACATCCATAGCTATATACATGTAATTGAATGGTGTAGTAAATACTTACCTCCCAATTGGGGCACAACGTGAATTCTCTAATGTATTCTATTGATTCCAAGAGTCCACAAAGTGTTTCCAGAGAAATTATTTTCTGACCTACACAAAACAAAACAAAAAGTGTCAGCTAGGACCAAGGGAGAAGATAGAATGCAAAAATTGAACTACTAAATTTGTTTTACTTACTTTGATTAGGTGTTTTCCAAAAATTGATGAACAAACGCTTCACATGTTCTTCAAGGAGTTTCTAATGCAATCCATTCTTGATAGAAGGTCCAAAAATGTTCTCAAAATGTAACACTTAGAAGATGCTTGCTTGTCAAGGAAGTAAGAATCTTTCTACGGTTCTTCCTCAAAGTACTTCAACCATTCCATGGCCCATGCAATACGCAAAACAATTTACGCCCCAGGCTCTGTGCATGCACATGATTTCACAACAATGCAGTAAAAACAAATCTTTGACAAGAGCTTTTACTGTATTTATCATTGTAAAATGTGTGGGTAGTGCACAGAAACAACCAAGTAGTTGAACAAGTATTTCTTATCGTAATTGGCCTGAGGAGAACATATTTCTACGACTGCAAAGAGGATATTGCCTGGAACAAGGATGGTCTTTTGTTTTTTAACTGAAACACAACAGAATAGATTGTAGTAATAAAAATGCAATCTCAATGTACAGCCTCTCAGCTTTCTGACACATGATGATTGCATATTGTCTACATTTAAAGCTTTGAAAATGTGATAGAGTTCTTGAGCAAATGCTTACCACACAATTGGAGTATGACCTGAATTCTACAATATCTTCCAAGGATTCCAAGAGTCCACATAAGGCTTTCAGGTAAGGATTTTCCTGACCTACAAAAAAAGTAAAAAACAAACATATCAGGTAGGACAAACAGGGTAGATTAAATCTAAGCATTGAATTATTACATTTGTCCTACTTACTTTGATTTGGAGTTTTCCAAGAAAATGATCAATAAATCCACACATCTTCTTCTAGGTCCTTCTAAGGCAGGGGTCTCAAACTCGGCTGGGTATATGGGCCGCACATGGAAAAAATTTGAATTTGGGGGGCCGCATTCTTTGTTCAATGTAACATTTTTAGTGATACCATTTTTTTGTATACACCTTTTGAACATTTTTGCCGTGTTTATTTTTTTATGGCTTGGGTCTTTATGGATGTGGCGATAATAAACGTGCACTTTTTTGTGTTTACTTTAGTTTACATATAAAACAGCATTTTTAGTGCCCAATAATTTTTCATGCTTTATTTTATTTTTTATTTTTTTTACAATTTTATTTCCCCCAATTGGCCACATACAGTAATATTGTCTTACAATTAGCATCATATAGTAATAATGGAAAACATCTTGTAGTAATGTTCCCCATCCAAGTCCCCATCTTGTACTAATGTGCCCCATCCAGGTCCCCATCCTGTGGCTATGTGCCCCATCCAGGTCCCCATCCTGTGGCAATGTTCCCCATCCAGGTCCCCATCTTGTGGCTCTGGTCCCCATCTTGTGGCTCTGTGCCCCATCCAGGTCCCCATCTTGTGGCTCTGTGCCCCATCCAGGTCCCCATCTTGTGGCTATGTGCCCCATCCAGGTCCCCATCCTGTGGCAACGTTCCCCATCCTGGTGCCCATCTTGTGGCTATGTGCCCCATCCAGGTCCCCATCTTGTGGCTATGTGCCCCATCCAGGTCCCCATCTTGAGGCTCTGTGCCTCATCCAGGTCCCCATCCTGTGGCTATGTGCCCCATCCAGGTCCCCTCTTGTGGCTATGTGCCCCATCCAGGTCCCCTCTTGTGGCTATGTGCCCCATCCAGGTCCCCATCCTGTGGCAACGTTCCCCATCCTGGCGCCCATCTTGTACTAATGTGCCTCATCCAGGTCCCCATCTTGGGGCTATGTGCCCCATCCAGGTCCCCATCCTGTGGCTATGTGCCCCATCCAGGTCCCCATCTTGTGGCTATGTGCCCCATCCAGGTCCCCATGTTGTGGCTCTGGTCCCCATCTTGTGGCTCTGTGTCCCATCCAGGTCCCCATCTTGTGGCTATGTGCCCCATCCAGGTCCACATCTTGAGGCTCTGTGCCCCATCCAGGTCCACATCTTGAGGCTCTGTGCCCCATCCAGGTCCCCATCCTGTGGCTATGTGCCCCATCCAGGTCCCCTCTTGTGGCTATGTGCCCCATCCAGGTCCCCTCTTGTGGCTATGTGCCCCATCCAGGTCCCCTCTTGTGGCTCTGTGCCCCATCCCGGTCCCCATGTTGTGGCTCTGTGCCCCCTGTGCTGTTCTTCACACACATAAAATAGAAAAAAAAAAAGATGATTCTCACCTGTCCTCCGTTCCCTCGGCGGCCTTCCTGCAGATGTGGCCCGCAGGCACCACAGAGTCCAACCCCTTGACGATCCCGACCTGGTCCAGGAGGAGCCGCCGACAGCAGCGCTGCATTGCCGCACAGAGACTGTCTCCCAGCACAGCATTTTCAATGTCAGCCGCCGGCCAATCAGAGGCCAGCAGCTGACATCTGCTTATGGCAATGACGTCATACTCGCTGCGCCGACACACAGATATCAGCTGCTGGCCTCTGATTGGCCAGCGGCTGGCATTGGAAATGCAGTGCTGGGAAACAGTCTCTGTGTGGCAATTCAGCGCTGCTGTCGGCGGCTCCTCCTGGACCAGGTCGGGATCGTCAAGGGGTCTGTGCCTGCGGGCCGCATAAAGCAGCCTCAGGGGCCGCATGCGGCCCGCGGGCCGCGTGTTTGAGACCCCTGTTCTAAGGTAATCTTTTCTTTATGGAAAGTC
This sequence comes from Phyllobates terribilis, assembly GCF_046119375.1. NCBI lineage: Eukaryota > Metazoa > Chordata > Amphibia > Anura > Dendrobatidae > Phyllobates > Phyllobates terribilis. The sequence goes on from NW_027363317.1 coordinate 110,144, forward strand.
CAAAACGTTCTCCCAGTCCAACATTTAAAAGCTGTCCCCTTTGTCAAAAATGGAAGAACACATCCAAGGTTCTTCTAGAAAAATCATCTACCATGCTATTGCTCATGGAATGCACAAAAATTATTGCTCAGAGCTCTCTGCATGCATAGTTTCACAACAATGCAGTAAAACAACTCTTTGACAAGAGTTTTTACTTATTCATCATTGTGAAATGTGTGGGCATTGCACAAGTACAGCCAAGTAGTTGAACATGACCTCCTTTCCATAATTGGCCCAAAAAACATATTTCAATTACTACAAAGGGGGATTTCCTGGATCGAGGACGGCCTTTCATTTTTCAAACGAAGGAAAGTAAACAGATTAGCTTGCAGTAATAAAAATGCAATCTCAATGTAAAGCCTCTCAGCTTTCTGACATATGATGATTGCATATAATCTACATCCATAGCTATATACATGTAATTGAATGGTGTAGTAAATACTTACCTCCCAATTGGGGCACAACGCAAATTTTATAATGTATTCCATGGATTCCAAGCAGGGCCGGCGTCAGCACCCGGCACACCCGGGCAAGTGCCGGGACCCTGAGCAGGCAGGGGGGCCCACTGGCGGTCGCGCACCCCGCTGGGCTATGGGCGGAGGAGAGCGGTGTCAGCGCCCGCCCTTCTCCGCCACTTGCTCAGGGCCCCGGCCTCTCCCCGTGCCTCCGCAGATCCACTGTCTTCCTGCTCTGCGCTCCCTGTGACGTCTCAGGTCAGAGGGCGTGGTAACGTCTTTCCACCGCACGCTCCCCTGAGCCATCACAGGGACGACGCCGGCAACACTGGAGTCCAGACCCGAGCAGCGGGCAGCAGGTGAGAAGGAGGGAGGTGAGTATTTGATTTTTTTTTTTTTTTTTTTTTATGTATGGAGGCATGGGGCATAATATGGGGGGGGGTGACATCCTGCATGAGGCATAATATGGGGGGGTGACATCTTTCATGGGGCATTATAAAGAGAGGGGGGGTGACATCCTGCATGGAGCATTATAAAGAGAGGGGGTGACATCCTGCATGGGACATTATAAAGAGAGGGGGGGTGACATCCTGCATGGGGCATTATAAAGAGAGGGGGGGTGACATTCTGCATGGGGCATTATAGAGAGAGGGGGTGACAACCTGCATGGGGCATTATAGAGAGAGGGGGTGACAGCCTGCATGGGGCCTTATAAAGAGGGGGGGTACATCCTGCATGGGGCATTATAAAGAGAGGGGGGGTGACATCCTGCATGGGGCATTATAAAGAGAGGGGGGGTGACATCCTGCATGGGCATTATAAAGAGAGGGGGTGTGACATCCTGCATGGGGCATTATAGAGAGAGGGGGTGACATCCTGCATGAGGCCTTACAAAGAGGGCTGGGTACATCCTGCATGGGGCATTATAAATAGATGGGGGTGACATCCTGCATGGGGCATTATAAAGAGAGGGGGTGACATCCTGCATGGAGCATTATAAAGAGAGGGGGTGACATCCTGCATGGGGCATTATAAAGAGGGGGGGTGACATCCTGCATGGGGCCTTATAAAGAGGGGGGTACATCCTGCATGGGGCATTATAAAGAGGAGGGGTGACAGCCTGCATGGGGCATTATAAGGTGGGGAACAGCCTGCATGGGGCATTGTAAGGGGGGGATAGCCTGCATAGTGAATTATGTGGGGGGAACAGCCTGAATGGAGCATTATAAGGGGGGGGCAGCTTGTATGGGGCATTATGTTGGGGGTAACAGCGTGCATGGAGCATTATAAGGGGGGGACAGCCTGTATGGGGCATTATGTGGGGGGTAACAGCCTGCATGCAGCATTATATAGGGGCCAGTATCCTGTATGGAGCGTTATAAGGGGACCAGTATCCTGTATGGAGCGCTATATGGGGGCCAGTATCCTGTATGGAGCTTTATAAGGGGACCAGTATCCTGTATGGAGCGTTATATGGGGGCCAGTATCCTGTATGGAGCGTTATATGGGGGCCAGTATTCTGTATGGAGCCTTATATGGGGGCCAGTATTCCATATGGAGCCTTATATGGAGGTGTCACGCTGTCTCAGCGTACAGGGGGGTCAGGGGCCTGAGCTGACCCTAGACGGGGGCCCTGACTAATCCCTCAACCTGGAGGTACTGTTAATGGTACAGAGGTCCAGGCCGCCAGCGTAACCCTAAACTCCTGAATATCCCTGAACCTAAGTAATCTAGTCCTGAGAAGGACCCCGATCACAACAATGGGGAACAGGATAGAAAATGCCCAAAACACAGTACTAGACAAACGAGACAGTACAAGGGGAAAACCAAAAACCACCTTGCATACAAAAACTAACACCACAATTACAGTGGGAACAACAACAGGTTAGGAGATAAATGATAAAGGGAGGAAGGGAACAAGCCACACCGCATACTCCTCGCTCCGAACTCCACCAAACAACGATCCACTCTGAAGGTCTGCAAGAAATGCTTTCACCGACAACTTCCCCATCAGACCAGCAGGTATTTGAAGGAATCCCAATACTGCAGCATTAACTGCAGCTGGGCGAGGCTGAGCCTCTTCAAGCACAGAGAGAGAGAATTAACTCCCTCACAACCAAAAAACACAAAGCACCAAAAACTCAGCTGCGAGAAGTCAGGCTGTGTAGTCGCGACGATCTTCGTGGCGACACACCCATGACAGTACCCCCCCTTCTACGAGGGGCCTCCGGACCCTCAGGGCCTGGTTTATCCGGGTGAGTCGTGTGGAAGGCCCGAATTAACCGGTCTGCGTTAATATTTGACGCAGGAACCCACATTCTCTCCTCAGGACCATACCCTTTCCAATGAACCAGGTACTGAAGGGACCGGCGACTAAAACATGAATCGATGACTTTCGATACCTGAAACTCCAAATTTCCATTGACCACCACTGGAGGAGGAGGTAAAGGTGACGGTATCATTGGCGCCACATACCTCTTAAGCAAAGATCTGAGGAACACGTTATGAATTTTAAACGTAGGGGGGAGGTCAAGACGGAATGCCACCGGATTAATTATAGAACTGATCCTGTACGGCCCGATGAACCTGGGACCCAGTTTCCAGGAGGGAACCTTGAGTTTTATATTCTTGGTAGACAACCATACCCGATCGTTCACACTTAGGTCCGGACCAGACACTCTCCTCCTATCAGCCATACGTTTGTATCGGTTCCCCATAGTACTCAGATTATTCAGTACCCCTCTCCATACTGAAGCGAGTGATGACGAAAATCGTTCCTCCTCAGGAACCCCCGAAGAGCCCCCTCTACTGAAAGTACAAAACTGGGGATGAAAACCATATGCCCCAAAAAACGGGGACTTACCAGTGGATTCGCTCCGCCTATTATTAAGAGCAAACTCCGCCAGAGGTAAGAAAGAAGCCCAGTCCTCCTGGTTCTCTGACACAAAACACCAGAGATATGTCTCCAAACTCTGGTTCAAACGTTCCGTCTGACCATTGGTCTGAGGATGAAAAGCCGATGAGAACGATAAATGCATCCCCCGCCGAGTACAAAAAGCCTTCCAGAATTTGGACACAATCTGAGACCCCTGATCCGACACCACATCGGAGGGTACCCCGTGAAGCCTCACAATCTCTCCAATGAACACCTGCGCAAGAGTTTTAGCATTAGGAAGAGCAGGAAAAGCGATAAAATGTGCCATCTTGCTGAACCTGTCTACTACAACGAGTATGACCGTTTTACCCGAGGACGGCGGGAGGTCCGTAATAAAGTCCATAGACAGATGAGTCCAAGGACGCTCCGGGATCTTCAAAGGTAAGAGGGCCCCAGACGGACGGGTATGTGGGGTCTTAGAGCGCGCACAAACCCCACAGGACACAACAAAAGTTACCACCTCCTTATGTAAGTTAGGCCACCAAAACCGACGCGAGAGGAGATCCACAGTTGCTTTACTCCCTGGGTGTCCTGCCAAAGCTGAGTTATGGTGTGCCTCGATCACCTTTTGTCGTAGCTGATCTGGAACAAACAGTCTCCCTGGAGGTCCAACAGGGGCGTCTCCCTGAGCCTCCAATACCTCCTCCTCAAGCTCAGAGCATACTGCCGACACCACCACTCCCTCTTGAAGGATAGGAACCGGATCATCCGTATTCCCGGCCCCAGGGAAACTACGAGATAAGGCATCCGCCTTCACATTTTTTGACCCAGGACGATATGTAACGACAAAATTAAACCTGGTAAAAAACAACGACCACCTGGCTTGTCTGGGATTCAAACGTTTTGCGGACTCCAGATAAAGCAGGTTCTTGTGATCAGTGATGACGGTGACCGGATAGACTGCCCCCTCCAAAAAATGGCGCCACTCCTCAAAAGCTGACTTAATAGCCAAGAGTTCCCTATTGCCGACATCGTAATTCCTCTCAGCGGACGACAATTTTTTGGAGAAAAAAGCGCACGGACGCCACTTACCAGGGGACGAACCTTGTGACAAAACTGCTCCCACCCCTACCTCAGAAGCGTCTACCTCTACAATGAACGACTGTGACGCATCAGGTTGAATGAGTATGGGTGCTGAGGCAAAACATTTTTTCAAGGAGGAGAATGCTTGACAAGCCTTGTCAGACCACCTAGAAAAATCCGTCCCCTTTTTTGTCATGTCTGTGAGAGGTTTAACCATGGATGAGAAATTACGAATGAATTTCCGGTAATAATTAGCAAACCCCAGGAAACGTTGTAGTGCCTTAAGATTCTCTGGCAGATCCCACTCAAGAACTGCCCGCACTTTCCCTGGGTCCATACGAAAACCGGACGCTGACACCAGGAAACCTAAAAACTGGAGTTCCTGTACGGGGAACACACACTTCTCCCATTTGGCGTACAGTTTATTATCCCGCAAGATCTGTAACACCTGCCTAACATGCTCCTGATGAGACACAAGATCAGGCGAGTAAATTAAGATGTCATCCAGATATATGACTACAAACTGACCCACCAGGCGGCGAAAAATGTCATTAACAAAGTGTTAGAACACCGCCGGGGCATTAGTCAGACCGAATGGCATGACAAGGTTCTCATAATGCCCCTCCGGAGTGTTAAACGCCGTCTTCCACTCATCCCCCTCCTTTATCCTAATCAGATTGTACGCCCCCCTGAGATCCAACTTAGAGAACCATTTGGCGCCCACGATCTGATTAAAGAGATCGGGGATAAGTGGGAGTGGATACGGATCTCGGACCGTAATCCGATTAAGTTCACGGAAATCCAGGCAAGGGCGTAGGCCTCCATCTTTCTTCTTCACAAAGAAGAACCCCGCGGCCACCGGGGAAGATGAAGGTCTAATATGCCCCTTAGCCAGACTCTCAGAAATATAATCCTTCATGGCCTGCCTCTCTGGACCAGATAGGTTATACAACCTAGATTTAGGTAACTTGGCCCCAGGGAGCAATTTTACAGAACAGCCATACACGCGATGAGGAGGTAGTTCCTGACACCCTTTCTCCGAGAATACATCCTCAAAGTCCGCCAGAAATGGAGGTAAGACCCTAGGAGTGACAGCACCGATCACCGTATTCATGCAGTTTTTATTACAGAATTCACTCCATTGGCTTATCTCCCTGGATTGCCAATTAATAACCGGATTATGCTTAATTAACCAAGGAAGGCCCAACACAATAGGAGTGGGAAGACCCTCCAACACGTAACAAGACAACAGTTCTTTATGTATCGCCCCCACTTGAAGATGTACGTTATGCACCACTTGCAAAAAACTTCCCTGACCGAGAGGCCTGGCGTCGATCGAAAATATGGGGATGGGTTTAGCCAACATATTCAATAGCATACCTTGAACCCGGGCAAACCGAGCGTCCACCAGATTAGCCCCGGCCCCACTATCTAGAAGAACAGATATCCTCTCAGTTCTCGTACCCACCACCACCTCCCCCGGTACGAGAAACTGAGACGAACCTAGGGACGAAATACCTACTCCCAGATTGCCGTCCACCACACAACCTGGGATCAATAGTTTTCCGACGACTCTTTATTCTGCAAAGGACGGGATGGACACCCCCCAATAAAATGTCCCTTTCTCCCGCAGAAGAAGCACCTTCCAGTCTTGTGGTGCACCGCCGGTCCCCTCCCCCGGAAAGATGTCCCTCCTAACTGCATAGGCTCCTCTGGACTGACCAGGGGAACCTCCATATGAGGAGACCTTGTAGGAGGTGGAGTCATCCCAGGGGGTGGAGTTATCCCGCACCTCTCCCGAAGACGTCTGTCAGTGCGAATAGCAAGAGCCATAGCGGCTTCCAGTGAGGCGGGAGGGTCATACTGTGCCAACACATCCTTTAATTTGTCAGATAACCCTTGACAAAACTGGCTCCTAAGAGCCGGGTCATTCCACTGGGTGTCCGTGGCCCACCTACGGAACTCCGAACAGAATTCCTCCGCCGGACGATCTCCCTGGTGGATCCTACGTAACTTAGATTCAGCAAGGGAGATCCGATCTGGGTCATCATATACGAGTCCCAGAGCAGCGAAAAACCTATCCACTGACTGGAGAGCCGGGGAGCCCGGGGGAATAGAGAACGCCCAAGATTGTGGGTCCCCTTGTAGGAGCAAGATGACAATTCCCACCCTTTGCTCCTCACTCACCGATGACCGAGGCCGCAGCTGAAAGTACAACTTGCATGCCTCCCGGAAAACAAAAAACTTATCCCGCCCCCCAGTGAACCTGTCAGGGAGAGCTACTTTAGGTTATGGTCTGGCTTGCTCCAGAGGACACAAAACCTTGGACTTAACGTCCGCCAACTCCATGGACAAACTCTGCAACTGCCGAGCTAGACTGGCTACTGGATCCATGGTGGTTGGAAAAAAAAATTATTATTTTTTTTTTTTTTTTGTCGGTCGGTGAAAATGTCACGCTGTCTCAGCGTACAGGGGGGTCAGGGGCCTGAGCTGACCCTAGACGGGGGCCCTGACTAATCCCTCAACCTGGAGGTACTGTTAATGGTACAGAGGTCCAGGCCGCCAGCGTAACCCTAAACTCCTGAATATCCCTGAACCTAAGTAATCTAGTCCTGAGAAGGACCCCGATCACAACAATGGGGAACAGGATAGAAAATGCCCAAAACACAGTACTAGACAAACGATACAGTACAAGGGGAAAACCAAAAACCACCTTGCATACAAAAACTAACACCACAATTACAGAGGGAACAACAACAGGTTAGGAGATAAATGATAAAGGGAGGAAGGGAACAAACCACACCGCATACTCCTCGCTCCGAACTCCACCAAACAACGATCCACTCTGAAGGTCTGCAAGAAATGCTTTCACCGACAACTTCCCTATCAGACCAGCAGGTATTTGAAGGAATCCCAATACTGCAGCATTAACTGCAGCTGGGCGAGGCTGAGCCTCTTCAAGCACAGAGAGAGAAAATTAACTCCCTCACAACCAAAAAACACAAAGCACCAAAATCTCAGCTGCGAGAAGTCAGGCTGCGTAGTCGCGACGATCTTCGTGGTGACACACCCATGACAGGAGGCCTGTATTCTGTATGGTGCCTTATATAGGGGCCAAGTATTCCATATGGAGCCTTATATGGGGGCCAAGTATTCCGTATGGAGCCTTATAGGGGGGCCAGTATTCCGTATGAGGCCTTATATGGGGGCCAGTATTCCGTATGGGGCCTTATATGGGGGCCAGTATTCCATATGGGGCCTTATATGGGGGCCAGTATTCCATATGGGGCCAAATATGGGGGCCAGTATTCCATATGGGGCCTTATATGGGGGCAAGTATTCTGTGTGGAGCGATTCGCTGGTTTCTGAGCTATTGTGGAATTTACAATAGATATCGCTCATGTAATGTAAGAAGTGAAATCTTTGCATTGTACTATATTTATATATATTCCTCTGCGGTATCTGTGCATCATGAATCGTGGTATGTATTAAAGGGGCCCACAGAGACTCTTTCGCCCGGGGCCCAGAAAAACCTGGAGCCGGCCCTGATTCCAAGAGTCCACAAACTGATTCCAGAGAAATTATTTTCTGACCTACACAAAACAAAACAAAAAATGTCAGCTAGGACCAATGGAGAGGATAGAATGCAAAAATTGAAATACTAAATTTGTTTTACTTACTTTGATTAGGTGTTTTCCAAAAATTGATGAACAAACGCTTCACATGTTCTTCAAGGAGTTTCTAATGGAATCCATTCTTGATAGAAGGTTCAAAAATGTCCTCAAAATGTAACACTTAGAAGATGCTTGTTTGTCAAGGAAGTAAGAATGTTTCTACGGTTCTTCCTCAAAGTGCTTCAACCATTCCATGGCCCATGCAATAAGCAAAACAATTTACGCCCCAGGCTCTGTGCATGCACATGATTTCACAACAATGCAGTAAAAACAAATCATTGACAAGAGCTTTTACTGTATTTATCATTGTAAAATGTGTGGGTAATGCACAGAAACAACCAAGTAGTTGAGCAAGTATTTCTTACCGTAATTGGAGTGAAGATAATATATTTCTACGACTGCAAAGAGGATATTGCCTGGATCAAGGATGGTCTTTTGTTTTTTAAATGAAACACAACAGATTAGATTGTAGTAATAAAAATGCAACCTCAATGTAAAAGCCTCTCAGCTTTCTGACACATGATGATTGCATATTGTCTACATTTAAAGCTTTGAAAATGTGATAGAGTTCTTGAGCAAATGCTTACCACACAATTGGAGTATGACCTGAATTGTATAATATCTTCCAAGGATTGCAAGAGTCCACATAAGGCTTTCAGGTAAGGATTTTCCTGACCTACAAAAAAAGTAAAAAACAAACATATCAGATAGAACAAACAGGGTAGATTAAATCTAAGCATTGAATTATTACATTTGTCCTACATACTTTGATTTGGAGTTTTCCAAGAAAATTATCAATAAATCCACACATCTTCTAGGTCCTTCTGAGGTAATCTTTTCTTGATGGAAGGTCCAAAATGTTCTCACAGTCCAACATTCAAAAGATGGCCCCTTTGTCAAAAATGGAAGAACACATCCAAGGTTCTTCTAGAAAAATCATCTACCATGCTATTGCTCATGGAATGCACAAAAATTATTGCTCAGAGCTCTGTGCATGCATAGTTTCACAACAATGCAGTAAAACAACTCTTTCACAAGAGTTTTTACTTATTCATCATTGTGGAATGTGTGGGCATTGCACAAGTACAGACAAGTAGTTGAACATGACCTTCTTTCCATAATTGGCACAAAAAACATATTTCAATTACTACAAAGAGGGAATTGCCTGGATGAAGGATGGCCTTTCATTTTTCTAACTAAGGAAAGCAAACAGATTAGCTTGCAGTAATAAAAATGCAATCTCAATGTAAAGCCTCTCAGCTTTCTGACATATGATGATTGCATTTAATCTACATTCATAGCTATATACATGTAATTGAATGGTGTAGTAAATACTTACCTCCCAATTGGGGCACAACATGAATTCTATAATGTATTCCATTGATTCCAAGAGTCCACAAAGTGCTTCCAGCGAAATTAATTTCTGACCTACACAAAGCAAAACAAAAAATGTCAGCTAGGACCAATGGAGAAGATAGAATGCAAAAATTGAAATACTAAATTTGTTTTACTTACTTTGATTAGGTGTTTTCCAAAAATTGATGAACAAACGCTTCACATGTTCTTCAAGGAGTTTCTAATGCAATCCATTCTTGATTGAAGGTCCAAAAACGTCCTCAAAATGTAACACTTAGAAGATGCTTGTTTGTCAAGGAAGTGAGAATCTTTCTACGGTTCTTCCTCAAAGTGCATCAACCTTTCCATGGCCCATGCAATAATCAAAACAATTTACGCCCCAGGCTTTGTGCATGCACATGATTTCACAACAATGCAGTAAAATCAAATCTTTGACAAGAGCTTTTACTGTATTTATCATTGTAAAATGTTTGGGTAATGCACAGAAACAACCAAGTAGTTGAACAAGTATTTCTTACCGTAATTGGCCTGGGGAAAACATATTTCTACTACTGCAAAGAGGATATTGCCTGGATCAAGGATGGTCTTTTGTTTTTCAACTGAAACACAACAGATTAGATTGTAGTAATAAAAATGCAATCTCAGTGTAAAGCCTCTCAGCTTTCTGACACATGATGATTGCATATTGTCTACATTTAAAGCTTTGAAAATGTGATAGAGTTCTTGAGCAAATGCTTACCACACAATTGGAGTATGACCTGAATTCTACAATGTCTTCCAAGGATTCCAAAAGTCCACATAAGGCTTTCAGGTAAGGATTTCCCTGACCTACAAAAAAAGTAAAATAAAACATATCAGGTAGGACAAACAGGGTAGATTAAATCCAAGCATTGAATTGTTACATTTGTCCTACTTACTAGTGTGGAGCGAACATGCTCGACACTGCTCGGTACTCGCCCGAGCATAAGGCTACTCGGGATGTTCAGCGAGCACCGAGCATTTCCGGGTTACTCGGGCAGAAGCTCGGGTCTCCGCCCTGCTTGTTTGGCGCTCTTTACAGAGCCAATGAACATGCAGGGATTGCCAGCCAGTCACTGTAATGCTGCAGCCATGTTGGTTGTGGGCATTACAGTGATTGGCTGGCCGCACAGCGTCACCTCGAGTATTTAAAAGGGGGCGCCGCCATCTTGGACACAGTTGCTCCGGATTAGACAGTGTAGGGACAGCACTGCTGATTTAGGGAGAGATATAAACTGCGAAATAGTTAGTGTAGGGTCTGTAAAGGCTGCCAGAACAAACAAACAGTCCTTTTCAGGACTAATATCCATCCCAGATACCAGGCAGGCAGGCTGTATTGGAGACACAGTGGTTATACCAGCAAACGCTGCATTACAGTCCTGTGTGCTCCTGCTGCTGAAATTGCTGGACTTAGCACCAGGTGTCGGGGGCCAGGAAAAATCCTTTTTTTTCCATCTAAATCCTCCTTTTTTTTCCTCCTTCACACTGTACAAATACCCGTCTTATTAACCTTTTGGTGTGTCCCCCCCCCCCCCAAAAAAAAAGCGTGTCTCTGATTTTTCAGACACAAATATAACTGTTGAAAATAGTCTGGTGTAGGCTAGAGAAACAGAAGTGTTGTTTTGCACTTCCACGGTTCAAACCTCTGTATTATCCATTTTGCGCCATTTGTATCTAAAAAAAAAAACAGTTTGAGTGTGTCGCTCACTGTTCAGCCGCAAATATCTCTATTTAAAAAAGTGTGGTATACCCCAGTAAACAATAACTGTGGTTTTGCCATCACACGGTAAAAAAATCTCTATTATTCAGCTTTTGGTAGTTTTTTCCGTAAAGAAAAACAGTAGTGTCTCCTGACTGTTGTGACACAAAAATATATCTGTTGAAAATAGTCTTGTGTAGGCCCGACATCCCAGTGTGGTTTCGCAGTTCCACGGGTCAAATCGCTGTACTATCCAGTTTTGGGCCTTTGGTATCTAAAAAAAAAGCAGTTTGAGTGTGTCGCTCACTGTTCAGCCGCAAATATCTCTATTTAAAAAAGTGTGGTATACCCCAGTAAACAATAACTGTGGTTTTGCCATCCCACGGTAAAAAATCTCTATTATTCAGCTTTTGGTAGTTTTTTCCGTAAAGAAAAACAGTAGTGTCTCCTGACTGTTGTGACACAAAAATATATCTGTTGAAAATAGTCTTGTGTAGGCCCGACATCCCAGTGTGGTTTCGCAGTTCCACGGGTCAAATCGCTGTACTATCCAGTTTTGGGCCTTTGGTATCTAAAAAAAAGCAGTTTGAGTGTGTCGCTCACTGTTCAGCCGCAAATATCTCTATTTAAAAAAGTGTGGTATACCCAGTAAACAATAACTGTGGTTTTCCTCTTCCACGGTTCTAATCTACTCTTTATTACCCTTTTTCCATTGATAGTGCAAGTGTAAGCTATTTTACTTCATTTACAATGGGCAAGGCGTGTGGCAAGGGACGTGGAAGTGGACGTTCTGGTGATGGTTCGTGCAGAGGAGGGGCCGTGGCCAAGGTGAAAATGTGCCACAACCAACAGCCACATCTTCTTGCTCCCACTTCTTGACCAAATTACTAGGGAAGCACAGAACAACACCAGTATTGAGAACTGATCAGTGTGAACAGGTTATTAATTGGATAGCAGACAATACTTCCAGTTACCTGGGCACCACCACCTCCGGTCTGTCTTCCACACGGTCAACTCTTAGTAGCCTTGAGTCTCGACCGCATACTCCTCCTCACCCTGATGCTCCTTCCTCCCACCATGCCGAGTGTCGTCAGACAGCAAGTGATCCCACACTTGGACACTCTGAAGAGCTGTTCACTGGTCCATTTCCATATTTGGGCCCCTCGCCTGATACGCTTGAAGTGGTGGAAGAGGAGATCCCATGTTGCGATGCCCAAATATTTGAACAGCCACGGCCACAGGAAGTCGACGTTGGCAATCTGTCACAAGAGGTGGACGATGACGAGACACAATTGCCAGGAAGTGAGGAGGAGGATCGTGGTGCGCAAGTGCAAGAGGAGGAGGTGGTGGATGATCTAGTAACTGACCCAACGTGGAAGGAGGACATGCAGAGTGAGGCCAGCAGCACACAGGGGGAGGGAGGCAGAGTACCCCAACAGGCAGGAATAAGCAGTGTGGTGGCCGCAGACAGAAGGCAGGCGACCGTTCCCCGTAACACCAACACGAGGGACGTTGCCAGTACAAGCGGTAGGTCTTCCAGAGTCTGGAATTTTTTTAAAGACTCTGCTGATAACCCCAAAAAGGCCATATGTTCCACCTGCCATGCCAGCATCAGCAGGGGTGACAAAACTACCAGCCTGACCACCACCAGCATGATCAGGCACATGGCAGCAAAGCACCCGACTTTGTGGGGCGAAACCCAGGGTCCACGACCAGTGTCAGCGGGTGTCACCACTGCTTCTTCCACTGTTGTGCGTGCAATAGAACCCCCTGTTGTGTGTGCAAGGCAATCCCCTGTCCATACTGCATGTAAAGATACCCCCTCCTCTCAGTCTTCACTTGTTATGGCAGTTTCTCAAGAAACAGCATCAACGTCCACGTCCCACCCGCAGCGTTCAATTGTCCATATCCCAGACCTTTGAATGAAAGCGGAAATTCGCAGCTAACGCCCCACAGGCCACAGTACTAAATTCGCACATTTCACGACTGCTTGCATTGGAAATGCTGCCTTTTAGGCTGGTGGAGACGGAATCCTTCTGCAATCTTATGGCGGTGGCCGTCCCTCGGTACTCGGTCCCCAGCCGACACTATTTTGCCCGGTGTGCCATCCCCGCACTACACAAGCACGTGTCCCAAAGCATCTGCCGTGCCCTCAACAACGCAGTTACTGGGAGAGTCCACCTGACAACGGACACGTGGACAAGTGCTTGTGGCCAGGGACGGTACATCTCTCTGACGGCACACTGGGTAAACATAGTGGAAGCGGGGACCCAGTCGGACCTTGGGACGGAACACATCCTCCCCACAACGGGGATTGCGGGCCCTATGTCAGTCAGAGTTGCCCCCACAGTGTACAGCTCCCGCGCATCCTCCTCCTCCTCCTCCTCATGTTCAGCCTCCATCTCAGATATCACCACATCAGTTACAAGCTGGAAGCATTGCAGTACTGCCTCCGCCAAGCGGCAACAGGCTGTGCTGAAACTCATAAGCTTAGGTGATAAACCTCACACTGCTTGTGAGTTGTGGACAGCTGTGAAAGAGCAGTCAGATCTGTGGCTGAGACCGCTGAACCTACATCCCGGCATGGTCGTGTGTGACAATGGCCGTAACCTGGTGGCGGCTCTGAGGCGAGGTGAGATCACACACGTACCATGCCTGGCTCATGTGCTTAACCTCGTGGTTCAGCGGTTTCTTAAATCGTACCCCGAGTTGCCAGATCTGCTCGTGAAAGTACACCGCCTGTCAGCTCATTTTCGCAAGTCGGCTACAGTTTCCGCCGCCCTTGCTGTGTTGCAGCAGCGTTTGCAGCTTCTGGCACACCGACTGGTGTGTGATGTCCCCACACGTTGGAACTCTACCCTCCACATGTTGCAAAGGATTTGTGAGCAGAAGAGAGCAGTTGTGGAGTACCAGCTGCAACAAGGCCGTCGATATTCAGGTCAGACTCCACACATAAGACCTCAGGAGTGGACCTGGATGTCTGACATATGTACCATCCTGACAAACTTTGAGGAGGCCACCAAGATGGTGAGTGGCGATGACGCCATCATTAGTGTCAGCATCCCACTTGTCTGTTTTTTGCAACGCTCTCTGCAGAGAATTAAAGAGGAGGCATTGCAGCCAGAGTATGATGAGATGGATCAAGAAGCCGTAGCGGGCGATTACACACAGCCCAGCCTCATCTCATCCCAACGTGCATTGGGGGACAATGAGGGAGAGGAGGAGGAGGAGGAGGAAGAACAGGAGCTGCTATCATGCGTTGTAGACGGTAGTACCTGTACAAGTGTCATACCGTCGGTTCAGCGTGGGTGGCCTGAGGACAGGGGGGAGGAGGAAGAGGAGGAGGAGGAGGAGAGCATGGTCAGTCGTCATCTTGGTGAGGACACGGAAATCTTGCCCGTTACCAGTCTGGCACGCATGGCTGACTTTATGTTACGCTGCCTTAACCGTGACCCTCGCGTTGTCAAAATGTTGGGTGACAGTCATTACTGGTTGGTGACACTTGTAGACCCCCGCTACAAGGAGAACTTTCACTCTCTTATTCCTGAGGTGGAGAGGTCTACAAAAATGGGGCAATACCAGAAGGCCCTTGCTGCAGAACTCTTAAAAAAATTCCCATCTGAACACGCTAGCGGCAGAGGTCACAGTTCGTTGCCCAACCAAGGCGTACAGGCGAGAGAGATGCAACTCCAATCCAGCAGAGGCAGGGGAACACTGTCAACGTTCTGGGACAGTTTTCTGACACCCGCCCAGCTTACAGGCCCTGAGGCGCGGGGTACTCTCACAAGGAGTGGAAAGTTTCAAAAGATGGTGAGGGAGTACCTTGCCGATTGTACCAGCGTCCTCCGTGATTCCTCTGTGCCTTTTAATTATTGGGTATCCAAGCTGGACACTTGGAATGAACTCGCTCTGTACGCCTTGGAGGTCCTGGCCTGCCCTGCCGCTAGCGTGTTATCGGAGCGTGTTTTTAGTGTCGCTGGGGGAATTATAACTGATAAGCGCACTCGCCTGTCAACTGACAATGCTGACGAGCTGACCCTTATCAAAATGAACAAGGGCTGGATTGGGCCAGACTTCTCATCACCACCAAATGACAGCAGAGTAACATAAAGTCAAATCCACTGTGTTATTTCGGGAGGTGTATTCACATGCACCGCTTCACACCCACACATGGGTATATGCTTCCTCGTTTCGGCTGTTTAATCTTCTTCTCCTTATCCTCAGCCTCCACCACCACTATACCACCAGGGTGCCAGCATTGCAAGTTCCTCCGTCCTTATTTTTGGCAGCTTTTGCTTGCAAGGCATAAGAAAATACTATGGGACACCCACTCCCCAATAATGGGACTTATGTTTGTAATATGCTGTATTGCATGGCTCTTGTAAGGGGCATTGCAAGTTGCTCCGTCCTAATTTTTGGCAGCTTTTGTTTGGAAAGCATAAGCAAATACTATGGGACACCCACTCCCCAATAATGGGACTTATGTTTGTAATATGCTGTACTGCATGGCTCTTGTAAGGGGCATTGCAAGTTGCTCCGTCCTAATTTTTGGCATCTTTTGCTGGGAAAGCATAAGCAAATACTATGGGACACCCACTCTCCAATAATGGGACTTATGTTTGTAATATGCTGTACTGCATGGCTCTTGTAAGGGGCATTGCAAGTTGCTCCGTCCTAATTTTTGGCAGCTTTTGCTAGGAAAGCATAAGCAAATACTATGGGACACTCACTCCCCAATAATGGGACTTATGTTTGTAATATGCTGTACTGCATGGCTCTTGTAAGGGGCATTGCAAGTTGCTCTGTCCTAATTTTTGGCAGCTTTTGCTGGGAAAGCATAAGCAAATACTATGGGAAACCCACTCCCCAATAATGGGACTTATGTTTGTAATATGCTGTACTGCATGGCTCTTGTAAGGGGCATTGCAAGTTGCTCCGTCCTAATTTTTGGCAGCTTTTGCTGAGAAAGCATAAGCAAATACTATGGTACACCCACTCCCCAATAATGGGACTTATGTTTATAATATGCTGTACTGCATGGCTCTTGTAAGGGGTATTGCAAGTTGCTCCGTCCTAATTTTTGGCAGCTTTTGCTGGGAAAGCATAAGCAAATACTATGGGACACCCACTCCCCAATAATGGGACTTATGTTTGTAATATGCTGTACTGCATGGCTCTTGCAAGGGGCATTGCAAGTTGCTCCGTCCTAATTTTTGGCAGCTTTTGCTGGGAAAGCATAAGCAAATACTATGGGACACCCACTCCCCAATAATGGGACTTATGTTTGTAATATGCTGTACTGCATGGCTCTTGTAAGGGGCATTGCAAGTTGCTCCGTCCTAATTTTTGGCAGCTTTTGCTGGGAAAGCATAAGCAAATACTATGGGACACCCACTCCCCAATAATGGGACTTATGTTTGTAATATGCTGTACTGCATGGCTCTTGTAAGGGGCATTGCAAGTTGCTCCGTCCTAATTTTTGGCAGCTTTTGCTGGGAAAGCATAAGCAAACACTATGGGACACCCACTCCCCAATAATGGGACTTATGTTTGTAATATGCTGTACTGCATGGCTCTTGTAAGGGGCATTGCAAGTTGCTCCGTCCTAATTTTTGGCAGCTTTTGCTGAGAAAGCATAAGCAAATACTATGGGACACCCACTCCCCAATAATGGGACTTATGTTTGTAATATGCTGTACTGCATGGCTCTTGTAAGGGGTATTGCAAGTTGCCTTGTCCTAATTTTTGGCAGCTTTTCCTGGGAAAGCATAAGCAAATACTATGGGACACCCACTCCCCAATAATGGGACTTATGTTTGTAATATGCTGTCCTGCATGGCTCTTGTAAGGGGCATTGCAAGTTGCTCCGTCCTAATTTTTGGCAGCTTTTGCTGGGAAAGCATAAGCAAATACTATGGGACACCCACTCCCCAATAATGGGACTTATGTTTGTAATATGCTGTACTGCATGGCTCTTGTAAGGGGCATTGCAAGTTGCTCCGTCCTAATTTTTGGCAGCTTTTGCTGGGAAAGCATAAGCAAATACTATGGGACACCCACTCCCCAATAATGGGACTTATGTTTGTAATATGCTGTACTGCATGGCTCTTGTAAGGGGCATTGCAAGTTGCTCCGTCCTAATTTTTGGCAGCTTTTGCTGGGAAAGCATAAGCAAATACTATGGGACACCCACTCCCCAATAATGGGACTTATGTTTGTAATATGCTGTACTGCATGGCTCTTGTAAGGGGCATTGCAAGTTGCTCCGTCCTAATTTTTGGCAGCGTTTGCTGGGAAAGCATAAGCAAATACTATGGGACACCCACTCCCCAATAATGGGACTTAAGTTTGTAATATGCTGTACTGTATGGCTCTTGTAAGGGGCATTGCAAGTTGCTCCGTCCTAATTTTTGGCAGCTTTTGCTGGGAAAGCATAAGCAAATACCATGGGACACCCACTCCCCAATAATGGGACTTATGTTTGTAATATGCTGTACTGCATGTGACGCGCCCCCTGGGCCGTGTGTACATGTGTGTGGGATACCCGGTGCCGGGTCTCTGGGATCTGTAGTCTCCGTGGCGGTGACCCGGTCCCATGGCTCAGGCTGGTCAAACCAGTGGCAGTCTTTCTTAGGTTTTGAGGTTAATTGTCCGACTGCGCCACCCATGGATTGCGGTCAGGGAGTACCACCGCTGCGAGGCAGACCGCTGAGGCTGGTGTTGTGTGCGCAGCATAGAATGGGATAACTCCCCTCGGGAGGAGTATAGCCTCAGGGCAGTGAGTGTGGATGATGGGGGTGATGGTGCACGAGCGCAGCAGGAATGACTCAGAGTCTTTGCAGTGCAGTTCAGGGTCTTTACTGATGATTATAAGGTAGACCCTCCTGGGAGTACTGGCTAGCATAAGAGGCCTGGTCAGTCTGTGAGCAAGCAGGAGTTCCCCTGGCCAGGTGGAGTTGTAGGCCTCCCCGTCTGTCTGCACTCTTCCTGGCTACCTTGCTGTAAGCGGGTAGAAGTAACCCACGTCCCTGAGTGTACCGTGTAGTGCTCACCCGTATGGCTGGTGACTTGGGGCCTTCTGTTAGCCTCCGCTCCACGACGGCGGTGCTGGTCCCTTGCTTGTGACTGAGCCTCCGGGCTTCTATGGCCAGAGGACCTGAAATCCCCTGCCGGCTGGTTTCTGCTGCTGGATATATAAGTCCTCACAGCTTTGGACTCCTGTGTCCGGTTCCTATTGTCTTCTGCCAGGGCGAGCTCTGCTCAGCTTCCAGCCCCTGGTCTTTAGCTCCTAGCTCCTACAGAGCTCCTTGCTGTTACTTTCCCTTGCTCTCACTCTGACTCTGACTGTTCTCTGACTCACTCAACCCCGCCCCAGATCCAGTTTATAAGGGCAGAATTCTCCCCTCCCAGGATTGGGGCAGGAGGATGTTGCATGTTTAAGGGATCCTGACCAGGAAACCTCCCACTTGCTCTCCGACGTAATATCTCTATTACTGTGGTGACCAGACCCCTGGGGTGCCACACATGGCTCTTGTAAGGGGCATTGCAGTTCCTCATAATTTTTGGAAAGCCTTCCATTCACTGCTTAGGCCAACAGTGCACGGGAGACCCAGTTGCTATAAATGGAAAAAAAGGTTTAGTTAACGCCCTCTGACCTCCATTTTATTTCCAAGGGGCATTGGAGTGGCTCGAAATTTTTGGTAGGCATTGCACTCACTGTATGCCCTATAACTGTGTAGCCGAACCGCTCCTTTTGTTACAGAAACATATCCTACAAGACATATCTGTTTGACTGGCCTGATATTGATATGAATGGTCCCTGTTCCTCCTGCTCTTTCTCCTTTGCCACTACCTCATCCATAATTTATCACCTGAAGCTTTGTTTTAACGGGAGTCATAGAACTTGGATAGTAGCAGGAAAACATCCAGCAATCCTCGGAGGAGGTAGGATATGCGCCAAAACGCTGACCACCTCAGGCCTAGCCGCTACTACATACATGCGCTTGCATTACAACAAAACAAAGCAGATTCTAACTTCTATCATCCTCATCATGCTCCTCACCTTGGCACTCTCAACTCCCCTGATGGAGAAGCCAGGGCCCACCGGAGGAGTCTGATAGTCCGGTGGGCTCAGCCAATGCTGCCCTAAAGCAGGACAGGCTAAGAAAAGTGTGGGAAAGGTTACCGGGACAAATAGGGGTGGCTGGGGACCGAGTATGGACACCCGGCCACCCCCTGGAGGCTGGGGAGCAAGCGGGGACACCCGGCCACCAGGCGGCTGGGGACTGAGTATGGATACCAGGCCGCCGACACAGCCATGGCGTGGTGGCCAGATTCCGCCTCCACATGCCTAAAAGGCCCAATTTCAAGTTCAAGCAAGCAAGCAGTATGGTATTACAGCCTGGGGGTGGGTGGGTGGCAGGCTGCATACTTGAGCTTGTATTGCAAGGAATGGGGGAGGTACAATTGAACACTGCCCTGGGACTAGAACTTGCATGGGGATAGTTGCAAGTCTGCATCTTCTGATGCGGTAAGGATCACTTATGATGGGCACACTTTTAGACAGTGACCTGGGAGTCAGAGATGCTTCCAGGGGTCTTCCCCATGCTGTTCCCTTGTCTTTTCAGCATTTTATGCATGTGTCACACAGCACATGGCCAGATAAGGTTGTAAAATGTTAAAATGACATTTCACGGTGAATGCATTTGTCATAGTTGAAAGCAATACAAAAGGTGTGGAGGAGTATTTTTGTTTTTGGTCATTTATTTTAACTTATACACAAGTCTTTACTCTGGAAAGGATGTTCCTTAACATATTTCACAGGAAAAAAGTTTCACTTTCGTTTTTGAACGTTTTATTGTGAGCCTGTAAAAGTGGCTTAATACCTCTGACCACGTTGTTGACAGCAGTGACCTGGGGGTCAGAAATGCTTCCTGGGGCGATCCCCATGCTGTCCCCATGTCATTTGAGCACTGTCACTATCGTTTTGGGCACTTGTTAGGCTTTTAAAAGACTGCCGGGGGTGCCACCGCAAAAATGCTCGAGTCTCCCATAGACTAACATTGGGCTCGTTGCTCGGGTCGAGCACCCGAGTATCACGGCGAGCTCGGCCCAAGCTTCGAGCACCCGAGCATTTTAGTGCTCGCTCAACACTACTACTTACTTTAATTTGGAGTTTTCCAAGAAAATGATCAATAAATCCACACATCTTCTTCTAGGTCCTTCTAAGGTAATCTTTTCTTGATGGAAGGTACAAATAGTTCTCACAGTCCAACATTTTAAAGATGTCCCCTTTGTCAAAAATAGAAGAACACATCCAAGGTTCTTCTAGAAAAATCATCTACCATGCTATTACTCATGGAATGCACAAAAATTATTGCTCAGAGCTCTGTGATTGCATAGTTTTACAACAATGAAACAAAACAACTCTTTGACAAGAGTTTTTACTTATTCATCATTGTGAAATGTGGGGCATTGCACAAGTACAGACAAGTAGTTGAACATGACCTTCTTTCCATAATTGGCCCAAAAAACATATTTAAATTACTGCAAAGGGGGAATTGCCTGGATCGAGGACAGCTCTTCATTTTTCTAACTAAGGAAAGAGAACAGATTAGCTTGTAGTAATAAAAATGCAATCTCAATGTAAAGCCTCTAAGCTTTCTGACATATGATGATTGCATATAATCTACATTCATAGCTATATACATGTAATTGAATGGTGTAGTAAATACTTACCTCCCAATTGGGGCACAACGTGAATTCTATAATGTATACTATTAATTCCAAGAGTCCTCAAAGTGCTTCCAGAGAAATAATTTTCTGACCTACAGAAAAGAAAACAAAAAATGTCAGCTAGGACCAATGGAGAAGATAGAATGCAAAAATTGAAATACTAAATTTGTTTTACTTACTTTGATTAGGTGTTTTCCAAACATTGATGAACAAACGCTTCACATGTTCTTCAAGGAGTTTCTAATGGAATCCATTCTTGATAGAAGGTCCAAAAATGTCCTCAAAATGTAACACTTAGAAGATGCTTGTTTGTCAAGGAAGTAAGAATCTTTCTACGGTTCTTCCTCAAATTGCATCAACCATTCCAAGGCCCATGCAATACACAAAACAATTTACGCACCAGGCTCTGTGCATGCACATAATTTCACAACAATGCAGTAAAAACAAATCTTTGACAAGAGCTTTTACTGTATTTATCATTGTAAAATGTGTGGGTTATGCACAGAAACAATAAAGTAGTTGAACAAGTATTTCTTACCGTAATTGGCCTGAGGATAACATATTTCTACGACTGCAAAGAGGATATTGCCTGGATCAAGGGTGGTCTTTTGTTTTTTAACTGAAACACAACAGATTAGATTGTAGTAATAAAAATGCAATCTCAATGTACAGCCTCTCAGCTTTCTGACACATGATGATTGCATATTGTCTACATTTAAAGCTTTGAAAATGTGATAGCGTTCTTGAGCAAATGCTTACCACACAATTGGAGTAAGACATGAATTCTACAATATCTTCCAAGGATTCCAAGAGTCCACATAAGGCTTTCAGGTAAGGATTTTCCTGACCTACCAAAAAAGTAAAAACAAACCATATCAGGTAGGACAAACAGGGTAAATTACATCTAAGCATTGAATATTTACTTTTGTCCTACTTACTTTGATTTGGAGTTTTCCAAGAAAATGATTAATAAATCCACACATCTTCTTCTAGGTCCTTCTGAGGTCATCTTTTCTTGATGGAAGGTCCAAAATGTTCTCACAGTCCAACATTTAAAAGATGTTCCCTTTGTCAAAAATGGAAGAACACAACCAAGGTTCTTCTAGAAAAATCATCTACCATGCTATTGCTCATGGAATGCACAACAATTATTGCTCAGAGCTCTGTGCATGCATAGTTTCACAACAATGCAGTAAAATATCTCTTTGACAAGAGTTTTTACTTATTCATCATTGTGAAATGTGTGGGCATTGCACATGTACAGACAAGTAGTTGAACATGACCTTCTTTCCTTAATTGGCCCAAAAAAACATATTTCAATTACTACAAAGAGGGAATTACCTGGATCTAGGACGGCCCTTCATTTTTCTAACTAAGGAAAGTAAACAGATTAGCTTGTAATAATAAAAATGCAATCTCAATGTAAAGCCTCTCAGCTTTCTGACATATGATGATTACATATAATCTACATCCATAGCTATATACATGTAATTGAATAGTGTAGCAAATACTTACCTCCCAATTGGGGCACAACGTGAATTCTATAATGTATTCCATTGATTCCAAGAGTCCACAGAGTGCTTCCAGAGAAATTATTTTCTGACCTACACAAAACAAAACAAAAAATGTCAGCTAGGACCAATGGAGAAGATAGAATGCAAAAATTGAAATACTAAATTTGTTTTACTTACTTTGAGTAGGTGTTTTCCAAAAATTGATGAACAAACGCTTCACATGTTCTTCAAGGAGTTTCTAATGGAATACATTCTTGATAGAAGGTCCAAAAATGTCCTCAAAATGTAACACTTAGAAGATGCTTGTTTGTCAAGGAAGTAAGAATATTTCTACGGTTCTTCTTCAAAGTGCATCAACCATTCCATGGCCCATGCAATATGCAAAACAATTCACGCCCCAGGCTCTGTGCATGCACATGATTTCACAACAATGCAGTAAAAACAAATCTTTGACAAGAGCTTTTACTGTATTTATCATTGTAAAATGTGTGCGTAATGCACAGAAACAACCAAGTAGTATAACAAGTATTTCTCACAGTAATTGGCCTGAGGATAACATATTTCTACGACTGCAAAGAGGATATTGCCTGGATCAAGGATGGTCTTTTGTTTTTTAACTGAAATACAGCAGATTAGATTGTAGTAATAAAAATGCAATCTCAATGTAAAGCCTCTCAGCTTTCTGACACATGATGATTGCATATTGTCTGCATTTAAAGCTTTGAAAATGTGATAGCGTTCTTGAGCAAATGCTTACCACACAATTGGAGCATGACCTGAATTCTACAATATCTTCCAAGGATTCCAAGAGTTCACATAAGGCTTTCAGGTAAGGATTTTCCTGACCTACAAAAAAAGTAAAAACAAACCATATCAGGTAGGACAAACAGGGTAGATTAAATCTAAGCATTGAATTATTACATTTGTCCTACTTACTTTGATTTGGAGTTTTCCAACAAAATTATCAATAAATCCACACATCTTCTTCTAGGTCCTTCTGAGGTAATCTTTTCTTGATGTAAGGTCCAAAATGTTCTCACAGTCCAACAATTAAAAGATGTCCACTTTGTCAAAAATGGAAGAACACATCCAAGGTTCTTCTAGAAAAATCATCTACCATGCTATTGCTCATGGAATGCACAACAGTTATCGCTCAGAGCTCTGTGCATGCATAGTTTCACAACAATGCAGTAAAACAACTCTTTGATAAGAGTTTTTACTTATTCATCATTGTGAAATGTGTGGGCATTGCACAAGTACAGACAACTAGTTGAACATGACCTTCTTTCCATAATTGGCCCAAAAAAACATATTTCAATTAGTACAAAGGGGGAATTGCCTAGATCAAGGACGGCCTTTCATTTTTCTAACTAAGGAAAGTAAACAGAATAGCTTGTAGTAATAAAAATGCAATCTCAATGAAAAGCCTCTCAACTTTCTGACATATGATGATTGCATTTAATCTACATCCATAGCTATATACATATAATTGAATGGTATAGTAAATACTTACCTCCCAATTGGGGCACAACGTGAATTCTATAATGTATTCCATTGATTCCAAGAATCCACAAAGTGCTTCCAGAGAAATTATTTTCTGACCTACACAAAACAAAACAAAAAATGTCAGCTAGGACCAATGGAGAAGATAGAATGCAAAAATTGAAATACTAAATTTGTTTTACTTACTTTGATTAGGTGTTTTCCAAAAATTGATGAACAAACGCTTCACATGTTTTTCAAGGAGTTTCTAATGGAATCCAGTCTTGATAGAAGGTCCAAAAATGTCCTCAAAATGTAACACTTAGAAGATGCTTGTTTGTCAAGGAAGTAAGAATCTTTCTACGGTTCTTCCTCAAAGTGCATCAACCATTCCATGGCCTATGCAATACGCAAAACAATTTACGCCCCAGGCTCTGTGCATGTGTGACGCCTCAATTCTCGAAAGAGCCCTTTTAGTTTTTTTTCAGTTTACCCTGGGTGATTGGGGACTCGGTGTCGGGTCCTGTAATGAAGAGATGGGATGTAGCCGTGGCCCGGACCCGACCCGTGCTCAGGGCCGTCACATGAAAAGGAAGATGTTGTGGGCTCGTCCGGGTTGAGTGGCTTATTTTAACGACTACGCCACCTGTGGTTTCTGGTGAAGGGCCGCCAGCGCCGCTACAGTCCGCCGAGGACTGGTGTCGTGGCGGCCAATGTTCTCACTGCTCCCCACAGGCGGAGCAAGGCCTCAGGGCAAGCAGACAGGATGAAGGGGGGGAGTAGTAGTGCGGGGAGTACGGGCACCGCGTCGCATGGTATGGCGCATAATGAACAGTCCGGAGGCCATAGGGGTGAACTTCCAAGGCTTTACTCACTTAGAGATGACAGCGGTAAGGCGACTCCCTGCTCCCCGCAGAGTCCTGCGGCCACCTGGGACGGGGGTCCGACTACCTCCGAGAAAGTCCAGTGTTCGGGAGCGACCCTACACCAGAGTGTTCCTGCACTACAGACTTCACCCTTTCCCGTCTGTGCGTGTGTAGATAGGCCGGGTCTCCCTCTGAGCTCCTCTCAGGACTAGGGCACAGGTGGCAATTTCCCTCCATCCAATGCCCGGTGGGATCCTCAGGGCCTAACCGGGCTTTCCCATCCAGGACATGGAGTACAAGGTCGGGAGTCGGGGGCCGGTACCCCTCTTTCAGCCGGAATCCCTCTGAATAGATCAGGTAGGCGAGGACAGGTGGCATACTCCGCTCCGTCAGCATCCTCCCCGGGACCCATTTGCTGGGGAGCTAAACTCTAAAGCTCCCGGGCCTTCTTGATCCTTGTTCTTGGCCGGGTTGAGACATTCCTTGTCTGCAACCTACCTCTCGTCCCAAGGCCAGGGCACGAGGGCTGTGTCCCTTGCCGGTGCAGGCCCACACAGGATCTGCGCTCCCGGAGGGAGGTCACATTACACACAGTAGTTGACAGCAACCAAGACCGCTTGACAGGCAAAACTGCCAGAGAGCAGCAAAAGACTAAAAAGGACCAAACAGGACCAAAATCAAAGATGGCTTTCTATTAAATATGAAATTTAAAGTGTAACTAATTTGTAAGTCCTCCACCCTAACCCACTAACTGGTTCCTACCACTTTGTGTTCCCCAGTCTCCCTGTAACCAGGGGAGCAGCACCTAATGCATACCAGCTCCCTCTGGTGGAGAAGTGTGGTGTTGGATGCAAAAGGTTAGGTCACAACTATCACATTGGCCTTACCTCGGAGGAAGAACACCACACTCCATTAAAGAAGTGCAGCATCCCTGTGGCGGTCGAACACTCAGGGGCGCCACACATGCACATGATTTCCCAACAATGCAGTAAAAACAAATCTTTGACAAGAGATTTTACTGTATTTATCATTGTAAAATGTGTGGGTAATGCACAGAAACAAACAAGTAGTTGAACAAGTATTTCTCACCGTAATTGGCCTGAGGATAACATATTTCTACGACTGCAAAGAGGATATTGCCTGGATCAAGGATGGTCTTTTGTTTTTTAACTGAAACACAACAGATTAGATTGTAGTAATAAAAATGCAATCTCAATGTAAAGCCTCTCAGCTTTCTGACACATGATGATTGCATATTGTCTTTATTTAAAGCTTCGAAAATGTGATAGAATTCTTGAGCAAATGCTAACCACACAATTGGAGTATGACCTGAATTCTACAATATCTTCCAAGGATTCCAAGATTCCACATAAGGCTTTCAGGTAATGATTTTCCTGACCTACAAGAAAAGTAAAAAACAAACATATCAGGTAAGACAAACAGGGTAGATTAAATCTAAGCATTGAATTATTACATTTGTCCTACTTAATTTGATTTGGAGTTTTCCAAAAAAATGATCAATAAATCCACACATCTTCTAGGTCCTTCTGAGGTAATCTTTTCTTGATGGAAGGTCCAAAATGTTCTCACAGTACAACATTTAACAGATGTCCCCTTTGTCAAAAATGGAAGAACACATCCAAATTTCTTCTAGAAAAATCATCTACCATGCTATTGTTCATGGAATGCACGAAAATTATTGCTCAGAGCTCTGTGCATGCACAGTTTCACAACAATGCAGGAAAACAACTCTTTGACAAGAGTTTTTACTTATTCATCATTGTGAAATGTGTGGGCATTGCACAAGTACAGACAAGTAGTTGAACATGACCTTCTTTCCATAATTGGCCCCAAAAATCATATTTCAATTAGTACAAAGGGGGAATTGCCTAGATCAAGGACGGCCTTTCATTTTTCTAACTAAGGAAAGTAAACAGATTAGCTTGTAGTAATAAAAATGCAATCTCAATGTAAAGCCTCTCAGCTTTCTGACATATGATGATTGCATTTAATCTACATCCATAGCTGTATATATGTAATCGAATGGTATAGTAAATACTTACCTCCCAATTGGGGCACAACGTGAATTCTATAATGTATTCCATTGATTCAAAGAGTCCACAAAGTGCTTCCAGAGAAATTATTTTCTGACCTACACAAAACAAAACAAAAAATGTCAGCTAGGACCAATGGAGAAGATAGAATGCAAAAATTGAAATACTAAATATGTTTTACTTACTTTGATTAGGTGTTTTCCAAAAATTGATGAACAAACGCTTCACATGTTCTTCAAGGAGTTTCTAATGGAATCCATTCTTGATAGAAGGTCCAAAAATGTCCTCAAAATGTAACACTTAGAAGATGCTTGTTTGTCAAGGAAGTAAGAATCTTTCTACGGTTCTTCCTCAAATTGCATCAACCATTCCAAGGCCCATGCAATACACAAAACAATTTACGCCCCAGGCTCTGTGCATGCACATGATTTCACAGCAATGCAGTAAAAACAAATCTTTGACAAGAGATTTTACTGTATTTATCATTGTAAAATGTGTGGGTAATGCACAGAAACAACAAAGTAGTTGAACAAGTATTTCTTACCGTAATTGGCCTGAGGATAACATATTTCTATGACTGCAAAGAGGATATTGCCTGGATCAAGGATGGTCTTTTGTTTTTCAACTGAAACACAACAGATTAGATTGTAGTAATAAAAATGCAATCTCAATGTAAAGCCTCTCAGCTTTCTGACACATGAGGATTGCATATTGTCTACATTTAAAGCTTTGAAAATTTGATACAGTTCTTGAGCAAATGCTTACCACACAATTGGAGTATGACCTGAATTCTACAATATCTTCCAAGGATTCCAAGAGTCTACATAAGGCTTTCAGATAAGGATTTTCCTGACCTACAAAAAAAGTAAAAACAAACAATATCAGGTAGGACAAACTGGGTAGACTAAATCTAAGCTTTGAATTATTACATTTGTCCTACTTACTTTGATTTGGAGTTTTCCAAGAAAATTATCAATATATCCACCCATCTTCTTCTAGGTCCTTCTGAGGTAATCTTTTCTTGATGGAAGGTCCAAAATGTTCTCACAGTCCAACATTTAAAAGATGTCCCCTTTGTCAAAATGGAAGAACACATCCAAGGTTCCTCTAGAAAAATCATCTACCATGCTATTGCTCATGGAATGTACAAAAATTATTGCTCAGAGCTCTGTGCATGCAAAGCTTCACAACAATCCAGTAAAACAACTCTTTGACAAGAGTTTTTACTTATTCATCATTGTGAAATGTGTGGGCATTGCACAAGTACAGACAAATAGTTGAACATGACCTTCTTTCCTTAAATGGCCCATAAAAACATATTTCAATTACTACAAAGGGGGAATTGCCTGGATCGAGGATGGCCTTTCATTTTTCTAACTAAGGAAAGTAAACAGATTAGCTTGTAGTAATAAAAATGCAATCTCAATGTAAAGCCTCTCAGCTTTCTGTCATATGATGAACGCATATAATCTCCATCCATAGCTATATACATGTAATTAAATGGGGTAGTAAATACTTACCTCCCAATTGGGGCACAACGCAAATTCTATAATGTATTCCATTGATTCCAAGAGTCCAAAAAGTGCTGCCAGAGAAATTATTTTCTGACCTACACAAAACAAAACAAAAAATGTCAGCTAGGACCAATGGAGAAGATAGAATGCAAAAATTGAAATACTAAATTTGTTTTACTTACTTTGTTTAGGTGTTTTCCAAAAATTGATGAACAAATGCTTCACATGTTCTTCGAGGAGTTTCTAATGGAATCTAATCTTGATAGAAGGTCCAAAAATGTCCTCAAAATGTAACACTTAGAAGATGCTTGTTTGTCAAGGAAGTAAGAATCTTTCTACGGGTCTTCCTCAAAGTGCATCAACCATTCCATGGCCCATGCAATACGCAAAACAATTTACGCCCCAGGTTCTGTGCATGCACATGATTTCACAACAATGCAGAAAAAACAAATCTTTGACAAGAGCTTTTACTGTATTTATCATTGTAAAATGTGTGCGTAATGCACAGAAACAACCAAGTAGTTGAACAAGTATTTCTTACCGTAATTGGCCTGAGGATAACATATTTTCTATGACTGCAAAGAGGATATTGCCTGGATCAAGGATGGTCTTTTGTTTTTTAACTGAAACACAACAGAATAGATTGTAGTAATACAATTGCAATCTCAATGTAAAGCCTCTCAGCTTTCTGACACATGATGATTGCATATTGTCTACATTTAAAGCTTTGAAAATGTGATAGAGTTCTTAAGCAAATGCTTACCACACAATTGGAGTATGGCCTGAATTCTACGATATCTTCCAAGGATTCCAAGAGTCCACATAAGGCTTTCAAGTAAGGATTTTCCTGACCTGCAAAAAAAGTAAAAACAAACTATATCAGGTAGGACAAACAAGGTAGATTAAATCTAAGCATTGAAATATTATATTTGTCCTACTTACTTTGATTTGGAGTTTTCCAAGAAAATTATCAATAAATCCACACATCTTCTTCTAGCTCCTTCTGAGGCAATCTTTTCTTGATGGAAGGTCCAAAATGTTCTCACAGTCCAATATTTAAAAGATGTCCACTTTGTCAAAAATGGAAGAACACATCCAAGGTTCATCTAGAAAAATCATCTATCATGCTATTGCTCAAGAAATGCACAAAAATTATTGCTCAGAGCTCTGTGCATGCATAGTTTCACAACAATGCAGTAAAACAACTCTTTGACAAGAGTTTTTACTTATTCATCATTGTGAAATGTGTGGGCATTGCACAAGTACAGCCAACTAGATGAACATGACCTTCTTTCCATAATTGGCCCCAAAAAACATATTTCAATTACTACAAAGGGGGAATTGCCTGGATCGAGGACGGCCTTTCATTTTTCTAACTAAGGAAAGTAAACAAATTAGCTTATAATAATAAAAATGCAATCTCAATGTAAAGCCTCTCAGCTTTCTGACATATGATGATCGCATATAATCTCCATCCATAGCTATATACATGTAATTAAATGGGGTAGTAAATACTTACCTCCCAATTGGGGCACAACATGAATTCTATAATGTATTCCATTGATTCCAAGAGTCCAAAAAGTGCTTCCAGAGAAATTATTTTCTGACCTACACAAAACAAAGCAAAACATGTCAGCTAGGACCAATGGAGAAGATAGAATGCAAAAATTGAAATACTAAATTTGTTTTACTTACTTTGAGTAGGTGTTTTCCAAAAATTGATGAACAAATGCTTCACATGTTCTTCAAGGAGTTTCTAATTGAATCCATTCTTGATAGAAGGTTCAAAAAGGTCCTCAAAATGTAACACTTAGAAGATGCTTGTTTGTCAAGGAAGTAAGAATCTTTCTACGGTTCTTCCTCAAAGCACATCAACCATTCCATGGCCCATGCAATACGCAAAACAACTTACTTCCCAAGCTCTGTGCATGCACATGATTTCACAACAATGCAGTAAAAACAAATCTTTCACAAGAGCATTTACTGTATTTATCATTGTAAAATGTGTGGGTAATGCACAGAAACAACCAAGTAGTTGAACAAGTATTTCTTACCGTTATTGGCCTGAGGATAACATATTTCTACGACTGCAAACAGGATATTGCCTGGATCAAGGGTGGTCTTTTGTTTTTAAACTGAAACACAACAGATTAGATTGTAGTAATAAAAATGCAATCTCAATGTAAAGCCTCTCAGCTTTCTGACACATGATGATTGCATATTGTCTACATTTAAAGCTTTGAAAATGTGATAGAGTTCTTGAGCAAATGTGACGCGCCCCCAGGGCCGTGGGTTACTCTGCAGCCGGGCCTTTGTGTATGCCGGTAGGGGAGTATCACGGTGGCTGGCCCGGTCCGTGACCCAGGGCGGTCAGTGCACAAGGGGGGTACTTTAATATGGGATTTTTGGGATTGTTCATGAAGCCACCTGTGGATTGCGGCTAAAGGGGACCGCCGCTGGGGAGCAGTCCTCTGGAGCTTGTGTTACGGCAGCAGGGATGGTGTGGCTCTCCACAGGTAGAGCTAGCTCCAGGGCAGTGTATGGTGTAATGGATGGTGGTTGTGCTGGGCGTTGTAGTGCAGAGAGGGAACGATGGCACAGATTAAAGAATGGACAAAGGCAGTGCGGTGCAGTCATCCGAGTTTTTACTGACAATTATTATGACAGTTCCACTGGTGCACTGTACAGGTGCTAGCCTTACATGTCGCGCTGCATTCACCAGGCAGGGGTTCAGCACTTCCTCAGGTAGATCAGGAATACCTGGCAGAACCCCACTTTCTTGTGTTCCTATCTAGACCGTCTTCACGCTGGGTCTTTCTCTCTCTTGCCATGCACTTCCCACTCTCAATCCTGCTCGGGTGCTCTGAAGTCCCTACTGTCCATCAGAGTTCACAGACCTGCTTGACCCTCACGGGGATTAGAATGAGGCTTCGGCAACTGACTATATAAGCCAGGAGCCTCCGGTTCTTCCAGCCGGGACTTGAAGTACACAACTGGGCCAGGGGCCGGTCCCCTTCCTGCGGCCTACGATCCCTCTGTCTTCTGAGAGATGCGGGGCATACAGGTGCCTTCCTGCACTCGCCGTACCCCCCCTAGGATCCCTTCTTAGAACGGATCCTACTCCCTGCTCCCCTCCTGGGCCTCTGACACTAGGCCCAAGTTGTGGAGCAGAGCTCCTACTGAGACTCTGCTTCCAGACTGTTCTCCAACTACTAGTCTGACTGATCTGCCACCCTAAAATGGCTTCCCTATTTATACTCCTACCAAAGTGCTCCCCCTAACTACTTCCTCCACCCACACCCACTACTGGTTCCCCCTACCTCTGGGTTCCCCCCACTCCAGCCAGGGTCAGAGCTCAGCAGAAACATAAATTGCGTCTTGCCCTTCCTGCTGGCCTACAGCAGTGTAGTGTTGGATGCAGGTGTTGGGGTTCCGAGCAGCACTCCCTTCTTACCTGAGAGAAGGAGACACCACACCTCTGGGTGAGGTGAAGTACCTCTGTGGCGACTGAACCCTCAGGGGTGCCACAAATGCTTACCACACATTTGGAGTATGATCTGAATTCTACAATATCTTCCAAGGATTCCAAGAGTCCACATAAGGCTTTCAGGTAAGGAATTTCCGGACCTACATAAAAAGTAAGAAAAATATATATCAGGTAGGACAAACAGGGTAGATTAAATCTAAGCTCTGAATTATTACATTTGTCCTACTTACTTTGATTTGGAGTGTTCCTAGAAAATTATCAACAAATCCACACATCTTCTTCTAGGTCCTTCTGAGGTAATCTTTTCTTGATGGAAGGTCCAAAATGTTCTCACAGTCCAACATTTAAAAGATGTCCCCTTTGTCAAAAATGGAAGAACACATCCAAGGTTCTTCTAGAAAAATCATTTACCATGCTATTGCTCATGGAATGCACAAAAAATATTGCTCAGATCTCTGTGCATGCATAGTTTCACAACAATGCAGTAAAACAACTCTTTGACAAGAATTTTTACTTATTCATCATTGTGAAATGTGTGGGCATTGCACAAGTACAGCCAACTAGTTGAATATGACCTTCTTTCCATAATTGGCCCAAAAAAACATATTTCAATTACTACAAAGGGGGAATTGCCTGGATCGAGGACGGCCTTTCATTTTTCTAACTAAGGAAAGTGAACAGATTATCTTGTAGTAATAAAAATGCAATCTCAATGTAAAGCCTCTCAGCTTTCTGACATATGATGATCGCATATAATCTCCATCCATAGCTATATACATGTAATTGAATGGTATAGTAAATACTTACCTCCCAATTGGGGCACAACATGAATTCTATAATGTATTCCATTGATTCCAAGAGTCCAAAAAGTGCTTCCAGAGAAATTATTTTCTGACCTACACAAAACAAAGCAAAAAATGTCAGCTAGGACCAATGGAGAAGATAGAATGCAAAAATTGAAATACTAAATTTGTTTTACTTACTTTGAGTAGGTGTTTTCCAAAAATTGATGAACAAATGCTTCACATGTTCTTCAAGGAGTTTCTAATTGAATCCATTCTTGATAGAAGGTTCAAAAAGGTCCTCAAAATGTAACACTTAGAAGATGCTTGTTTGTCAAGGAAGTAAGAATCTTTCTACGGTTCTTCCTCAAAGCACATCAACCATTCCATGGCCCATGCAATACGCAAAACAACTTACTTCCCAAGCTCTGTGCATGCACATGATTTCACAACAATGCAGTAAAAACAAATCTTTCACAAGAGCATTTACTGTATTTATCATTGTAAAATGTGTGGGTAATGCACAGAAACAACCAAGTAGTTGAACAAGTATTTCTTACCGTTATTGGCCTGAGGATAACATATTTCTACGACTGCAAACAGGATATTGCCTGGATCAAGGATGGTCTTTTGTTTTTAAACTGAAACACAACAGATTAGATTGTAGTAATAAAAATGCAATCTCAATGTAAAGCCTCTCAGCTTTCTGACACATGATGATTGCATATTGTCTACATTTAAAGCTTTGAAAATGTGATAGAGTTCTTGAGCAAATGTGACGCGCCCCCAGGGCCGTGGGTTACTCTGCAGCCGGGCCTTTGTGTATGCCGGTAGGGGAGTATCACGGTGGCTGGCCCGGTCCGTGACCCAGGGCGGTCAGTGCACAAGGGGGGTACTTTAATATGGGATTTTTGGGATTGTTCATGAAGCCACCTGTGGATTGCGGCTAAAGGGGACCGCCGCTGGGGAGCAGTCCTCTGGAGCTTGTGTTACGGCAGCAGGGATGGTGTGGCTCTCCACAGGTAGAGCTAGCTCCAGGGCAGTGTATGGTGTAATGGATGGTGGTTGTGCTGGGCGTTGTAGTGCAGAGAGGGAACGATGGCACAGATTAAAGAATGGACGAAGGCAGTGCGGTGCAGTCATCCGAGTTTTTACTGACAATTATTATGACAGTTCCACTGGTGCACTGTACAGGTGCTAGCCTTACATGTCGCGCTGCATTCACCAGGCAGGGGTTCAGCACTTCCTCAGGTAGATCAGGAATACCTGGCAGAACCCCACTTTCTTGTGTTCCTATCTAGACCGTCTTCACGCTGGGTCTTTCTCTCTCTTGCCATGCGCTTCCCACTCTCAATCCTGCTCGGGTGCTCTGAAGTCCCTACTGTCCGTCAGAGTTCACAGACCTGCTTGACCCTCACGGGGATTAGAATGAGGCTTCGGCAACTGACTATATAAGCCAGGAGCCTCCGGTTCTTCCAGCCGGGACTTGAAGTACACAACTGGGCCAGGGGCCGGTCCCCTTCCTGCGGCCTACGATCCCTCTGTCTTCTGAGAGATGCGGGGCATACAGGTGCCTTCCTGCACTCGCCGTACCCCCCCTAGGATCCCTTCTTAGAACGGATCCTACTCCCTGCTCCCCTCCTGGGCCTCTGACACTAGGCCCAAGTTGTGGAGCAGAGCTCCTACTGAGACTCTGCTTCCAGACTGTTCTCCAACTACTAGTCTGACTGATCTGCCACCCTAAAATGGCTTCCCTATTTATACTCCTACCAAAGTGCTCCCCCTAACTACTTCCTCCACCCACACCCACTACTGGTTCCCCCTACCTCTGGGTTCCCCCCACTCCAGCCAGGGTCAGAGCTCAGCAGAAACATAAATTGCGTCTTGCCCTTCCTGCTGGCCTACAGCAGTGTAGTGTTGGATGCAGGTGTTGGGGTTCCGAGCAGCACTCCCTTCTTACCTGAGAGAAGGAGACACCACACCTCTGGGTGAGGTGAAGTACCTCTGTGGCGACTGAACCCTCAGGGGTGCCACAAATGCTTACCACACATTTGGAGTATGATCTGAATTCTACAATATCTTCCAAGGATTCCAAGAGTCCACATAAGGCTTTCAGGTAAGGAATTTCCGGACCTACATAAAAAGTAAGAAAAATATATATCAGGTAGGACAAACAGGGTAGATTAAATCTAAGCTCTGAATTATTACATTTGTCCTACTTACTTTGATTTGGAGTGTTCCTAGAAAATT
Source organism: Phyllobates terribilis (assembly GCF_046119375.1). Classification (NCBI taxonomy): domain Eukaryota; kingdom Metazoa; phylum Chordata; class Amphibia; order Anura; family Dendrobatidae; genus Phyllobates; species Phyllobates terribilis. The sequence goes on from NW_027363317.1 coordinate 145,027, forward strand.
ATCAACAAATCCACACATCTTCTTCTAGGTCCTTCTGAGGTAATCTTTTCTTGATGGAAGGTCCAAAATGTTCTCACAGTCCAACATTTAAAAGATGTCCCCTTTGTCAAAAATGGAAGAACACATCCAAGGTTCTTCTAGAAAAATCATTTACCATGCTATTGCTCATGGAATGCACAAAAAATATTGCTCAGATCTCTGTGCATGCATAGTTTCACAACAATGCAGTAAAACAACTCTTTGACAAGAATTTTTACTTATTCATCATTGTGAAATGTGTGGGCATTGCACAAGTACAGCCAACTAGTTGAATATGACCTTCTTTCCATAATTGGCCCAAAAAAACATATTTCAATTACTACAAAGGGGGAATTGCCTGGATCGAGGACGGCCTTTCATTTTTCTAACTAAGGAAAGTGAACAGATTATCTTGTAGTAATAAAAATGCAATCTCAATGTAAAGCCTCTCAGCTTTCTGACATATGATGATTGCATATAATCTACATCCATAGCTATATACATGTAATTGAATGGTATAGTAAATACTTACCTCCCAATTGGGGCACAACGTGAATTATATAATGTATTCCACTGATTCCAAGAGTCCACAAAGTGCTTCCAGAGAAATTATTTTCTGACCTACACAAAACAAAACAAAAAATGTCAGCTAGGACCAATGGAGAAGATAGAATGCAAAACTTGAAATACTAAATTTGTTTTACTTACTTTAATTAGGTGTTTTCCAAAAATTGATGAACAAATGCTTCACATGTTCTTCAAGGTGTTTCTAATGGAATCCATTCTTTATAGACGGTCCAAAAATGTTCTCAAAATGCAAAACTTAGAAGATGCTTGTTTGTCAAAGAAGGAAGAATCTTCTACGGTTCTTCCTCAAAGTGAATTAACTATTCCATGGCCCATGCAATATGCAAAACAATTTATGCCCCAGGCTCTGTGCATGCACATGATTTCACAACAATGCAGTAAAAACAAATCTTTGACAAGAGCTTTTACTGAATTTATCATTGTAAAATGTGTGGGTAATGCACAGAAACAACCAAGTAGTTGAACAAGTATTTCTTACCGTAATTGGCCTGAGGATAACATATTTCTATGACTGCAAAGTGGATATTCCCTGGATCAAAGATGGTCTTTTGTTTTTTAACTGACACACAACAGATTAGATTGTAGTAATAAAAATGCAATCTCAATGTAAAGCCTCTCAGCTTTCTGACACATGATGATTGCATATTGTCTACATTTAAAGCTTTGAAAATGTGATAGAGTTCTTGAGCAAATGCTTACCACACAATTGGAGTATGACCTGAATTCTACAATATCTTCCAAGGATTCCAAGAGTCCACATAAGGCTTTCAGGTAAGGATTTTCCGGACCTACAAAAAAAGTAAAAAACAAACATATCAGGTAGGACAAACAGGGTAGATTAAATCCAAACATTGAATCATTACATTTGTCCTACTTACTTCGATTTGGAGTTTTCCAAGAAAATGATCAATAAATCCAAACATCTTCTTCGAGGTTCTTCTGAGGTAATCTTTTCTTGATGGAAGGTCCAAAATGTTCTCACTGTACAATATTTAGAAGATGCTCTTTGTCAAAAATGGAAGAACACATCCAAGGCTATTCTAGAAAAATCTTCAACCATGCTATTGCTCATGGAATGCACAAAAATTATTGCTCAAAGCTCTGTGCATGCATAGTTTCACAACAATGCAGTAAAACAACTCTTTGACAAGAGCTTTTAATGTATTTATCATTGTGAAATGTGTGGGCATTGCTAAAGAACAGCCAAGCAATTGAATGTGACCTTTTTTCCTTAATTGGCATGAGAATAACATGTTTCAAAAACTTCAAAGGGGGAATTGCATACATCGAGGACGGCCTTTTATTTTTTCAAGGAGATTTGTACAAGGTAAATGGGATTTTGAATAAGGAAGGTTCTCACTCCATTTTGCAACGCCTTTCCATACCCTGTGGACTGCGCTTGATCGGAGCCAATTTCATCCTACAACAAGACAATGACCCAAAGCACACCTCCAAATTATACATTAACTATTTAGGGAAGAAGCAGGCAGCTGGTATTCTATCTGTAATGGAGTGGCCAGCGCAGTCACCAGATCTCAACCCCATTGAGCTTTTGTGGGAGCAGCTTGACCGTATGGAACTCAAAAAGTGCCCATCAAGCCAATCCAACTTGTGGGAGGGGCTTCAGGAAGCATGGGGTGAAATTTCTCAAGATTACCTCAGCAAATTAACAGTTAGAATGCCAGAGGTCTGCAAAGCTGTAATTGCTGCAAAGGGAGCATTCTTTGACAAAAGCAAACTTTAAAGGAGAAAATTATTCTTTCTAATAAAAATCATTATTTATAACCTTGTCAATGTCTGGACCATATTTTCAATTCATTTTGCAACTCATTTGATAAATAAAAGTATGAGTTTTCATGGAAAACACAAAATTGTCTGAGTGACCCCCAAACTTTTGAACGGTAGTGTACACTAGCTATTGAGCCTGTTCTACGCTCGGTTGGCGAGCATTTTTATTGGTATATGGTCTCTCATGCTAGTATGTGCTGCCCCCATTCTGGTATTTGAGCTGCCCCCATCCTGGTATTTGTGTTCCCCAATCCTGTTCCTGCATCCTGCTATGTGCTGCCCTCATCCCTATCCTGGTATGCATGGCATGCCTCATCCCTATCCTGGTATGCATGGCACCCCTCACCACTAATCCTGGTATGCATTGCACCCCTCACCCCCAATCCTGGTATGCATGACACCCCTCAATCCCAATCCTGTATGCATGGCACAACTAACACCCAAACCTGGTATGCATGGCACCCCTTATCCCCAATCCTGGTATGCATGGCACCCCTCATCCCGAATCCTGTTATGCATGGCACCCATCATCCCCAATCCTGGTATGCATGGCACCCCTCATCCCCAATCCTGGTATGCATGGCACCCCTCATCCCCAATCCTGGTATGTATGGCACTCCTAATCCCCAATCCTGGTATGCATTGCACTCATCATCCCCAATCCTGGTATGCATGGCACCCCTCATCCCCAATCCTGGTATGCATGGCACCCCTCATCCCCAATCTTGGTATGCATGGCACCCCTCACCCCCAATCTTGGTATGCATGGCACCCCTCATCCCCAATCCTGGTATGCATGGAACTCCTCATCCCCAATCCTGGTATGCATGGCACCCCTCATCCCAATCCTGGTATGCATGGCACCCCTCATCCCCAATCCTGGTACGCATGGCACCCCTCATCCCCAATCCTGGCATGCATGGCACCCCTCATCCTGGTATACATGGCTCCCTCATCCCTATCCTGGTATGTATGCTACCCTTCATCCTGGTATGCATTGTACTCCTCATCCAAATCCTGGTATGCATGGCCCCTGCAGATCCATATACTGGTATGCATGGTACCCCTCATCCCTATCCTGGTATGCATGGCACCCCTCATCCCCAATCCTGGTACGCATGGCACCCCTCATCCCCAATCCTGGTATGCATGGCACTGCTTATCCCCAATCCTGGTATGCATGGCACCCCTCATCCCAATCCTGGTTTGCATGGCACCCCTCATCTCCAATCCTGGTATGCATAGCACCCCTCATCCCCAATCCTGGCATGCATGGCACCCCTCATCCTGGTATGCATGGCTCCCTCATCCCTATCCTGGTATGTATGGTACCCCTCATCCTGGTATGCATGGTACCCCTCATCCCTATCCTGGTATGCATGGTACTCCATCCCTCATCCTGATATACATGGTACCCCTTATCCCTATTCTGGTATACATGGCCACTCACCCGAATTCTGGTATGCATGGCCCCCCATATCCCTATCCTGGTATGCATGGTACCCCTCATCCCTATCCTGGTATGCATGGCACCCCTCATCCCTCAATCCTTGTATGCATGGCACTCCTCATCCCCAATCCTGGTATGCATTGCACCCATCATCCCCAATCCTGGTATGCATGGCACTCCTCATCACCAATCCTGGTATGCCTGGCACCCCTCATCCCCAATCTTGGTATGCATGGCACCCGTCAACCCCAATCTTGGTATGCATGGTACCCCTCAGCCCCAATCTTGGTATGCATGGCACCCCTCATCGCCAATCCTGGTATGTATGGCACTCCTCATCCCCAATCCTGGCATGCATTGCACCCATCATCCCCAATCCTGGTATGCATGGCACTCCTCATCCCCAATCCTGGTATGAATGGCACCCCTCATCCCCAATCTTGGTATGCATGGCACCCCTCAACCCCAATCTTGGTATGCATGGTACCCCTCAGCCCCAATCTTGGTATGCATGGCACCCCTCATCCCCCATCCTGGTATGCATGGCACTCCTCATCCCCAATCCTGGTATTTATGGCATCCCTCATCCCCAATCCTGGTATGTGTGGCACTCCTCATCCCCAATCCTGGTATGCATTGCAGCCATCATCCCCAATCCTAGTATGCATAGCACTCCTCATCCCCAATCCTGGTATGCCTGGCACCCCTCATCCTCAATCTTGGTATGCATGGCACCCCTCAACCCCAATCTTGGTATGCATGGCACCCCTCATCCCCAATCCTGGTATGCATGGCACTCCTCATCTCCAATCCAGGTATGCATGGCACCCCTCAACCCCAATCTTGGTATGCATGGCACCTCTCATCCCCAATCCTGGTATGCATGGCACTCCTCATCCCCAATCCTGGTATGCCTAACTCCCCTCATCCCCAATCCTGGTATGTATGGCACTCCTCATCCCCAATCCTGGTATGCATAGCACCCATCATCCCCAATCCTGGTATGCATGGCACCCCTCAACCCCAATCCTGGTATGCATGGCACCCCACATCCTGGTATATATGGCTCCCTCATTCCTATTCTGGTATGTATGGTACCTCTCATCCTCGTATACATGGTACTCCTCATCCGAATCCTGGTATGCATGGCCCCCCCCAGATCCCTATCCTGGTATGCATGGTACATCTCATCCCTATCCTGGTATGCATGGCACCCCTTATCCAAAATCCTGGTATGCATGGCACCCCTCAACCGCAATCTTGGTATGCATGGCACCCCTCATACCCAATCCAGGTATGCATGGCACCGCTCATCCCCAATCCTGGCATGCATGGCACCCCTCAACCGCAATCTTGGTATGCAAGGCACCCCTCATCCCCAATCCTGGTATGCATGGCACCACTCATCCCAATGCTGGTATGCATGGCACCCCTCATCCCCAATCCTGGTATGCAAGGCACCCCTCATTCGCAATCCTGGCATGCATGGCACCCCTCATACTGGTATGCATGGTACCACTCATCCGAATCCAGGCATGTATGGACCCCTCAGAGCCCTATCCTGGTATGCATGGTACCCCTCATCCCTATCCTGGTATGCATGGTACCCCTTATCCAAAATCCTGTTATGCATGTCACCCCTAATACACAATCCTGGTATGCATGGCACCCCTCATCCCCAATCCTGGTATGCATGGCACCCCTCATCACCAATCCTGGTAAGCATGGCACCACTCATCCCCAATCCTGGTATGCATGGCACCCCTCATCCCAATCCTGGTATGCATGGCACCTCTCATCCCCAATCCTGGCATGCATGGCATCCATCATCCCCAATCCTAGTATTCATGGCACCCCTCATCCCCAATCTTGGTATGCATGGCACCCAATCCCTCATCCAGATATACATGCCACCCTCAGCCCTTTCCTGGTATACATGACCCCTCATCCGAATCCTGGTATGCATTGGCCCCCCAGATTCATATCCTGGTATGCATGGCACCCCTCATCCTCAATCCTGGTGTGCATGGCACCCCTCATCCCCAATCCTGGTATGCATGGCACCCCTCATTCCCAATCCTGGTATGTATGGCACTCCTCATCCCCAATCCTGGTATGCATGGCACCCATCATCCCCAATCCTGGTATGCATGGCACCCCTCATCCCCAATCCTGGTATGCATGGCACCCCTCTTCCCCAATCTTGGTATGCATGGCACCCCTCAACCCCAATTTTGGTATGCATGGCACCCCTCATCCCCAATCCTGGTATGCATGACATTCCTCATCCCCAATCCTGGTTTGCATGGCTCCCCTCATCCCCAATCCTGGTATGCATGGCACCCCATCTCTCATCCTGGTATGCATGGCCCCCTCATCCCCCAATCCTGGTATGTGTGACCCCCTCATCCCTCAATCCTGGTATGTATGGCACCCCTCATCCCCCAATCCTGGTATGTATGGTGCCTAATCCCTCATACTGATATGCCTGGCTTCCTCATCCCCAATCCTGGTATGCATGGTACTTCTCATCCCCAATCCTGGTATGCATGGTACTCCTCATCCCTTTCATGGTATGTATGGTACCCCTCATCCTGGTATACATGGCACCCCATCCCTCATCCTGCTATGCATGATACCCCGCATCCCTATTCTGGTATGTATGGTATCCCTCATGCTGGTATACATGGCACCCCTCATCCCAATTCTGGTATGTATGGCCTCCTCATCCCTCAATCCTTGTATGCATGGCACTCCATCCCTCATCCTAGTATGCATGGAACCCTGCATTCCTATCCTGGTATGCATGGTACCCCTCAACCCTACTCTCGTATGCATGGTACCCCTCATCCTGGTATGCATGGCACCCCATCCCTCATCCTGGTATGCATGGTACCCAATCCCTCATCCTGGTATGCATTGTACCACACACCCCTATTCTGGTATGTATGGTACCTCTCATCCTGGTATACATGGCACTCCTCATCCCAATTCTGGTATGTATGGCATCCCTCATCAACCAATCCTAGTAAGTATGCCCTCCTCATCCCCCAATCCTGATATGCATGACACCCAACCCCTCATCCTGGTATGCATGGCTCCCTCATCCCCAATCCTGGTATGTATGGCCCCCTCATCCCTATCCTGGTATGCATGGCACTCCTCATCCCCCAATCCTGGTGTGCATGGCACCACATATTCCTATTCTAGTATGCATGGTACCCCTCATCCCTATTCTTGTATGCATGGTACCCCTCATCCTCTTATGCATGGCACCCCATCCATCATCCTGGTATGCATGGTTCTCCTCATCCCCAATGCTGGTATGTATGGCACCCCCCATCCCCAATGCTGGTATGCATGGCCCACCTCACCTCCCAATCCTGGTAGGCATGGTACCCTCACCCCCAATACTTGTAAGCATGGTACCCATCACCCCCAATCCTGATATGCATGGCCCCCCTCACCTCCCAATCCTGGTATGCATGGTCCCCTCACCCCCCAATCCTGGTATGCATGGTGCCCCTCATCTCCCAATCCTGGTATGCAAGGCACCCCTCAGCCCCAATCCTGGTATGCATGGTGCCCCTCACCTCCCAATCCTGGAATGCATGGTCCCATCACCCCCCAATCCTGGTGTGCATAGTATCCCTCACCCCACAATTCTGGTATGCATGGTACCCCTCATCCCCCAATCCTGGTATCCATGATATCCCTCATCCCCCAATCCTGGTAAGCATGGTCCCCTCACCCCCAATCCTGGTATGCATGGTCCCCTCACCCCTCAATCCTGGTATGCATGGTCCCATCACACCTCAATCCTGTTATGTATGGTACCCCTCATCCCCCAATCCTGGTATGTGTGGCCACCTCTTCCCCCAATCCTGGTATGTGTGGCCCCCTCATCCCCCAATCCTGGTATGTGTGGCCCCCTCATCCCCCAATCCTTGTATGTGTGGCCACCTCTTCCCCCAATCCTGGTATGTGTGGCACTCCTCATCCCCCAATCCTGTTATGCATGGCACCACATATTCCTATTCCGGTATGCACGGTATCCCTCATTCCTATTCTGGTATGCATGGTTCCCCACATCCTGGTATGCATGGCACCCCATCCATCATCCTGGTATGCTTGGTACTCCTCATCCCCAATGCTGGTATGCATGGCACGTCTCATCACCAATCCTGGTATGCATGGTCCCCTCACCCCCAAATCTGGTTTGCATGGTACCCCTCACCTCCCAATCCTGGTATGCGTGGCACCCCTCATCCCCAATCCTGGTAGGTATGCATGGCTCCCCTCACCTCCCAATCCTGGTATGCATGGTCCTCTCACCCCCCCAATCCTGGTATGCACGGTACCCCTCACCCCCCAATCCTGTTATGCATGGCACCACATATTCCTATTCCGGTATGCACGGTATCCCTCATTCCTATTCTGGTATGCATGGTTCCCCACATCCTGGTATGCATGGCACCCCATCCATCATCCTGGTATGCTTGGTACTCCTCATCCCCAATGCTGGTATGCATGGCACGTCTCATCACCAATCCTGGTATGCATGGTCCCCTCACCCCCAAATCTGGTTTGCATGGTACCCCTCACCTCCCAATCCTGGTATGCGTGGCACCCCTCATCCCCAATCCTGGTAGGTATGCATGGCTCCCCTCACCTCCCAATCCTGGTATGCATGGTCCTCTCACCCCCCCAATCCTGGTATGCACGGTACCCCTCACCCCCCAATCCTGGTATGCATGGTACCCCTCATCCCCCAATCCTGGTAAGCATGGTCCCCTCATCCCCAATCCTGGTATGCATGGTCCCCTCACCCCCAATCCTGGTATGCCTGGTCCCCTCACCCCTCAATCCTGGTATGCATGGTCCCCTCACCCCCTCAATCCTGGTATGCATGGTCCCCTCACCCCTCAATCCTGGTATGTATGGTACCCCTCATCCCCTAATCCTAGTATGTGTGGCCCCCTCATCCCCCAATCCTGATATGTGTGACCCCCTCATCCCCCAATTCTGGTAAGTGTGGACCCCTTATCCCCCAATCTTGGTATGTGTGGCCCCCTCATCTCCTAATACTAGTATGTGTGGCCCCCTCATCCCCCAATCCTGGTGTGTGTGGCCCCCTCACCCCCTCAATCTTGGTATGTGTGACCCCCTCATCCCCCAATCCTGGTATGTGTGGCCCCCTCACCCAACAATCCTGGTATGTGTGACCCCCTCATCCCTTTCACGCTGCACACATACAAAAAAACACATATACTCACCTTTCTTCCCTGTGCTCCAGCGCTGTGGTGCCCTGTTCTGCCGGAGGCCGGGAGAGGAGTGTGGCGCCAGAGTACAAGCATGCCCATACTGCGCTTTCCGGTGCCATTTTGCTGAAGACACACTGCAGATGTGTCTTCAGTAAAATGGCGCAGGATAGCACTATGCGCATGCGCTGATTCCGATGCCTTCACTCCTGCCCCGGTCTCCGACGAGAAGAGAGGCGCCGTGGCAGCGTTCCTCCCGGTCAGGTATGTAACTGTGGCGCCGGAGATCGCTGTATGTGTAGACACTGAACGCATACCGCGATCCCCGGCGCCACACACTCCTCTTACCTGTAACGGCTCCATGCGTTCTTCTGTCTGGAGCCAGACTGCGCAGGTGTGTCGAACTTGTGCAGTCTATAGAGGCTTCAGACAGAGGGACACTTTTAGCGTTATATTATAGATATACTGTATATATATACCGCATTTTTTGGACTATAAGACACACTTTTTCCTCCAAAATTTTAAAGGAAAGTGGGAGGTGCGTCTTATAATCCGAATGTGGGGGGTATATATATATACTGTGGGGTTGTGGGGGGAGCAGTAGCAGCGGAGGAGCGAGGCACAGGAGGCAGCAGCCGCATGCTGCAGCCTACATTGTCCCTGCTGCTAAAGACAATTAATATTCAGTTCTCCCCACGCCCATGGGTGTGGGGAGCACTGAATATTCTTTCTCCTTAATAGCCGGCACACAGTGTATCCACAGAGCGGCTCCTGCTGCTGTCGGACGATCACGTGTGCCTGCTATTAAAGGGCATGAATATTCACCCCTCTCCACACTCATGGGAGTAGAGAGGGGTGAATATTCATGCTCTTTAATAGCGGGCACATGCGATCGCCTGGCTGCAGCAGGAGCCACGCTGCGGCTACACTGTGTGCCGGCTATTAAGGAGAATGAAGTCACTGCTCTCCATGCACACAGTCCCGGCGTGGGGAGCAGTGACTATTCTCACAGCTGAGGGTGCATGGCAGTGAGGCTCACATGGTGAGATCAGTGCTGGCAGCAGAGCAGGATGCAGTGCTGGAACACAGGGAAGAAAGGTGAGTAGAAGTGTTTATTTTTTTAATGTGCAGCTTGATGGGGATTAGGGGTGCCATGCATACCAGGATGGGGATTGCTGTGCCATGCATACCAGGATAAGGATGAGGGGTGCCATACATACCAGGATAAGGATGAGGGATGCCATGCATACCAGGATAGGGATGAGGAGTGCCTTGCATACCAGGATAAGGATGAGGGGTGCCATGCATACTAGGATAAGGATAAGGGATGCCATGCATACCAGGATAAGGATGTGGGATGCAGTGCATACCAGGATAAGGATGAGGTGTGCCATGCATACCAGGATAAGGATGAGGGATGCCATGCATACCAGGATGAGGGGAGCCTTGCATTCCAGGATGGAGATCAGGGGTGCCATGCATACCAGGATGGAGGGGTGCCAAGCATACCAGGATGGAGGGGGTGCCATGCATACCAGAATGAGGGGTGCCATGCATACTAGGATGGAGGGGTGCCATGCATACCAGGATGGAGGGGTGCCATGCATACAGTATACAGTATATATATTTATCAATATTTTTCAACAATCTGACCAGAAAAAAAAAAACAAAGTCCAGGAAGAAACATATATGATGTCAATCACAAACCATCCATATACCTCACAGTCACGTTTCTATGGACATGTACTATTATGCAGTATATGGATCCTAAATGGCCTGAACACTTGTGTACTTAGATTAATGGAATTTTCTTTGGACGCATTTCCCCTCTCTTTCGGTCATTCAGGGGTTCATCAGGGAATTCCTTCAAATAGGAAAAGAAAAGGAGACCATAAGATATACTGCAATGAGGATAACAGCTCACAGGCCCAGGCAATATGCCCCACATAGCCCCTACATACAATATGAGCCCCCACACAGCCCCCCATATACAATATTAGCCCCCACATAGCCCCATACATACAATATGAGCTCCCATATAGCTCCCTATATACAGTATAAGCCTCACATAGCTACCTATATACAGTATGAGCCCCCATATAGCTACCTAGATACAGTATGAGCCCGCACATAGCTTCCTATATAAAGTGTGAGCCCCCGCATAGCTTCCTATATACAGTATGAGCCCGCACATAGCCCCTACATACAAAATAAGCCTTCACACAGCCCCCTACATATGATATGAGTCCACACACAGACCCTTACATACAGTATGAGCCCCTACATGGCTCCCTTTATACAGTATAAGCCCCACATAGCTCCCTATATAAAGTATGATCCCCCATATAGCTACCTAGATACAGTATGAGCTCGCACATAACCTTCTGTATACAGTATGAGCCACACATAACCTCCTGTATACAGTGTAAGCCCTCATATAGCCTCCTATATACAGTATGAGCACCCACATAGCCTTCTGGATACAGTATGAGCCCATACATAGCCTCCTGTATACAGTGTGAGCCCCCATATAGCCTCCTGTATACAGTATGAGCACGCACATAACCTCCTGTGTACAGTATGAGCCTGCACATAGCCCCTATATACAGTTGGAGCCCGCACATAGACTCCTGTATACAATATGAGCCCACACATAGCCTCCTACATACAGTATGAGCCCATTATAATGATGGCAATCTGGCAATGGACCCCCTTGGAGCCATGGGCCGTGAACAGTAGCCCAGATTGCCTTCATTATAATCCGCCTATGCATGTGGTCACAATTCCCCTGTATTCCCCGTGTGAATAGGTGGTTACGTGCTCATTAGTCTCAATTCTAGTCCCCGAGTCCGCATCAAAGTCAGGGAGCCAGCATATGACATAACTGTATGTCATATGTCAGATAGGGGATAGAGGGGTATTTCACTAACTGTTGTATCAAGTGGTGCGAATACCTACTGAGATGCATGCAAGATCAGCAGGTATCGTGCACTTATTTTGGAAGATATATAGGGTCGTAAGTTCGTTGGCAGTACCCATATTAGATTTGAAAGAGATTGGCGCCAGAGTACAACTTTAACCCTTTCACCCTGAAGTCTGTTTTCATCTTCCTGACCTGGCCATTTTTTTCAATTCTGACCAGTGTCACTTTGTGATGTAATAACTCTGAAACGCTTCAACGGATCCCAGTGATACTGTAATTGTTTTTTGTGACATATTGTACATCATGATAGTGGTAACATGTCTTAGATATGACTTGCGTTTATTTGTGAAAAAGTTGGAAATTTGGCGATTGTTGTAAATCAAATATCACAGAGCTTGTAAACCAAGTATTGCAGAGATGCATTACAGCGTGGGACAGTATGTCGAATACGTGAGTATTATGGTTGTTTTTTATTTTAGTTTTTTTACAGGGGACAAGGACTTTGATGGATTAGGTGTAAGGTGAGCATTTTTGTTGTTTATTATTTTCTGTCTTTTACAGGGGACTCGTGCATCAGAGGAAAATTTGTAAGGTGAGCACAAATGTGTTTTTTATTTTTAAATAAATGTGTAAAACAGTGTAGACTTTTATTTCAAATAAAAGATTTTATTCAAGCTCTTTGTTTCTTTCCCAACTTTTACTATACGGTTAGTAATGGGGGTGTCTTATAGGCCTCTCCATTACTAACCCCTGGGCTTCATGTCAGCAGCCAATACAAGGCTGACACGAACCCTAGCACTATTACCACACTTGCCATTACACCAGAACAAGTGATATTAGCTGAGGCTAAGCACGAGATTTGGTGCATCTTATTGATGCGCTATTTCTGAGGCTGCTGAGGGCTGATGTTACTAGCTTCAGAGGGGGCCAGTATCCAGGGCCCCTTCCCTGCTATTAATATCAGCCCAAAGCTGTCTGGTTAGCCTTTGCTGGTTAGAATTTATAGGGGAACCCTACATCATTTTTTTTCTGGGGTCCCCCTGTAATTTAGCCAGTAAACGCTAATCAAACAGCTGTGGGCTGTTATTAATAGCCACATAACATTTTTGGCTAATGGCCCCTTCCCAAGTCAGCCCCCAGTGGTCGGCTTTCCCTCTGCTGGTTATGATGTCGGAGCTCACGCCGCTTTTTAATGTATTTTATTTATTTAGTAGATACATCAAAGTAGAGACAACAACACACGCAAACCACTGATTATACAGATATCAACATTTTTGTATCTATCATCTGTTCTCGCTCCTGCAAGTCCTGTGTTGTTAAATTTCTTGCAATTAAACTTTATAAATACATTTTTAAATATCATTCATTTTTTTCCTGGACAAAACATGGCTGCTGCATACGGACACATGGATGGCACACAGTCACACGGACAGCACACGGATGTCACACGGATGTCACATACGGACACACGGATGGCACACAGACACGGACCACGGATCTCACTAGTACTGTTTTTTCCTGAATCACCAGGACGTGTGAAGGATGCCTTAAAGACGCTTATTATTGCAAAAAACAAGTTTTTGTATTCCCATATTTTGAAAGCTATAACTTTTACATATTTCGGCTGACAGAGTCATGTGAGAGGGTTTTTTTTTTTGCGGGATGGGTTGATGTTTTTATTGGAACCATTTTCGGGCACAGGACATTTTTTGATCTCTTTGTATTCCGATTTTTGGGAGGCAGAATAAACAAAAATTCAAGAATTGTTTTTCGTTTTTTTTTTTAAGGCCATTCCGCGTGTGGTATAATTGATAAGGCAGCTTTATTCTTCAGGTCAGTATGTTTACAGCAATACCACATTCATATCTTTTTTTAAGTTTTGTCACTCAACTCAAGGGGGCCGAATAATATTGCACGCCCCACTTTTCAGTTTTTAATTTGTTAAAAAAGTTTAAAATATCCAATAAATTTCATTCCACTTCACGATTGTGTCCCACTTGTTGTTGATTCTTCCCAAAAAAATGTGAATTTTATATCTTTATGCTTGAAGCCAGAAATGTGGCAAAAGGTAGAAAAGTTCAAGGGGGCCAAATAATTTCACAATACACTGTATATATATATATACAGTGCCTACAAGTAGTATTCAACCCCCTGCAGATTTAGCTGGTTGACACATGCGGAATTAACTTGGCATTGTGACATTTGTACTGTAGATCAGCCTGGAAGTGGGAAATGCACTGCAGCAAATTTTGTTTTTGTTTTTTTGAAAACGTTAAAAGTTAATTCAGAGTGTCATTTATTATTCAACCCCTCAAACCACAAGAATTCTGTTTGGTCCCCCTAAAGTATTAAGAAGTAGTTCAGGCACCAAGAATAATGAGCTTCACATGTGTGGATTAAAGATCTCTTTTGCCAGCCTTTTCTGACTATTTAAGACCCTCCCCAAACTTGTGAACAGCACTCAGACATGGTCAACATGGGAAAGACAAAGGAGCATTCCAAGGCCATCAGAGACAAGATCGTGGAGGGTCACAAGGCTGGCAAGGGGTACAAAACCCTTTCCAAGGAGTTGGGCCTACCTGTCTCCACTGTTGGGAGCATCATCCGTAAGTGGAAGGCTTATGGAACTACTGTTAGCCTTCCACGGCCTGGACAGCCTTTGAAAGTGTCCTCCCGTGCCGAGGCCAGGCTTGTCCGAAGAGTCTAGGCTAACCCAAGGACAACAAGGAAGGAGCTCCGGGAAGATCTCATGGCAGTGGGGACATTGGTTTCAGTCAATACCATAAGTAACGTACTCCACCGCAATGGTCTCCGTTCCAGACGAGCCCGTAAGGTACCTTTACTTTCAAAGCGTCATGTCAAGGCTCGTCTACAGTTTGCTCATGATCACTTGGAGGACTCTGAGACAGACTGGTTCAAGGTTCTATGGTCTGATGAGACCAAGATCGAGATCTTTGGTGCCAACCACACACGTGATGTTTGGAGACTGGATGGCACTGCATACGACCCCAAGAATACCATCCCTACAGTCAAGCATGGTGGTGGCAGCATCATGCTGTGGGGCTGTTTCTCAGCCAAGGGGCCTGGCCATCTGGTCCGCATCCATGGGAAGATGGATAGCACGGCCTACCTGGAGATTTTGGCCAAGAACCTCCGCTCCTCCATCAAGGATCTTATGATGGGTCGTAATTTCATCTTCCAACAAGACAACGACCCAAAGCACACAGCCAAGAAAACCAAGGCCTGGTTCAAGAGGGAAAAAGTCAAGGTGTTGGAGTGGCCTAGTCAGTCTCCTGACCTTAAACCAATTGAAAACTTGTGGAAGGAGCTCAAGAATAAAGTCCACATGAGACACCCAAAGAACCTAGATAACTTGGAGAAGATCTGCATGGAGGAGTGGGCCAAGATAACTCCACAGACCTGTGCCGGCCTGATCAGGTCTTATAAAAGACGATTATTAGCTGTAATTGCAAACAAGGGTTATTCCACAAAATATTAAACATAGGGGTTGTATAATAATTGACCCACACTTTTATGTTTAAAATTTAATAAAATTCAACTGAGCAACATAACTTTTTGGTTTGTAAGATTTATGCTTCTGTTCATAAAACCTACTCTCGTTTGCAGTTTGAAGGCTCTAACTTATTTGCATCTTATCAAACCAGCTAAATCTGCAGGGAGTTGAATACTACTTGTAGGCACTGTGTATATATATATATATATATATATATATATATATATATATATATATATGGGTGTACATACGGTATATATTATATACACACAGTATATAGTAAGTGTGTGTCTGTATATATATGTATACTGTATGTGTGCATGTATGCAGTATATTGTGTGTAAATACATTTTTAAACTGAATATATATGTTACTATTATAGAGTATCGCCAAAAGCCTACTAAGTGGGTGCAAAGCTCTTTGAACACATACCGCCTGGTCCAATATGATGCATAAAGAAAAAATAAGCAGCATTCCAGGTCACAGCTACATGGGCCAATAAAAAGTCCTCTATTTTTGCATCTTAACCTGGAATGCTGCTTATTCTTTCTTTATGTATCATATTGGACCAGAGGGTATGTGTTCCTAGTGCTTTGCACCCACTCAGTAGCCTTTTGGCTCTGCTCCATAATATTTTTTATATATATGTATACTGTATGTGTGCATGTATGCAGTACATTGTGTAAATATACAGTACAGACCAAAAGTTTGGACACACCTTCTCATTTAAAGATATTTCTGTATTTTCATGACTATGTAAATTGCACATTCACACTGAAGGCATCAAAACTATGAATTAACACATGTGGATTATATACTTAACAAAAAAGTCTGAAACAACTGAAAATATGTCTTATATTCTAGGTTCTTCAAAGTAGCCACCTTTTGCTTTGATGACTGCTTTGCACACTCTTGGCATTCTCTTGATGAGCTTCAAGAGGTAGTCACCGGAAATGGTCTTCCAACAATCTTGAAGGAGTTCCCAGAGATGCTTAGCACTTGTTGGCCCTTTTGCCTTCACTCTGCAGTCCAGCTCACCCCAAACCATCTCGATTGGGTTCAGGTCTGGTGACTGTGGGAGCCAGGTCATCTGGCGTAGCACCCCATCACTCTCCTTCTTGGTCAAATAGCCCTTACACAGCCTGGAGGTGTGTTTGGGGTCATTGTCCTATTGAAAAATAAATGATGGTCCAACTAAACGCAAACCGGATGGAATAGCATGGCGCTGCAAGATGCTGTGGTAGCCATGCAGGTTCAGTATGCCTTCAATTTTGAATAAATCCCCAACAGTGTCACCAGAAAAGCACCCCCACACCATCACACCTCCTCCTCCATGCTTCACGGTGGGAACCAGGCATGTAGATTCCATCCATTCACCTTTTCTGCGTCGCACAAAGACACGGTGGTTGGAACCAAAGATCTCAAATTTGCACTTATCAGACCAAAGCACAGATTTCCACTGGTCTAATGTCCATTCCTTGTGTTCTTTAGCCCAAACAAATCTCTTCTGCTTGTTGCTTGTCCTTAGCAGTGGTTTCCTAGCAGCTGTTTTACCATGAAGGCCTGCTGCACAAAGTCTCCTCTTAACAGTTGTTGAAGAGATGTGCCTGCTGCTAGAACTCTGTGTGGCATTGACCTGGTCTCTAATCTGAGCTGCTGTTAACCTGCAATTTCTGAGGCTGGTGACTCGGATAAACTTATCCTCAGAAGCAGAGGTGACTCTTGGTCTTCCTTTCCTGGGGCGGTTATCATGTGAGCCAGTTTCTTTGCAGCGCTTGATGGTTTTTGCAACTGCAGTTGGGGACACTTTCAAAGTTTTCCCAATTTTTCGCACTGACTTACCTTCATTTCTTAAAGTAATGATGGCCACTCGTTTTTCTTTACTTAGCTGCTTTTTTCTTGCCATTATACAAATTCTAACAGTCTATTCAGTAGGACTATCAGCTGTGTATACACCAGACTTCTGCACAACACTACTGATGGTCCCAACCCCATTTATAAGGCAAGAAATCCCACTTATTAAACCTGACAGGGCACACCTGTGAAGTGAAAACCATTTCCAGTGACTACCTCTTGAAGTTCATCAAGAGAATGCCAAGAGTATGCAAAGCAGTCATCAAAGCAAAAGGTGGCTACTTTGAAGAACCTAGAATATAAGACATATTTTCAGTTGTTTCACACTTTTTTGTTAACTATATAATTCCACATGTGTTAATTCATAGTTTTGATGCCTTCAGTGTGAATGTACAATTTTCAAAGTCATGAAAAAACAGAAAAATCTTTAAATGAGAAGGTGTGTCCAAACTTTTTGTCTGTACTGTATATATATATATATATATATATATATATATACACTATATTTATGTGTGTAAGCATGTATAAACTGAATATATGTGTTGCTGTATGTATATACTTTATATATGTGTTTGTACATACTGTATGTGTCTGTATATATATATGCAGCATATAGCGTATGTTTGTATGTGTAACATACCTGGCGGCGTCCTTGCATGGTGGTCCATCTCCCACTGTGCAAGAGCGCGCACTTGATCTCCAGTCCAGAATGTCTCTCTGGCTTCCCTCCATGCTGTCTGTTTGTGTCTGTTTCTGCTGCTTAAGGGCGGCGCCCGATCACTTCCTGCTTTTTGTACCTGCTGTGGGTCACACCCCTTGTGCGTCCTCAGCCTATTGTTGTCTGTCACCTGGTATATAGCTCAGCTGCTCCAATCAATCCCTGCCTGAGCATAGTGTTTCATTCAGTGTGTGCTTGCACTCTGAAGGTGCCAGGTCCCGTTCTGTGTTCTCTTGTCTGCCTTTCCTGGAGGCTGTATTTCCAGGCCTGTCTGAACACGCTCCTAGCCTGTTCCTCCCGCCTTCTAGGGGCCGATTACCTAGACCCGCTCCTGTATCTTGTCTGTCCTGTCTGAACACGCTCCTAGCCTGTTCCTCCCGCCTTCTAGGGGCCGATTACCTAGACCCGCTCCTGTATCTTGTCTGTCCTGTCTGAACACGCTCCTTGCCGTTCGTCTCGCCTCTCTGGGGGCCGTATTCCCAGACCCGCTCCTGTATCCCTCTGCAGTGTCGGTCTCCTCCGTACACTCAGTTCCAGTCTGAACTCTCTCCTATCCTTTACCTGTTTTGCCTCTATGTCCGATGTCCGTTCCCTTCCTTTTTTTGCAGAGTCTGAACTCGTACCTAACTCCTGCTTGTTGTCTCTGTACTCCCGTTTGTAAGTTTGTGGTCCACTCGCTACTTCACTGCAAGTACCCTGTGGGTATCTGGCTCTGCCTTTCTCTTCCTGTCTGTTCTGTGTGAACAGAGCCCTGTCCCCCCTGCTCTGCCTTGCTCACCGCTCCGGCGGTTCTAGCCTGCTCTGACTCCTTTGCTCACCACTCCGGCGGTTCTAGCCTGCTCTGACTCCTTTGCTCACCGCTCCGGCGGTTCTAGCCTGCTCTGACTCCTTTGCTCACCGCTCCGGCGGTTCTAGCCTGCTCTGACTCCTTTGCTCACCGCTCCGGCGGTTCTAGCCTGCTCTGACTCCTTTGCTCACCGCTCCGGCAGTTCTAGCCTGCTCTGACTCCTTTGCTCACCGCTCCGGCGGTTCTAGCCTGCTCTGACTCCTTTGCTCACCGCTCCGGCGGTTCTAGCCTGTTCTGACTCCTTTGCTCGCTGCTCCGGCAGCCTTGCTCCGCTCTGACCCTTTTGCTCACTGCTCCGGCAGTCTCGCTCCGCTCTTATCCTTTTGCTCACTGCTCCGGCAGTCTTGCTCCACTCTTGCTCACCGCTCCAGGCGGCCTCGTCCTGCTTTACTCTTGCTCACTGCTCCGGCAGTCTCGCTCAGCTCTGACCCTTTGCTCACTGCTCCTGGCGGCCTTGTCCTGCTCTACTCATTCTCACCGCTCCAGACGGCCTCATCCTGCCCTGCCCTGCTCTCGCTCACCTCTCTGGGCGGCCTCACTCTGCTGTGTTTGTCCGCCACATCTGTGGTTCTGTTCCTGAGTCCCAGTGTGTACTGGGTCCTATCCCACCAGTGTCCCTACCTGCTAGTGCCTCCCTGTCTGCACTCTAGCTGTGCTTGCCTGTACCCCTCTGCCTGTATTGTTCCTGAGTCCCAGTGTGTACTGGGTCCTATCCCGCCTGTGTTCCTACCTGCTAGTGCCTCCCTGTCTGCACTCTAGCCGTGCTTGCCTGTACCCCCCTGCCTGCATACCCGCCTGCCTGCATACCAGTCGTGCCTGCCTATACCCACCAGTCTGTGCGCCAGCCTACCAGTCTGTTCCTGTGTTCCCCTGTGTGGGTCAACAGCCGTGTCTGGGGTCTGTCCTGGAGTAGCACCTGGTCCCTCTGCTCGGTTCCTCCTTGGTGCACTGGCGTCGTATGCCGTCGTGCGACCCTGGTCGGATCGGGTGAATACCTAGTTACGCCCCTCCAGGCATTCACTCTCCGGCACGGTCCAGTGGAATCACTACAATCACACGCACACGCCGCTCAGCCCGGGCGTGTGCATTACAGCATGCTCAGGCCATGGTTCCCGTTGAGCCCCACGGCCTTCGCTCTCTGAGAAGTTTTCCAGCGAATACATGCATTAAAATAAATAAATAAAATTTTTTTTTTCTTAGCTGAGTTCCAGGCGAATTACGCACCCGTCCAGATGGATCTATCTGCTCTCGTTCCTGCGGATCCGCTACGTTACTATGGGGATCCAAGACAAAGTCGTGCATTTGTGGAGCAATGCATGCTACACTTCAAGTTCTACCCTCTATGTTTTCCCACCGATCGGGTTAAGGTGGCATTCATTATGTCTTACCTGGCGGGTGATGCCTTGGAATGGATCAACCCCCTATATGAAACACAGGATCCGATCCTCCTGGACCTAATGGCCTTCCTGGTGGCCTTTCTAATGGTCTTTGATGATCCTAACCCGGAGGCTCCTGCTGAAGCTTCACTTCCCAATATCCCGGAGCAACCCCGATGGGTAATGTGTGTGGGTAGCGCAATAGTCCTCCAGCCCAATGAGACTACTGCCCACCCAGAATCCTCACAGGGTGATTACGCTTTCCGGAATACTTCTCCCAACCTCAAGAGGCAGTCCAGACGTGCTAGACGTAGAGGCAAGCCGTCACGCCAGGGTCTGTCCTCCCTGAGATCTCCTGACCCCAACCTTGAAGTCCCTAATGAAGCTTCATCTCCCTGTATCCCGGAGAAGCCCCAACGGGTAATGTGCGTGGGTAGTGCACCGGTTCTCCTGCCCGAAGAGACTTCTGCCCATCCAGACTCCACACAGGAGAACTTCCTGCACCCGGCATCAGATGCTTCACCCACTTTAACTGGTGTGCATGTCCAAGGATGCTCCAAAGCTGTGGTTACCTCAGAGTCTGTGCACCTCTACTACCTGGCGGAGGACCCCCTGTTGTCTCCTGAATCCTCCGGGATACCACTCGATGACAAATGGAGAGAGACTTCTCTACACCCGGTACTCGATACTTTGTCCGCTTCGTCCTGTGAGCCTGACAATGGGTACCCCAAAGTGGTAGTTACCCCCGAGTCTCTACACCCCTCCGACCAGGCGGAGGACCTCCAGTTGTCTCCAGAACCCTTCGGGGTGCCACCTGGTGGTGAATGGACAGAGACTTTCCTATATCCTGGATCTGATACCTCGCTTGCTTCGTTCAGTGAGTTCGACCTAGTGTACTCTGAAGCAGAGGTTACCCATGAGTCTCTACACTCCTCTGACCAGGCAGAGGACCTCCAGTTGTCTCCAGAACCCTTTGGGGTGCCACCTGGTGGTGAATGGACAGAGACTTTCCTATACTCGGTACCCGATACCTCGCCTGCTTCCTCCAGTGAGTCCAACCTAGTGTACTCTGAAGCAGATGTTTTCTCTGAGCCTCTGCACTCTTCTGACCCGGCGGAGGACCTCCAGTTGTTTCCTGAATTCTCCGGGGTACCACCAGATAACAAAGAGACAGTGACTTTTCCTCATTATGTACCTGATAACCCGTCTATTTCTTCCTGTGAGCTTGACAAGATGTACCTCGAAGCAGAGATTACCCCCAAGTCTCTGTCCCCCTCCAACCCGGTGAAGGACTTCCAGTTGTCTCCTGTACCCTCTGGGGTGCCACCTGAAAATATGTGGAGAGAGACTTCCTCGTGTGCTGTTCCTGGTACTCCACCCGTTTCGTCTGTTGCTGAGGATGGCTGGATAGGAGGTAGCATCCTAGCTAACCAGATGGGATCAGTTTTTCCTGTGGACAGTGGAAGTGATCTCCTTGAAGTGAACGACTGGTCCTCGATTTCCCTGCGGAAGATTCTGGCAGGCCTGAAGAAGAGGGGGCGTAAGGGGGGGGGGTACTGTAACATACCTGGCGGCGTCCTTGCATGGTGGTCCATCTCCCACTGTGCAAGAGCGCGCACTTGATCTCCAGTCCAGAATGTCTCTCTGGCTTCCCTCCATGCTGTCTGTTTGTGTCTGTTTCTGCTGCTTAAGGGCGGCGCCCGATCACTTCCTGCTTTTTGTACCTGCTGTGGGTCACACCCCTTGTGCGTCCTCAGCCTATTGTTGTCTGTCACCTGGTATATAGCTCAGCTGCTCCAATCAATCCCTGCCTGAGCATAGTGTTTCATTCAGTGTGTGCTTGCACTCTGAAGGTGCCAGGTCCCGTTCTGTGTTCTCTTGTCTGCCTTTCCTGGAGGCTGTATTTCCAGGCCTGTCTGAACACGCTCCTAGCCTGTTCCTCCCGCCTTCTAGGGGCCGATTACCTAGACCCGCTCCTGTATCTTGTCTGTCTTGTCTGAACACGCTACTAGCCTGTTCCTCCCGCCTTCTAGGGGCCGATTACCTAGACCCGCTCCTGTATCTTGTCTGTCCTGTCTGAACACGCTCCTTGCCTGTTCGTCCCGCCTCTCTGGGGGCCGTATTCCCAGACCCGCTCGTGTATCCCTCTGCAGTGTCGGTCTCCTCCGTACACTCAGTTCCAGTCTGAACTCTCTCCTATCCTTTACCTGTTTTGCCTCTATGTCCGATGTCCGTTCCCTTCCTTTTTCTGCAGAGTCTGAACTCGTACCTAACTCCTGCTTGTTGTCTCTGTACTCCCGTTTGTGAGTTTGTGGTCCACTCGCTACTTCACTGCAAGTACCCTGTGGGTATCTGGCTCTGCCTTTCTCTTCCTGTCTGTTCTGTGTGAACAGAGCCCTGTCCCCCCTGCTCTGCCTTGCTCACCGCTCCGGCGGTTCTAGCCTGCTCTGACTCCTTTGCTCACCACTCCGGCGGTTCTAGCCTGCTCTGACTCCTTTGCTCACCGCTCCGGCGGTTCTAGCCTGCTTTGACTCCTTTGCTCACCGCTCCGGCGGTTCTAGCCTGCTCTGACTCCTTTGCTCACCGCTCCGGTGGTTCTAGCCTGCTCTGACTCCTTTGCTCACCGCTCCGGCAGTTCTAGCCTGCTCTGACTCCTTTGCTCACCGCTCCGGCGGTTCTAGCCTGCTCTGACTCCTTTGCTCACCGCTCCGGCGGTTCTAGCCTGTTCTGACTCCTTTGCTCGCTGCTCCGGCAGCCTTGCTCCGCTCTGACCCTTTTGCTCACTGCTCCGGCAGTCTCGCTCCGCTCTTATCCTTTTGCTCACTGCTCCGGCAGTCTTGCTCCACTCTTGCTCACCGCTCCAGGCGGCCTCGTCCTGCTTTACTCTTGCTCACTGCTCCGGCAGTCTCGCTCAGCTCTGACCCTTTGCTCACTGCTCCTGGCAGCCTTGTCCTGCTCTACTCATTCTCACCGCTCCAGGCGGCCTCGTCCTGCCCTGCCCTGCTCTCGCTCATCTCTCTGGGCGGCCTCACTCTGCTGTGTTTGTCCGCCACATCTGTGGTTCTGTTCCTGAGTCCCAGTGTGTACTGGGTCCTATCCCACCAGTGTCCCTACCTGCTAGTGCCTCCCTGTCTGCACTCTAGCTGTGCTTGCCTGTACCCCTCTGCCTGTATTGTTCCTGAGTCCCAGTGTGTACTGGGTCCTATCCCGCCTGTGTTCCTACCTGCTAGTGCCTCCCTGTCTGCACTCTAGCCGTGCTTGCCTGTACCCCCCTGCCTGCATACCCGCCTGCCTGCATACCAGTCGTGCCTGCCTATACCCACCAGTCTGTGCGCCAGCCTACCAGTCTGTTCCTGTGTTCCCCTGTGTGGGTCAACAGCCGTGTCTGGGGTCTGTCCTGGAGTAGCACCTGGTCCCTCTGCTCGGTTCCTCCTTGGTGCACTGGCGTCGTATGCCGTCGTGTGACCCTGGTCGGATCGGGTGAATACCTAGTTACGCCCCTCCAGGCATTCACTCTCCGGCACGGTCCAGTGGAATCACTACAATCACACGCACACGCCGCTCAGCCCGGGCGTGTGCATTACAGTATGTGTATAATGTATATACACTGCTCAAAAAATAAAGGAAACACTTAAACAACAGAATATAACTCCAAGTAAATCAAACTTCTGTGAAATCAAACTGTCCACTTAGGAAGCAACACTGATTGACAATCAATTTCACATGCTGTTGTGCAAATGGAATAGAAAATAGATGGAAATTATTGGCAATTATCAAGACACACTCAATAAAGGAGTGGTTCTACAGGTGGGGACCGCAGATCACATCTCAGTACCAATGCTTTCTGGCTGATGTTTTGGTCACTTTTGAATGTTGGTTGTGCTTTCACACTCATGGTAGCATGAGACGGACTCTACAACCCACAGAAGTTGCTCAGGTACTGCAACTCATCCAGCATGGCACATCAATGCGAGCTGTGGCAAGAAGGTTTGCTGTGTCTGTCAGCGTAATATCCAGAGGCTGGAGGCACTACCAGGAGACAGGCCAGTACACCAGGAGATGTGGAGGGGGCCGTAGGAGGGCAACAATCCAGCAGCAGGACTGCTACTTCCGCCTTTGTGCAAGGAGGAACAGGAGGAGCACTGCCAGAGCCCTTCAAAATTACCTCCATCAGGCCACAAATGTGCATGTGTCTGCACAAACGGTTAGAAACAGAGTCCATGAGGGTGGTATGAGGGCCCGACGTCCACAGATGGGGGTTGTGCTCACAGCCCATCACCGTGCAGGACGCTTGGCATTTGCCACAGAACACCAGGATTGGCAAAGTCACCACTGGCACCCTGTGCTCTTCACAGATGAAAGCAGGTTCACACTGAGCACATGTGACAGACGTAACAGAGTCTGGAGACGCCGTGGAGAGCGATCTGCTGCCTGCAACATCCTTCAGCATCACCAGTTTGGCTGTGGGTCAGTAATGGTGTGGGGTGGCATTTCTTTGGAGGGCTGCACAGCCCTCCATGTGCTTGCCAGAG
Organism: Phyllobates terribilis; assembly: GCF_046119375.1. Classification (NCBI taxonomy): domain Eukaryota; kingdom Metazoa; phylum Chordata; class Amphibia; order Anura; family Dendrobatidae; genus Phyllobates; species Phyllobates terribilis. The sequence continues at coordinate 169,896 of NW_027363317.1, forward strand.
GTAGCCTGACTGCCATTAGGTACCGAGATGAGATCCTCAGACCCCTTGTGAGAACATATGCTGGTGAGGTTGGCCCTGGGTTCCTCCTAATGCAGGACAATGCTAGACCTCATGTGGCTGGAGTGTGTCAGATGTTCCTGCAAGATGAAGGCATTAAAGCTATGGAATGGCCCGCACGTTCCCCAGACCTGAATCCGATTGAGCACATCTGGGACATCATGTCTCGCTCCATCCACCAACGTCACGTTGCACCACAGACTGCCCAAGAGTTGGCGGATTCTTTAGTCCAGGTCTGGGAGGAGATCCCACAGGAGACCATCCACAACCTCATCAGGAGCATGCTCAGGCGTTGTAGGGAGGTCATACAGGCACGTTGAGGCCACACACAATACTGAGCCTCATTTTGACTTGTTTTAAGGACATTACATCAAAGTTGGATCAGCCTGTAGTGTGTTTTTCCACTTTAATTTTGGGGGTGACTCCAAATCCAGGCCTCCATTGGTTCATAAATTTGATTTCCATTGATGATTTTTGTGTGATTTTATTTTCAGCACATTCAACTTTGTAAAGAACAAAGTATTCAATGAGAGTATTTCATTCATTCAGATCTAGGATGTGTTATTTGAGTGTTCCCTTAATTTTTTTGAGCAGTGTATATAAAATATGTGTGTACATGTATAGGGTATATCTGTTATGTGCTGCATATATAGTTCTGTAATTGTAGTGTCACCATAATAGGGATCATCTCTAAGCACAGTTTATGTCTTATGTAAGCGTTTTACATTAGGGCCTGTTCACACTGTTTTTCTTTACTGAGCCTGGTGGTTTCTGCCTGAATTTCCTATGGAGCCATAGACTGCAATGACAGGAATGAACTTCAAATGAATTCCATGTGTGATTTTTTTCTGTATATGTCTGTCTGTTCCAACAGCCACAGAAAAATGGACGCTTAGAAGAAAAAACACAAACAGGGACTTTAAGAAACTAAATCAGAGGATCAATATCAGAAAAAAAAGCAAATGGAATTCATTTGAAGTCCGCTTCTGTCATTGTAGTCTGTGGCCCCATCGGGAATTTGTGTGAATCCTATTTTGGGGGGATTCAAGCAGAGCCCCCGGACGCACTGCAGAAAAAGTGTGAAAAGGGTTGAACATACTATAGTATGGAATAGTGCAGTCTACTATACAACTCCAAACTCTCCCAGTACAGCAGACAGACAGACACAGACCACAAGACACTTTTTTTTTATAAATCCGTTGCATGTCAATTCTTCCAGCATTTTTGCAGTGTTTTTTTTCCCTATTCAAATGAATGGGAAACGAAAAGGCTGAAAAAACGCAGAATTTTTCCTGCCAACACTCTGGTTTTTGATGCAGAACAATCCGCAGAAAAACTGTGCAAGTGAACAGACCTTACAGGGGTTTTCTGCGAGTGTAAAAATAATTCTCATGAAATGATGACTCCCCCGCGGCTCCAGCACTGATGCTCTAGAAGTCTATGGCAGTCGTGGTACTTGGCTGCAGTGATCTTGTGGCTCTACCTCTAGCTGCAAATTGAATAATGACTATCAGGGACACGGGAGCATCGGCACTAAAGACAGAGGGGATTTAGCAGGGTAGTTTGGGGGACATATAGGACTTTATTTTATCACTTTTTATTCTGCCATTTGTGAGGTAGAATGTACAAAAAGATGGAAATTCTGCTAATGTTTTCTATTTGACTGTTAGATTTCATTCACATGACTGTACTTTCAGTCCGAGTGTTAACCGTGATAAAACCAGACAGCACTCGGACCAATGTGATCCAATGGGGCAGTGCAGATGAGGGATTTTTTTTTCACTGACCGAATTGCAGCATGCACTAGTTCCTACCATAAACCAGATGAGACACCCATTCAAGCCTATGGGTGCGTCATAAAAAATCAGATGCCACAATGTAGAATCCGATTTTACATTGCAGTTCTGTAACATAAGAAACTGTAAATGGTCCTGTAAAGGGTTAATAACTGCTGCTGTAAAACACGGATTGTACACGGAAGACAAGTGAGAAAAAAATTGCTCCACTTTTCAGAATGAAACTCTGAAAGATGTTTTATACGGTCGTGTGACCCTACGCTGAGGCCCCCTTCCTACGTCACTGTTTCCGGCACGTGTGGCATCCATACAGTACGTGTGACATTTTTTTTAGGGATTCCAAATGTACTCATTTCAACCTATGGTGCTGCTCACATGTCCATTTTTTTCCCTGCAGCCGGATGACAGGGGCCAATACAAGTCTATGGGTGTAAACACATCCAGCACACGGATGGCACCTGGGTACAGTCCATGTGCCGTGTGTATGTGTTTAACATTGAAAGCATAGTGGAAGCATTGTAATTTCATTTCCAGTATCCATACAGGAAAAACACGATGACACACACACGGCACACGAATGACACACTGATGGCACATTGATTACACTGGTACCAGTGTAAGGCTACGTTCACACATTCAGTATTTGGTCAGTATTTCACATCAGTATTTGTAATCCAAAAACAGGAGTGGGTGATAAATACAGAAGTGGTGACGTGTTTCTATTATACTTTTCCTCTGATTGTTCCTCTCCTGATTTTGGCTTACAAATACTGATATAAAATACTGACCAAATACTCAACATGGGCACGAGGCCAAACAGTGTTGTTGGTGGAATATTTCAGGATTGGGGGCCCCAATATGTCTAAAACCGGTCCTGCGTGTGTACCTGCATATATAGCGAGGTCTTAGCATTATGGAAACCTGTTTACTATAAATGTGAGTTACTGCAAATTATTACTTCTTGTATAAAAATACTCCTCAAAATTGCAAAAAAGAGTATTCGTAACCTGCTGCAAAATAAGCGGTGCGACCTGTGCTCCTATGAATGCTCACCAATGTACCAAAGTGTATTTTGTTTTTGAACATTTTTCTAGTTTTCTTTTTTCCCAGTGATGTTCATAGGCTTCCATTATTTATGTTAGAGTATCATCCATATTTATTCCCCGCAGCACAGGCAATATGTCCGCTCTTTCCCCATAGAGTAGGACCCACTGACTCATTTTTATTTTATTTTCAGTGAATTTTTATTTCGTTTTCTCAGATTAAAACATTTGTAGCTTTTTATGACAAAGACGCAATCAATTATACAATCAATAGTTGCTTTACAATCAGGATCATTAGGTATGACTCATTTTTGTAAGTAATTTTTATTTGATTTTACAATGCAATGAATACAACACAAAATATAAAGCTCGCTCGCACATAGGGGGTTCATCTACAGAGTGTTGGGCGCGCAGGCCTCAGAATATCACAATACATATTACAATATCAAATGCAGAGAAAAGCGATCCCTATGTAACAAAACCTAAAATCAAAATCTATAATCATTACCATAAATACACAAATACACATAACAATATTCATCTACATTCAACTGGGACATTGAAATCTCAATAAATTGCCAATTTTGCTTTCAGACTCTAGAAGGTCACTTCTACGTTATTTCTTTCTTTGAGCAATATCTAGAAATAGATACAGTAGCTTCCATTTTGTTAGGAATTTACTTGCTTGTTCCTCCTTTTTTCGGCATCTACCCTATCGGTGTGTAATATTTTTGTTTTATTTTTGTGATTAGTTCGGACAAGGTGGTAACTGATCTTACAACCAATGTTTCAAGTTGGAGCACATGTAATAAACAAGATGGATACATATAATGTTTGGAGCCATCATTGCCTTCAAGTAAAGTCAATGAATAGTCGACACTATGTATACAAGCTGGTGAACATGGGGAATCAACTTGAACAAATAGAAAGAACCAGCCCGGCACTCACGTGTTGATTAAATGCTTCTTTAATGGCAATCCATATAAAGCAAGACATTTCAGCCTCTCCTAGGTTTTTGTCAATAGTGGAACAACACATTCGACATGATTGTATATCACATATAGCCACGGAAATGACTTCATATAAATTAACATAAAAAGGAGGAACCAATATACCTAGAATGTTTTGCATATTTTTTCTTTTTGTTTCCTCCTTTTTATGTTAATTTATATGAAGTCATTTCCGTGGCTATATGTGACGGGGTCTGTGTCTGGGGGCCACAGGTGCAGGAAGGACTCTGAGGGAACGGAGGACAGGTGAGCACTTTTTTTTTCCTCTGTCCTCAGTATAGGGGGAGCACTGTGGGCAGTATGGGGGACGAGAACCCTGAGCGCTGTATGGGGGGACGGGGACCCTGAGCGCAGTATGGGGCGGAGGGTGGCCCTGTGCGCAGTATGGGGGGGGACCTGGATGGGGGACATGTCTGCAACATAAGGACCAGGATGGGGGACCATGTCTGCAATATGGGGGACCTGGATGGGGGACCATGTCTGCAATATGGGGGACCATGTCTGCAATATGGGGGACCTGGAGGGGGGACCATGTCTGCAATATGGGGGACCTGGATGGGGGACCATGTCTGCAATATGGGGGACCATGTCTGCAATATGGGGGACCTGGAGGGGGGACCATGTCTGCAATATGGGAGACCTGGATGGGAGGCCATGTCTGCAATATGAAGATCATGTCTGCAATATGGGGGACCTGGATGCGGGACCATGTCTGCAATATGGGGGACCATGTCTGCTGGATGGGGGACCTGGATGGGGGCCATGTCTGCAATATGGGGGACCTGGATGGGGGACCAAGTCTGCAATATGGGGGACCATAATGGGAGACCATGTCTGCTTAATGGGGGACCATGTCTGCAATATGGGGGACCTGGATGGGAGACCATGTCTGCAATATGGGGGACCTGGATGGGGGACCATGTCTGCAATATGGGGGACCATGATGGGAGACCATGTCTGCTGGATGGGGGACCATGTCTGCAATATGGGGGACCTGGATGGGAGACCATGTCTGCAATATGGGGGACCTGGAGGGGAGACCATGTCTGCAATATGGGGGACCTGGAGGGGAGACTATGTCTGCAATATGGGGGACCTGGAGGGGAGACTATGTCTGCAATATGGGGGACCTGGAGGGGAGACCATGTCTGCAAGATGAGGACCAGTTCAAAAGGTGTATAGAAGATAAAATGGTATCACTAAAAATGTCACTTTGTCATGCAAATAATGCGGCCCCCCAAATTAAATGTTTTTCCGTGTGCGGCCCATATGCCCAGCTGAGTTTGAGACCCCTGCTGTATACAATGAAATTCATTGTTATTCTCATAGACCCTAAGTGGAGTTTAAATTTTCTCTAATACATAACAATATACGTGTGTCAGTTTTATTACTTCTGAATCAAAAAACTCAGGATAAACAATGCTATACATATAACCTAATGACATATTAATGAAATATACTGACAGAAAAATACATTTCACTTATGCATGTATACAGAAGCATTGTGCATCCTGAGCTTCCTGGTTCTTGTACAGAATGCCAGACATAAAATAGGCTAAAACATGTGTATTGCTCTGTATCAGGGTAAATCTATATTCCATTCACGGTCTATGGGTACAATTATGAATTTCATTGTGTAGTGTTTCATTAGCTTATCTGGTTGGGATCTATGACATTGTTCATCCTGAGTTTTCTAGATGAGCTCTCATCTTTAGACAGACAGTACAGCAGAAATATCAGATACACATAAGATACACTGTACACACATCAGATACATGGTACACACATCAGATACACGGTACACACATCAGATACATGGTACACACATCAGATACATGGTACACACATCAGATATACTGTACACACACATCGGATACATGGTACACACATCAGATACATGGTACACACATCAGATATACTGTACACACACATCGGATACATGGTACACACATCAGATACATGGTACACACATCAGATATACTGTACACACACATCGGATACATGGTACACACATCAGATACATGGTACACACATCAGATATACTGTACACACACATCGGATACATGGTGAGCACACATCATTTACACGGTGCGCACACATCAGATATACAGAGCACACACATTGGATACACGGTGCGCACACATAATTTACACGGTGCGCACACATCATTTACACGGTGCGCACACATCAGATACACGGTGCGCACACATCATTTACACGGTGCGCACACATCAGATACACAGAGCACATACATTGGATACAGGGTGTGCACACATCATTTACACTGTGCACACACATCAGATACACAGAGCACACACATCAGATACACAGAGCACACACATTGGATACACGGTGCGCACACATAATTTACACGGTGCGCACACATAATTTACACGGTGCGCACACATCAGATACACGGTGCGCACACATCATTTACACGGTGCGCACACATCATTTACACGGTGCGCACACATCAGATACACAGAGCACATACATTGGATACAGGGTGTGCACACATCATTTACACTGTGCACACACATCAGATACACAGAGCACACACATCAGATACACAGAGCACACACATTGGATACAGAGTGTGCACACATCATTTACACTGTGCGCACACATCATTTACATTGTGTGAACACATCACATACACGGTGCGCACACATCATTTACACAGTGCACACACATCACATACACGGTGTGCACACATCAGATACACAGAGCACACACATTGGATACACGGTGCGCACACATCATTTACACTGTGTGAACACATCACATACACGGTGCGCACACATCATTTACACGGTGCACACACATCAGATACACAGAGCACACACATTGGATACAGGGTGTGCACACATCATTTACACTGTGTGAACACATCATTTACACAGTGCACACACATCACATACACGGTGTGCACACATCAGATACACAGAGCACACACATTGGATACAGGGTGTGCACACACCATTTACACTGTGCGCACACATCATTTACATGGTGCACACACATCAGATACACAGTGCACACACAACATTTACACGGTGCACACACATCGGATACACAGTGAGCACACATTGGATACTCGGTGCACACACATCGTATACACAGTTCAAACACATCATTTACACAGTGTAAACATATGATATACACGGTGCACATACATCGGATACACGATGCACACACATCATTTACACGGTGTACACACATCGTATATCGTATACACGCATCGTATACATGGTGTGCACACATCACTTTGGGAAGACATATCTCGACTTCCTGAAGAAGAAGCCAATAAATGGATAGAGGCAACAGAAATAGAAATAAAATCCATGCATGACTCAAAAACATGGACACTAACAGAATTACCAGAAGGAAGAAAAGCTATAGGATGTAAATGGGTTTTTAAAGTAAAGTAACGAACAGATGACACAGCTGAACGATGCCGAGCAAGACTCGTAGCTAAAGGTTATTCTCAAAAATATGGAGAAGACTATGATGAAACATTTGCTCCAGTTGTCAAACATACTACAATAAGAACTTTGTTTGCAGTTGCAGAAATGAAACAAATGGAACTGAAACATCTGGATGTAAAGACAGCATTTTTGAATGGAAGCTTAACAGAAGATATTTACATGGAACAACCTCCAGGATTCAAAGATGAAAGTAACCCAAACATGGTGTGCAAATTACAGAAAAGTATATACGGTTTAAAACAAGCTGTTAAAGTGTGGAATGATAAAATCACAGAGGTGCTCAGAAATGAAAAATTTAAAAGAAGCAAAGCTGATCCTTGCCTGTACACAAAAAGACTAATGGTCAGATGGATCTATGTACTCATATATGTTGATGACATTTTAGTTCGTTTTGAAAAAGAGATAAAGAGGACATACTAAAAATCCTGAATCAACATTTCGAGATCAAAGACTTGGGAAATGTGAAACCGTACTTAGGAATGAAAATAGAAAGAGAAGAAGATGGAAGTTTCCTACTTAATCAAAATCACATGATTCAAGACATATCCGAAACATTTGGATTGAAGGATGCAAAACCAGCAAAGTCTCTAATGGAAACTAATTATCTTAAAGAGATGAGTAGTGAGAAAAATGTGTTACCAAATAATGAAGAGTACAGAATGGCGATAGGAAAATTACTGTATCTAGCGACTGTTACAAGGCTAGACATTGCAGCAGAAGTAGGAATTCTGAGTAGAAAAGTGTCCAAGCGAAATAAAGCGGATTGGAATGCTGTGAAGAGAGTAATAAGTTATTTGAAATGAACCAGCAATGTTAAACTGAAACTGCCTACAAGTGATGAATGCATTTTATCTGTATACGTTGATGAGGATTGGGCTGGAGATCCAACTGACATAAAATCTACCAGTGGCTATCTTTTCTTTCTCTCAGGTGGACCAATTAGTTGGACTAGTAAAAAACAATCAATAGTAATGCTGTCATCAACAGAAGCAGAATATGTTGCAGCAGCACATGCGCGTCAAGAAGTTCTATGGTTTTAGACAATTGCTAACAGACCTAGGACAAGCACAGTTGGAACCAACAAAAATAAATGAGGACAATCAGGGATGTCTTGTTCTTGCTCAGATGGAAAGAGTTAACCCAAGAACCAAGCACATTGATGTGAAGTATCATTTCTTGAGGGACCATCAGGAACAAGGAATCCTGAAATTAGAATATTGTCCAACTGAAGATATGACAGCAGACATTTTCACAAAGGCATTGAATGCTGAAAAACATCAGAGAATAATGAAGAAATTAGGTTTGACTGAATAAGTCCTTACTGTTGAGAAAGGGTGTTGGTATATGCAACAGTTGTGGACTTCTTTGTTTGTGTGAAGGGGGACTTTATGCTGATCTGAAAGTAGATGGCGATGTTGTGTAAAGTTTCCTTGTTTACTGTATTGTAAAAGAAAAAAAAGTCTCTCTTGTACTTTCAGTTTTGTTCTTACTTCCTGGTGCAGTACTGAGTGACTGCGCATTTTTTCCTTTACCTCATGTTCTGAGAAGTAAAAGCTTGTTATCCCATGTAATCTGCTCTGTGAAGTTTCTACCGCAACTGTGGGTATCCAGAAGCTGTGCAACACCAATGATGTTTCATTTGAGAATTCCAGTGAATTTTGGGATACTCACACGGGACAACATCAGGAGTCAGAGGCTGCGGACCTTTTAACAAAGCGTCATCTGTGACCTGTGTTTCAGGGGATGGGCTAGTCATTGCTTGCTTCGTGGTCTCCTTACAATTTCTACTGAGAGTGCTCTCTCCTTCTGGCTTGTCATTTCTCTCTAGAATAAGGCGCTAAGCTGAAATGCGTTGGTCTATCTGCACTGTCTCCTGGAATTTTCTTGGTGACCTGCTACTACAGTTTTTAAATTGTTCTAAATAAACTTTTTGCATTTTTATATATAACCTTTTTGGGCTTCTCTTTGCTATATTGTTCTCTCCTTCTGGCTTGTCATTTCTCTCTAAAGCTGGCAAGGGAGCGCACTGTGAATTCAAAAGAATATAGCACAGGAAGCTCATAGTGAGAATACGTCAGAATTTACAACCGACACATTATCATTAGAGTAAGGACTAGCCCAGCCCTGAAACAGACGTCGCTGATGCCGCTTTGTTTTTGGGAGGCAGCAGAGGCTACGGAGGTGACTGCAGCCTCTGCCCCCTGATGAGGGCTCATTTGAGTATCTCAGCATGCATTGGGAGTTCTCAAACAAAATTCCATTGGAAGTTTAAAAAAAAGAGGCAAGAAGTCAGACTGGGGAGGATACGTTAGGGAATTTGTAATTAAAGTGAGCTATAGTGTACAGCCGACAGCTGCTGCATTTTCACCCGTAGGAGGATGCTAAATTCACTTATAGCTCAGGTCAGTTTTAAGTCATATTGGTGGTCACTCAGTGGTTAATCTTTAATTCATATGGACTATATCATCTATAATGTTTGCAGTTATAAATCAATTATATATCTTTTATTATAATATTGATACATTGTTTTAAACTGTTAGAGTAATGGTAGATAGGCATAGAAAGTCTGACTAACAAGATTCATCTGAATAGATGCTGTGCAGGACTATCATCCCATAATTTACATAGGTTTAGCCTTGGACCTTATGTAGTAGGGTTGTCTTGCAGACCTGTGATGGTGAGGCAGGGAAGGTATTTTAGAAAGGTATGCAAGATGATAAAAAAGGGGAATTGTGAAAGAAATTGCTACATTTCCTTTTCATTTTGATTTTTGTTTCCTGAATATTCTTTAGTGGCGTTATCTTATGTCTGCACTTCATCCTTGTTTGTACTATATTGTGCAATATTTGGCTTTGACTGGATGGGAGTTTGGCTTCTGAAGTGAAGATAAAATTTCCCTTTTGAGATGGAACAATGAGAAACTCCAGGCTTCTATTCGGCCAAGGACAAACTATTTACGCTGGTATTTGAGACGTACAGTAGTTCAGGTGCCATAAAGACAATCCATCATCTCACAAAATCAGTATTTCTGCCAAATCATTGTCTTACCAATACTCATGCAAATAGTTATGCAACCATTATGCAATCTCTTATGTAACCAAGCCACCCCTATAAAAAGATGGGCTTATGTTAGTATAAATGAGACTTTCACAGTGACTCCCCGGCACCTGCGCAATAGAACACTGCTGCACTGTACTCAGCCAAACGGGCCTGGGAGGAAACAAAGCTCGCTCCCCGTGAGCTGCGCTTTGCGCATGCGCCGGGAGGTGAGGGGGAAAAAAGCGCATGTCACAGGGCCCTGTGACGTGCAGGGAGGGGGGGAAATATGGTAAACATGTACATAGGCGGGGAATTGGTGGAAGAACAAGCAGATGGGCGAAGATAGCTTGGCATCCGGGGGACACCAAGCCTGTGAAAAACCAAGGAGATAAAACTACATTTCTCTGCATTCAGACCTCTACCATGGGCCATACAGGTATGTATAGATTTACTTTTCTATACTCTGTATGCCCATAGTAGAGGTCTGGTAACTCCAAAGTGGTGACAGATTCCCTTTAAAAACCACCAATACACATTAAAACATCAGTCATAAAGAGGCCTCATTCCTGATCGGCGATTAGGAATAAGTGTATAGCACCTGCAAGTGAGCAAAATTCTCATGAGTGACAGCTGTATACGAAAACTGACACCCTGCAGCTTCGGCCCCTACCGGTTTTGGAAACGATCGGGCCCAATTAACCCCTTTCCACTGTCAATTGCGACAACAGCACCTAAGTTGTTAAAAGGGGTTTTAAAGATTCCGTTTGATACCATCGCCCCCCCCGTGATCCTAATCGCTGATGGTGATAATTGCCATGGTACCCCAAGGTCATCTGATGACCCCACAGTACGGTGGTTTGTTGATTCTGCTATAAGCAGGGCCTAACAGGCTGTGTCAGTGAGTCACTGGCACGTCTTACGCACTGCAGTACAAGAGTAAACTTATTATTTCTGTGCTAAAAGGCTCAACGTATAAAAGTACTTAAAGTGTACGTTAAATGGTGGAAGGCAAAAAAATGAAACATCTCTTGGTTTCTGCGCTTCTCCCCAAACATACAATAAAAAACAATTAAACCAATTAAATAAGCCTTCACCCAGTTCCTTGGACAAAAAAATAAATAGAAAAGGTTACCAGTCTCAGAAAATAGTGACAATAACCTTTTTTGTTAAAGAAGGTTCTGAATTTTCTTAACTATTAAAATAAACCTCTCATGTTAAAAAAAAATGCTATTAACCTGCAGATATGGGGTAACTCTGCATGTTAATAGCGTTCTAAAGCTGTCCGGTGCCCACACTGAGAGCCCTGCAGCCGGGAGGAAATTAACTTTATTCCTCTCTTCAGCCTCGGGCTTTCAGTCATACTGGTGCGGCCGGTGTAGCTTCCGTCATAGTGAGTGGTGGCTGAAACCACGCCCTGGCACTGACTGACAGCCGGCTCAACATTAGAGCTCAGGTTTAGAGCTGGCTGTCAAACAGTGCCGGGGCGCAGCTACAGCCATCGCTCATTATGCACTGAGCAGCGACTGAAGCTGCACTAGCCATACCCCTATGGTTGAAAGCCTGAGGCTGCTGCAAAGAATAAAGGTAATTCCCTTCTGGCAGCGGGGCTCTCAGTGCGTGAACCAGGCAGCTTTAGAACGCTATTAACCTGCAGATTAACCTCATATCTGCAGGTTAATAGCTTTTTTTACATGACTGTTTCCCCTTAAAATATAAAAAGTTTGGTATTGTAATCATACTGACTGGGAGAATCATATTACCAAGTAAATTTTGCTGCAGAATGACTTCTGTAAAAACAATCCCCAAAAAACAGTGAAGAAATTGCATTTTTGTCACCATTTCACCCCACTTGGATTTGTTTTCCCATTTAACAGAACATTATATGGTAAAAAGTTGTCATTAAAAACTACAACTCATCCAGTTTTTTGATCTTACAGTTTCCCTTTAACCCCTTAACGATGAATGATGAACATAGCACTTCATGAGCAAGTGTCAGTTCCCGCATCATGACGAGCTATGTCCATCATGAATTTAAGCGGTCACTGTGTGAAATCAAACAGTGACTGCTCCATGCAGACAGCTTCCACTGACAGAAATGCAGGGACCCATTTCATTGATCCCGCTCTCTGATTGCTGTTAGAGAAATTGCACAACAAATTATATAGCCCATTTTCTCCTGTTACCCTTGTGAAAATGCAAAATTTGGGGCTAAATCGAAATTTTTGTGGGAAAAAGTTCAATTTTAATTTTTTTCCTTGCACATTGCTTTAATTCCTGTGAAGCACCTGCAGGGTTAATAAACTTATTGAATGTGGCTTTGAGCACTTTGAGGGGTGCAGTTTTTAAAATGGTGTCACGTTTGGGTCATTTGTCATATAGACCCCTCATAGTCACTTCAGATCTGATGCGCTCCCTACAAAAAAATAGTTTTGTAAATTTTGTTTGAAAATTGAGAAATTGCTGGTCAACTTTTAACCCTTCTAAATTCCTAACAATAAAAAAATGGTGTTTCAAAAATGATGCTGTATGGAGGACCATGACAGGTGCATTATATTATATGGAGGACCAGGGCAAGTGCATTATATTGTATAGAGGAAAATGGGGGTTCATTATATTGTATGGAGAACCATGGGGGGTGCATTATATTGTATGGAGGACCATGGGGGTGCATTATATTTTATGGTAGACCATGGGGGGTGCATTATATTGTATGGAAGACCATGGGGAGTGCATTATATTCTATGAAGGACCATGGGGGTGCATTATAATGTATGGAGGACTATGGGGAATGCATTATACTATATGGAGGATTATGGGGGGTGCATTATGCTATATGGAGGATCATGGGGCGCATTATACTATATAGAGGATTAAGGGGGTGCATTATCATAGAATGGTAGAGTTGGAAGGGACCTCCTGGGTCATCTGGTCCAACCCCCTGCTCAAAGCAGGATTCACTAAATCATCTCAGACAGATGTCTGTCCAGCCTCTGTTTGAAGACGTCCATTGAAGGGGAACTCACCACCTCTTGTATCAGCCTGTTCCACTCATTAATCAAACTAACTGTCAAAAAGTTTTTTCTAATATCTAATCTGTGTCTCCTCCCATTTAGTTTCATCCCATTGCTTCCAGTCTTTCCTTGTGCAAATGAGAATAAAGATGATCCTTCTACAATGTGACAGCCCTTGAGATATTTGTAGACAGCTATTAAGTCTCCTCTCAGTCTTCTTTTTTGCAAGCTAAACATTCCCAAATCCTGCAACCGTTCCTCATAGGACATGGTTTGCAGACCAGTCACCATTCTGGTCGCTCTTCTCTGAACTTGCTCCAGTTTGTCTATGTCTTTTTTAAAATGTGGTGCCCAAAACTGTACACAGTATTCCAGATGAGGTCTGACCAAAGAGGAGTAAAGACCGATAATGACTTCACGTGATCTAGACTGTATGCTTCTGTTAATACATCCCACTATATGGAGGATTATGAGGGGTCGCATTACATTATATGGAAGACTATGTGGGGGACCATTTTAATATTTGGAGGGCTATGTGGGGGGCCATTATACTGTATGCAAGAAAGTATACAGCATGAAGGTTTGCATGGGGTCCATCATACTGTGTGGAGGGCTGTGTGGGGGCCATTATACTGTTTACTGTTTGGAGGGCCATTATATAGTATGGGGCAATTAAACTGTATGTAGACCCATTATCCTGCATGGAGGGCTGTGTGAGGGCCACAGTTGGGGGATTATACTGTGTTAGGGTCACCATACTTTACCTTAGGAATTGAGGTGGGGTACAGTTGAGTCATTATACTGTGCATGTGGAGGCTAATGTGTAGGAATTCACTGTGGGGGTATCATATTGTGTTTGGTGGGCACTTTTGTTGGCATTATACTTTATGGGGGCACTGAAAGAGGAATCTAAGACTTCAGCAGGAGGAAAATGACTATACAAAGGCTGAAAAGTTGTGAGATATGGTCTTCTGTGACGCTGACAATTATTTTTTTTTTGGGAGGGTGGACCCAATTAGAATTTCTGCTATGGGGCCCCATGATTTCTATGTACGCCCCTGGCTATTGCTAAAGCTCGGCTTTTTACCTGAGAACCATTGCAGACAGCTATTGGCTTGTCTACAGTAAACAGAGGAGAGAGACCGAGCATGCATGTCCAGCAGCACTAAGCACATTAACTGCGCCTGCACATTGATATACACTTTGAACACAAGAGGGTGCCATACTATATATTTAAATGAAGAAAATGACTGCATAATTGATGTTTATAACAACATGTAAATGCATATAACTCCTATTAACTATTTTTTTTCTAACATGAGATACCTACATAAGAGATATGAACACCTGTAGGGGAAAATGTAAATTTGCAACAAAGTATATATAAAGTAAAACACCTTTATAAATCAAATGTGTTTATCATATACATCACTGTATTATATAGAGTTTATAACAAAACGGGAAATTTTTAAAATGTTTTCATCCACCATTGAAGCTCGAGCAGGCATTAAAATATGTGTATCTGATACAATGACAGTAAGTGATGGTGGTACATATAATCCTTTACTTGTTCCATCAATAAACAGAGGTCCAATGAAATGTAAAACAGGGCCGAATGGAGTTTTCACTTTCCAGTATGAGCAAAAAGTGTCCCAGACCACAGAATATTTTTCATTGTTCGAGCTAAAAACCCATATATATTCTCCTTTTTGGAACCCAAATGACTTCGGGGAGAATCTGATGTAAATGCATGGTTAATTCTTTCCCATATCAACTTCATTGGCCAACATGCCTCATCAAATGCCGCCATCTGTACGAAATCCATCTCTGTATTGATTTCTGATGTCTTCTTTCTGTAATGTCTTCAGAAGTGTTAAATTGGTATTGATAATAAAGCATGTCTGGAATTAAAAAAAAAAAATTCATGATGAAAGACGCAATCCAGCTACTATACCCCTCACCAAGTTTATCACACTCTGCAATTCTTTTATATAAAATTTACTCAGTTTCCTGCAGTTAAGCCCCATCTTTGCTTCTCTTTAGCCTCGGATTTCACAAAGAAGTTTTTCTTGTATACTTTGCTATCAGTACCATGATGCATCAGCACAGCATCACATGAGCATCCACAGCCAGGATCATCTGAGCCTCTAGGAAGGACATGGTAATTATCCTCCACTCTGCATTCCCTAGATAGGTTAACATAAGTAAACAGTCAGAGCTGTTTAGTCATCATCAGTAGCTGTGATATGAACTCATGTGCCTGCTTTATGAGACTGTGCTGTAATGAAGATTGTTGCTGTAATATCCCTGAACTGCACTGGCCGTGCTTAAGATTAAATCCCACTGTTAAACTGTTGAAAAAGACTCTTGTCAGATGTGTCTGGTCAGCAACTGAATCTATCATGTGCCTGAGAGAAGCTGCAGCCTATGGTCATCCTGAGTAACAGTTCCTCCAGGATTCCAATGAATTTATGAAACCCGTCTCGCCCTATCTGAACCTAGCGGTGTGCGTGTAACATTGGTGGCCCATATGGGGAGGACTGAGCGGGGATTAATGTCTAGAGGGAGAAGAGGAAAAATGTCTGGAAAAATACAGCAGCACAGCACCTCAACTTAACTCTGCTACACCACTTAAAGGGGACCATCCCTAAAGAAAACTCACTAGCAGCAATGGATGTTGAAATACAAATAGACAGAATTAGTGAGCGGTTTCTTCAGTTAACCTGCGAAGAATTAAGAACAGTAGCATATAAAGATGTCAGAAGAACAGATTTCTAAAGCACACAACCGCAGGCAACTGTTAGCTGCCATTAATGCAAAAATGGATGAGCTGGGGGAGAAAGAAGCTGAAGACGTCATGGGGACATGCCTCCAGGAGCTAACACAGTTTCTAACCAGGTTGAAGTTGGAGGATGGAGGGACGGCACCAATTACCAAAAGCGGGAATCTCTGTCCGCAGACTGAACTACGGGAATTGAAAGAACAACTCAAAACCCTAACAACAGCCCTGCAGGAATCGACCAAAATCTCTTAACGGGTGACAGACTCAGACAGAACCTTTAACCTGCTCGGGTTAGATAAATCAGGAAGACAGTCCTCTCTAACACCACAAATCACCATAAGTAAAGAATTCAAGATCCTGGGAAAGATTGGAGAGTGTGAACAGAAAGAGAAACTGTCTTATATGAACTTGTTTCACCAGATTGATGCAGGCTTACAGAAAGGCTACCAGCCAGATGAAATCGTTGAGGGGGTGGTGAAGTGATCAGCCCAGGAATGAACCTCTGTAGTATGCTAGAAATGAAGAGTCAATTGACCTTGCAACAACTGAAGATGATTTTAAAAGGGCACTATAAAGAAGAGAGTACTTCAGAATTGTTCCACCGACTCATTAACCTCTCACAGAAAAATAATGAATCACCCCAAAGTTTCTTGTGCAGAGAAATTGAACTGAAGGATAGACTGTTGTTTGCATCCAGAGATGTAGAAGCGGACGAGAGGTTTGATGCTGGACTAGTCCAGAAGAAGTTCTTGAGATCATTGGGAACAGGGTTAATCAGTACATACATCAAGTCGCAGCTGAAACAGTACCTAGAAGATCCTGGCATTCTGGACAAAATCCTAATTGAACAAATGAATGAGGCAGCTAGTTTGGAGTCAGAGAGCGAACAAAAGATAAAGAAAGGCTCTGCTCCTAAATCAAAAAATATCACAGTAAAAGACAAATTCCTTACCAACACCAGGTCAGATTACATGGAGGGGGTGGCTGTGTAGTATTATACGTGCACACGCACACCGATGGAGCTTGCATATTTTTAATGTTTAATGTTAGGACTCGCAAGTATGGGGACCCTTGATGCTGGGTTGCGAGCTTGCGTATTTTGGTCAAAATATCGACCCTTACCTCATGTGGTGTATTTATCTTATACACTATTTTTCATCTTTTTTACACATTTTTGTGCAGGATGCAGCCAGGCCTCTTTAGTGTTGGCTGGGTAAATTGGGGCGTCTGTCCTGTGGGGGTGCACGTATATAGTGCTGGGCAGCCCCCCTGATCTAATAGTATGGGCGTCATCAATAGGCTGCAAGCCAGACACTGTGCATCACACATATCTGAGTGATTGGTGCCCTATGCAAACTCCATCGGTGTGCATGTATAATACTACACAGTCACCCCCTCCATGAATTGGTAGGTTAGTGAGTGGCTGTCTGCCTCAGTATTTTGCACATGTGCTGCCCCGGCCTTTATCATGGAGGCTTGCTGCATCCTGCAATGCCTTGGTAATCAGACCTGGTGTTGATAAGGCATTATCTTATACTGTGATGTTTTTTTAAATTAGCTTCTAAATCACCAAAATGAGTCAGCTGAGGTTGGAGACCCCCAGTGGCCAGTCTGAAGATAATCATGGAGACCCTCCAGTGCCACCTCCGAGAGGGAACCTTAAAGCACCAACAAAAGAGAGGACCGCCAGCGCTGACTGGGAAGAAGTAATAGGAGAACTGCGAGCTGAGTTGATTGAGATGAAAAAGTTGATTCATTCCAGAACAGAACCTGCATCCCTCAGACCCAGGAGTGGGTTCCAAAACAGAAGATACCCGGCTTGTGAAGCGTGCCGTTCATCAAATCAGAGTACGGTATGTGTACACTGACTAAGATGTGGTGAGGAAGGACATTATGCCAAGGAATGCCAATGGTCATGGTCTTTTGGGTTAAAAGACAGGAGGTTGCCAGAGAGGGGCGACTGGTAACCACGACACAGAGGAGGTCCCAGAAGCAAATCCAAATCTCACCAAACCCCAGAACGGCATATGAGCTAAAACAGCTGCGTCATTACTATCCCCAAGTGTGTTTCCGTCTACAACAGCTGCAAGAGAGACAGGGGCATCAGTTACTTAATGCCCAGTGTGGAGGTCAAATGATGAACTCCTGGGAGGAGGATTCCTCGGTCAGTAAAGATAGCATCATCGGCCTAATCAGCGAAAGATGCTTTATATAGTGCCAGCTAGATGGACTCCTGATAACAGCACTGTGGGACACAGGAGCCCAAGCGAGCCTTTTAAATGAAGAATGGAGAAGGCGCTACCTGCCACATACGTGCCTTCAAACTCTTAGGACCAGTGGAACTCCACGGCAAAGCAGTCAACCTGACCGAAGTCCCTTTCATAGGCTGGGTGGAAGTGACTTTCCAACTGAGGGCCACGAACAACAGCAACACCATTGAGCTTTTGGTACCTTTTCTCGTGACCAGTGATCAGAACGTGGAAGAGGATCCTATCCTGGGTTATAATGTAATCAGTGAGGTCATCATGAAACACAAGTCAGTGACGCTGGTGGTGGATGCAACTGTCACATTGCTTGCCATACCCAATGTCGTGGTGGAAAATGTGATTCATAGAGTAAAGAAAGCACAGAATACAATGAACCTAAAAGAAGTCAAGGTAGGCTGGCGCCCAAACATCATTCCTGCAAACCAAATGGTGGGGGTGAGGTGTGGAGTCCAGGTAGAACTGGTAAGAAAAGTTCAGAAAAGACTGTTCATGCCAAAAGACTCATCAGAACTTCCGGAAGGCCTAGTTCAAGGTGAGACTGTGCTTACCATTCCTACTGGTGGGTTTACTCGAGTGAAAGTACCGGTGATGAATACTACGAAACAAGGGATCCAAAGACTGTGTTGGGTCACATTGAAACCGTTAAAACTGTATATTCAGCCAGTGTGAGACCCGCCCACGGGTCTACCATGAATTCAGTCTCCCCACCAAGGAACAGGAGTTGACCAGGGGAGGAAATTGCACGACCCACCTCGGGGTCCTGGGATCCCCCAGTACCCCTAGAACACTTGTGTGCTGAAGATAGAGCGGTAGCAAAACAGATGCTGAGAGAAGAGTGTCATGCATTCTCCAAAGATGACTCTGATATAGGCGGTATCCCGTTGGTGCAGTTGGAAATCAATTTGAAAGACATGACCCCAGTAACCAGAAGTTACATGTCTGTGCCAAAACCATTACACCGTGAAGTGAAAGAGTATTTACAAGATCTAATCAACAGAGTTTGGGTCCAAAAGTAAAAGCCGTCTTATTCCTCTCCTATTCTTTGTGTTAGGAAGAAGGACGGTACGTTGAGACTCTGCTGTGATTACCGGGAACTAAACCGAAAGTCAGTACCTGATCAGCACCCGATACCACAGATTCAAGATATGCTGGATAACCTATCAGGAAGTACCTGGTTCTCTGTCCTCGATCAGGGTAAAGCATACCATCAAGGGTTTGTTGAAGAGTCCAGTAGACCTTTGACAGCATTCATCACACCATGCGGGATATACGAGTGGATCTGCATACCGTTTGGGCTCAGTTCAGCTCCAGAAAAATTCCAGAGGAGCATGGAGACATATTTAGAAGGATTGAGGGATAATATCTTCCAGCTGTACTTGGATGACAATGTGGTACACAGAAAAACTTTCTGGGAGCATGTTGAACACGTGAGGACCGTATTACAACGATATCAAGTCAACAATATGGAGTTAAGTTGACCCCCAAAGAAGTGTGAACTGTTCAAAAGGCAAGTCCGATTTCTAGGGAAAATTGTGTCCGGAGAAGAATATACCATAGACCCAGCAGAAATCGCTCTGGTACCGGCCTTAAAAGACAAGCGGCCCTCAACTGTCGGGGAGTTGAGGTAGATATTATTATTCCCCTCCTACTGTCGTACTTACGTTCGGAACTTCTCCAGGATTGCCGCCCCACTATACCTCCTCTTGGTGGGGGGGGGGCGACAGAGTCAACAACACCCACGGAGAAAAAGAAGAATGCGGGTAGAACTGGGCTTAAAAGAAGCAACGCCGTTTCATCCCAAAAGCCCATTCTCTGGACAGCAGACCACCAGGAGGTATTGGAAGAACTAGTAGACTACCTGGTAAAACCACCCATCTTGGGATATCCTGATTTCAACTTACCGTTTGTTCTTCATTGTGACGTTTCTCAAGTTGGACTGGGAGCTGCCCTGTATCAGCATCAAGATAGAAAATTGAGAGTCATCGGTTAAGGTTCTAGAACGTTGACAGACGCCGAGAAGAATTACCATCTACATTCCGGAAAATTGAAGTTCCTGGAGTTGAAATGGACTATCTGTGAACCATTTAGAGATTATCTCTACTACAGCAAAGAGTTTGAGGTATACACTGACAACAACCCTTTGACCTATGTCCTCACTACAGCCAAACTGAATGCAACAGGTCAGAGATGAGAGATGAGTCGCTGAACTAGCTGACTTCAATTTCAGCATCAAGTACAGGCCAGGAAAATGCAAGGCGGATGCTGACAGATTGTGGAAAATCCCACTAGAGCCTGATCAGTTCATGCAAGAAAGCTCAGAGGAAGTCAGTTTGGAAGCAATTGAGAGCACTGCCCAAGCAGTACAAGCTTATCAAAAGGACAACACACCATTGTGGTGTCCGTTGACGGTGGAAACCACCATAAAAGCGAGAGAACAAGATTACCCCCTGTCTATTCAACGACTACCAAAAGGAAAAATCCATAGAGCACAACGGGAAGATCAGATAAATGGTAGAATACTACTTTATGTGGACCAAAATTGGTTTCCAAGTAAATGGGAGAGAGATAATGAGTCACCAGCAGTATCTGTTTTAGTTAAAGAATGGATGAAGCTCTACCTCAGTGAAGACGGTATCCTGTATCGTAAAGGAGGTCAAAACCGGCAGTTGGTACTACCCAGAGTATTTCGTAGATTGGTCTTAAAAGAACTCCATGAAAACATGGGACACCTGGGAGTGGAAAGGACAACAAACTTGATCCGTGAACGTTTCTTCTGGCCGTACATGCAGTGAGATATTGAGAGATACGTGACCAGGGAGTGTGGGGGTCTGAAAGATAAACGTCCCAACACATCAACCCGGGCACCTATGGGCAACATCCAAACTACGTATCCGTTTGAGATGGTCTCAATAGACTTTCTACATCTCGAGACGTGCAAGGGTGGTGACGAATACATCTTGGTGGTGATGGACCATTTTACTTGATTTGCTCAAGCATATGTCACCACCAATAAAGCGGGTCGAACAGCAGCAGAGAAGATCTTCAATGATTTTGCTTTGAGGTTTGGGTTCCCTACGAGGTTACACCATGACCAAGGAAGAGAATTTGAGAACCAGATCTTTGCCAAGATAGGAAAGTACTGTAGGATTCAGAGATCCCACATAATGCCCTATCACCCAGAGGGTAATGGACAAGTGAAACGTTTTAGTAGGACATTATTGTCGATGTTGCGCACTTTAACAGCTGACGAGAAGAAAGACTGGAAGAGTTCTCTGTCAAAAGTGGTACATGCCTATAACTGTACAAAGAGCAATGCAATGGGTTACTCACCCTTCTTTCTATTGTACGGTCAATCGCCAAGACTGTCAATCGACATCATGTTCGATACTCCAGTATCAGAGACTTACAGAACATATCCAGAGTTTGTTCGGAAATGGAAGGAACGGATGGCAGAGGGATACAACATAGCGTCCAAAGTGGTTACGCAAGGACAGAGCAAGAGCAAGGAGTACTATGACTGAAAATGTTATGGAGCAGAATTGGCACTGGGAAGCCGTGTGCTAGTCAAGAACAAAAGGCGGTCCGGGAAAACTTTGTTTGTACTGGGAAGACAAGGTGTATGTGGTCGTAAGGAGGAAAGCCGATGACAGTCCAGTGTATGAAATCCGATTGGAAACCAGAATAGTCCATCGGAATTTACTACTACCCTGTGATTATCTCCCACCACAACAAAACTTTCCAGAAGTAGAACAACATCGTCCGAGATCGACTAAGGGACCACCACAGACTGAAGCTCCGAAGATGGATAGTGATCTTGAAAGTTCACATGAAGAAGAACACACCGTTGTATTTCTCGGACCGGCAAGGAGAGGGATGTACCATCCTCAGGAGAGTGAAGTAAGTCCCCAGGCTCCAGAGTTTGTACCAAGGAGTACAGATATAGTCCAATTCAGATTTGATGATCTAACACCGTTCACTGAAGAGACCGATCGACACTTAGGAGTAGCAGAATTACCAGACCAGGTGGAAACGAACGATTCAAGAGAAGTACAGTAACTTACAGAGGCAGTTCCAAGATCATTTGAGGAAGTTCGAGAAATGAGTGTGGCAGAAGAAACTCCTGCAACCGAGGAACCCGTGGTATCTGAGGAACAACCTACCAGGAGGATGTCGACTCGAGAAGTGAGGAGGCCTGTGATGCTGACATATGAGACACTCGGTGAACCGAGTCAAGTGCCAAGGACTGTCCATTGGAAACAGGTATTTCTGCCTACGGACCAGGTAAGCTCACTTGAGTGGTATTCACCACCGAGAGACATTATGGACAATGTTACCTGGTGGAAAGACTTGTTTTGGCCTAGTGAGAGAGAGAGCTGGTTGAAGACGTATGAAAACCTCCAGCGGAAGAGATGCTGATTGTTTTAATTGTGTATTTCTTTCAGGAGTTCTACAAGCAAAAGGTCGTAAGAACAGGTTGTTATTGATGTTTGTAAATTTTATGCCAATATGACAATGCCAATTTGTATATAAAGTTATTCAACTTTTAGCACTGTCTCAGAATTGGTCAGCTTGACCAATTAAAACGAATATCGAGAACGACATTAAAAAAGAAGGGAAAGTGTGACATGCAGAAATAGTGCTGTTGCTTCAAAAGGATCCAGCAACTATAAGAGTTAACACAGTCACAAGAGACAGGGAGTGGTTAGCAGAGCCCCAGGGGGATTGTGGGGAACTTGTTTACTATTCTGGCTGCAGCCAAAGGGAGAAGTGGTATGTGATCTGTATCTCACAGAAGTGCAGGAAAGAGAACAGGATTCAAGTCTAGGGTGAAACTCAACACAGGTCAGATACCTTGCACTGTTAGTTCAGGAAATCTACCATCGGGCAGGAAGATAAGGAATGGAAGGAATTGTGTCACAGAGATCATCTTCCTCATCAAACCCTCCCCCCTCCATCTCCATGCAGAATAAAGAATGTTGTGTACTAGTGAGTCCTTGTGAAGGAAAAGCCTGCTGTTTACGTATAGAAGTGTGCTGCCAAGAGATCTAATTTGTGCTGAATTATGCTACTGAAGAGACTGAGGTTCCTGTGCCTGCTTTATGAGACTGTGCTGTAATGAAGATTGTTGCTGTAATATCCCTGAACTGCACTGGCCATGCTTCAGATTAAATTCCACTGTTAAACTGTTGAACAAGACTCTTGTCAGATGTGTCTGGTCAGCAACTGAATCTATCATGTGCCTGAGAGAAGCTGCAGCCTATGGTTGCCCTGAGTAACGGTTCCCCCAAGATTCCAATGAATTTATGAAACCCGTCTCGCCCTATTTGAACCTAGTGTCGTGCGTGTAACAAAAGCCTAGTTTTGTTGGTTGGCTCTGTCAGGCACTGTAGTAAGGGCACTAGCAGCAGCTATCTCAGTCATAGCAAATTTAAAGATGTGAATAATGTGTGGGAGCATTGAGCTCAGGACCTTTTTCATACTGACTCCGGGATAGTGATGATTTTGTAAAGGTGTCAGTTGTGTCAGCCAGACCTGGAGATTATCTGTGAACGAATGCATGGTCAGCAAGGCTACAGCATGTTAGAGAGGTGGTAGCTAGAGAGAGCCCCCTTAGGCTGCGTGCCCACGATGCCCACAATGTTTTTTAAGCACTTCCGTAGCAGCAATTCCGCCGTGGAAACGCTTAAAAAACGCTTGGTAGAAGGTCTGCAATGTTCCCCAATGATAATCCGCATTTGCTGAGCACATGCTGGGAAATTTCCGCTGCAGATTATCATTGCGGAAAAATCCGCAGCACTACCATTAATTTTGCGGAATCGCGGCGTTTTAGCCACCATTGACTTGTATTGGACCGCATAACATCCGCATGACTACATGTGCACATGCGGATATTATGCGGTTCAATGCGCAGATGGTACCTGTGTCTGGAGAAGAGGAGACTCCCTTTCAGTCCCGGGTACCATACTACCTGTAGTTGAAAAAGAATTAAAATAAAAAATAAACATATACTCACCTTCTGATGGCCCCCGGTCTCCTTCTCCGGTGTCTTCGGCTGCTCGCGGTGGTAAAAGGACCTTCCATGATGTCATTTAGTCATGTGACCTGTCACATGACTAAATGACGTCATGGAAGGTCCTTTTACACCACCGCGAGCCGCTGAAGACACCGGACGCAACGGAGAAGGAGATCAGGGGCCAGGTGAGTATATGTTTTTTTTTTATTTTTCACCATTTGTATTCTTTTTTTTACTATTGATGCTGCATTTGCAGTATCGTAACTTGGTCACACTATATAAATCCATGCCGTTTGCATGGATTTATAGTGTGACCAAGTTGTCAAGCACTTTTCCAAGTGATGCTAAAATCGCTTAGAAAAGTGCTTCACAACTCGCATGCGAAATCGCATGTTAAAAAAGCTTCACTTACGCTTCTACCTGGCAGAAAAAACGCATGTAAAATCCGCATGCGTTTTTTCTGCCAGAGAGATGCAGAAACGCTCAGGAAAAATCCACAGCATTTCTGCATCATGGGCACATAGCCTTACACTGTTTCACAAGAGTGCAACTAGGGTGCAGTGGTCACAGCGAAACACATGAGCCATGTGGCCCTATATCAGGAAGGTGGAGGTGATGTTATCAGTGTGGGATGATGTTGACAACAGACGCATGCTCAGTAGAGGAGGAACTAGCCCAGACCCTGAAAAGGACATCACTGACGGCTCTTAATTCAGGGAAAGGACAGGCGCTACTGCAATGACGGCAGCCTCTGCTCCCTGATGATGGTTTGTTTGTAAATCCCAGTATGCACTTGGGGTTCTCAAACGAAGCAACGTGAAACAGGAAGAAGATAAAAAAAAAAATAAAAAAAAGGAGTCAGATAGTCTAGTGAACAATAGGGATTTTTTAAGTAATGTATATTAGAAAAGAGATTAGGTAATGACATTAACCCCTTCACGACCTATGACGTTAATGTACTTCAAAGGTCATGTCCCTGACTTTAATGCAGGCTCATATGCCGAGCTCGGATTTTTCACAGCAGATAATGGCTGATTTAAGCCCAGATTTGGTTGGTCAAGACCCAAACCCCAGTCTTCACCAGTCAAGATGCCGCAGGTCAAGCACCGAAGATCAGACGGTGGTCATTGGATGAAGCAGGACGTCTGCCGTGCTGACGAGAAGACCCAAGTGAACCAGGCCTTTAATTCAAGCGTAGACGAACGGTACGCTCTGCACTTCAGAAACGAACGAGGGTGGCCAGTGTGAAGAACCCACTAAGTGACTCACATATGAGGCACTTGTGGCTTAGCGGAAAGTACCGGTGTCCCCCGTTAGTGCCAGTATAACAATCAAAGGCGCTTGAAGCGCATATTACAGCTACAAGCCTGGCGCTGGCAGTGACGCTCTTTGAGCTAAAGACATTAATAGTCGTTTAACTGTGAAATGAGACTGCACGCAGATAGAACATAGAGTAAGATATTGCATTTATTACACTGCTTTTATTGTCATTACTGCTAAGATTGTGTTAGTTGTCTCCATATACCTGCATCACCATGTGTTCCTATAGTTAAACGTTCTTTCTGTGGTAGGAAAATAAATAGCTTTGGTTAACTATCCCTGCATCCTCACTATCTGCATCATTACATCTAGATCATTTCACCCGATAAATGAGCATTTAGCTTGTTTATTGTGTGTGATTGGCTGCCTCTTTAGAAGGGACTGAAAGCTGTATTTTAGGTGTAAATGCAGCTTTCAGTCCCCCATACATAAGTCTAAAGTCGGTCGACGCATTCATATCAATAAGTATGCCTTACACTCTAATATGTGTGGTGCCCCTGAGGGTTCAGTCGCCACAGAGGTACTGCATCTCACCCAGAGGTGTGGTATCTCACTCTCAGGTAAGGAAGGAGTACAGCCCGGGACCCTAACACCTGCATCCAACACATCCACTTCAGTAGGGCAGGGCGAGATTGCTCCTACGGGAGTGCACAGTCCCTGGCTGGAGTGGTGGGGAACCTAGCGAGGGGGAACCATGTAGTGGGTGTGAGTGGAGGACGTAGATCAGGGGAGCACTGGTGAGGGAGTGATATAAAAGAGGGAACCATCTTAGAAAGACAAGCCAGTCAGAGGAGGAGAGTGTGTGGAGCAGAGGCTCTGCAGGAGCTCTGCTTCGGAGGCGGGCCTAGTGAGAGGCCCAGGACTGAGAGAGGAGAGGGAGCAGGAGAAAGGCTCCAGGAACAGAAGGGATCCCAGGGGTACGGGCAGTGCTGGAGGCCACCCGTACGCCCGAATCTGCCAGGCGGTGGAGGGATCGAGCCGCAGAGGGGACCGACCCCTAAACTAGTGGAGAACTACAAGGCTCAGCTAGGGACCGGAGGCTGCTGTACTTGCAAGGTGCAGTGGCCACATCCGCAACTATGTCGCCGAAAAGGTGGCCACAGAGGGTCCAGGGGACAGCAGGTCGCCCGACAAGACCCGAGGCTACCGGATTGGGACACTGGTTGCGAGGCACAGGGCAGGAGGGCGAGAGCCAGCGCAGGAAGACGACTGAGGAAGGCACATAGAAAGGGGTCCTGTCAGACACTCTTGAATCACCTGAGGGATTGCTGAACCCCTGCCTGGTGAACGCAGCACGATGTGGGAGGTTGTAGTCCGGACCCTGTAACCGGAGGAACTTATCAACTGTAAGTAAACTCGGAAGACTGCACCCCACTGTCTCTGTGATTATTGCTGCGCCATCAACCCCTGCACTACAACGCCCAGCATAACCTATAACATCTACACTGCCCTGGAGCTGAGTTCTACCTGTGGAGAGCTACACCATCCCTGCTGCACTCACATCAGCTCCAGAGGACCTGCTCCGCAGCAGCGGCTCCCTTAGCCGCATACCACAGGTGGCGTCACGTACTTTATACAATCACTATAAATCCCCAATCAATAACCCTTTTTATTGACCGCCCTGGGTCACGGACCGGGTCACTGCCACTGTAACATCCCCCAGCATCTACCAGCCCGGCACCGGGTACCCCACGGCCCAGTGGGAGCGTCATATGTATGTGTGGCGCCCCTGCGGGTTCAGTCGCCACAGAGGTACTGCATCTCACCCAGAGGTGTGGTATCTCACTCTCAGGTAAGGAAGGAGTACAGCCCGGAATCCTAACACCTGCATTCAACACTACACTACTACAGACCAGCAGGAGGGGCAAAATGCGCTGCTCCTCTGCTGAGCCCTGTCCCTGGCTGGAGTTGGGGGAACCAAAGTAGGGGGAACCATGTAGTGGGTGTGGGTAGAGGAAGCAGTTCAGGGGAGCACAGTAAGGAGCAATATGAAAGAGAGGGTGGAACATTCTAGAGTGAGTGAAGTTCTGAGGGGGTTGAGTCAGAGAGAGAGTCAGAGCAGGAGCTCTGCTCAGGAGGAGGGCCTAGTGAGGAGGCCCAGGAGAAGGAGAAGAGGAAGGAACGGGAGCAGAGGGAAGGCTCCAGGAGTGAAGAAAGGATCCCAGGGGTATGAGCAGTGCTGGAGGCCACCCGTACACCCAAATCTACCAGGCGGTGGAGAGAGCGGGTCGCAGAGGGGACCGGCCCCTAACTAGTGAGAATTGCAATATTCAACTAGGTAACCGGAGGGTGCAGCATTTCAAGTGCTGCAGCCAAAAGCCACATCTATTTCACCGAAAAGGTGGCCATAGAGGACCCAGGGGACAGAGAAAACGTCACCCGACAAGGTCCGCGGTCACTGGATTGCGACACTGGGTGTGAGGTGTAGGAAGACAGCCAGAAGGAACACACAGAAGGGGGTCCTGTTATGTACTCAGGAGGTACCTGAGGGTTTGCTGTACCCCTCCCTGAGTAAGCACAGGACAACGTGGGAAGTTATGATTTGCAGTTGTAACCAGGAGCAAAGTGAGAACTGTGAGTAAATCCGGAAGACGGCACCCCACTGTCTCTGCGACTTATTACTGCGCCATCATTCCCTGCACTACACTTCACAGCAAAAGTGTTTAGGGGTGATAAAGTAAGAATTTTTTTGTTTGTCAGTTAAACTCATTGATGGTGATGTGTGTCGGGGCTCTTTAAATCACTGTAAGCAATAGCAGACACTTGTGCTAATTAGTTTGGCAGGTGTGTCCAATGAAAGGCAAGACTACTTAAGAAGGCTGTCCCACATTATTAAGCAGCCTACATTTTCTGCCAAAATGGGAAAGAAAAAGGATGTGTCGGCTGCTGAGAAGCAACAAATTGTGGAGCGTTTAGGTCAAGGCATGACTACAATCAACATTGCCAAGACACTTCATCGTGATCATCTCACAATCAAGAAGTATGTAGCTGATTCACAGTACACACGTGTGCGTGCTGATAAGGGAAAATTGAGGACTTTCCTACAGGCAATTACGTCAGGTTAAAAGAGCAGTGGCAAAAAAGCCTTGTCATAGCAGCAGACAAGTTTTTGAAGCAGCTGGTGCCTCCAACGTCCCCCGAACAACAAGATGCAGGGTCCTTCAGAGGTTTGCAGCTGTGCGTAAGCCAACCTGTCGACCTCCTCTATCCACTGCACACAAGCAGAAACGGCTCCAGTGGGCCAAACAATATATGAAGACTGACTTCAAAACTGTTTTGTTCACCGATGAGTGCTGTGCAACGCTCAACGGTCCAGATGGATGGAGTGGAGGAGGAGGATGGCTGGTTGATGGACACCCCATGCAAATACGGCTATGGCGCCAACAAGGAGGAGGTGGAGTAATGTTTTGCGCGGGAATCATGGGAAGAGAGATTGTCGGCCCCTTTAGGATCCCTGAAGGGGTAAAGATGAACTCCATAATGTATGTTGAGTTTCTCAAACAGCATTTCCTGCCATGGTTCAAGAAGAAGAACCGTGCATTCCGCAGCAAGATCATTTTCATGCATGATAATGCCCCGTCTCATGCTGCACATAACACATCTGCATCTCTGGCTGCTATGGGCATAAAAGGGGACAAACTTATGGTGTGGCCCCCATGCTCCCCTGACCTCAACCCCATTGAGAACCTCTGGAGCATCATCAAAAGGAGTGTCTATGATGGCGGGAGGCAGTTCACATCTAAGCAACAGCTCTGGGAGGGTATTCTGTCCTCATACAAAACAATTGAAGCAGAAACCAGCCAAAACCTGACAAATTCAATGGACGAGAGAGTTCAAAAGCTCCTTTCGAACAAGGGGTCCTATGTGCAAATGTAACATCACCTAGAATAAAGTTTTGAGTTGAAAACTGTTTGATTTCAGTTTGTAATAACCTGCTAATGCTTATAATTTCAAAAATGACCATTTTTTTGTTCTTTATTAAAATGAAAAGGTTGAAAACGCTGCTGTGCATAATAATTTGGAACATGCATTTTGAGTGCAGTTTGAGTGTTTTATTTTTTTTTAAATATACTGTTATCATAGGCAGTTTGTACAAAAACCTTTCAATTGTACTCTAATAGTTATTTGACTGGAAAATTACAATGACTGCAATTCATATAGGTAATTTGGGAAAATCTGAGAAAATATTATTTGCATAATAATTTGGAACACAGTGTACAACATCACCATTTCCTACCCTGGAGCTAAGCTCTGCCTGTGGAGAGCTGAACCAACTCTGCTGCACTAACATCAGCTCCAGAGGACCTGCTCCGCAGCGGCGGCTCCCTTTAGCCACATACCACAGGTGGCGTCACGAACATTATATAAAAACTATAAATCCCCTGTAAATATCCCCTTTTATTGACCACCCTGGGTCACGGACCAGGTCACCGCCACTATGACATCTCCCCTAGCAACGACCAGCCCGGCACCAAGTACCCCAGGGCCCATGTGGCGCGTCATATTGGCGCGCCAATCAACTGGTCAGGGAAGATATTATTTGGGCATATACAATTTTGGACTGCCGATCACTTCATTCTCTCTGAGATAAGCTGCTGACAGAGATGTTTGTCAGTTTCTCTCATAGAGAACACAGGAGCACTCGGCCAAGTGAGCGCTTCCGTGTATGGGAGAGACGGCCAAGATGGTTGTCGGCCAAATGATCAACTGAAGCATCATTTGGCCAACAATTCGGTCACAGTTATCAGATTCTAAATAATATTATCAGTAGGTCACACCAAAGGCTAAGCCTGTCCTGTTAACCCTTTCATGACATGCGCCGTACATATACGGCGCATGACGTGTCTTCGCCTTAGATGCAGGCTCCGACGATGAGCCCGCACCTTTCCGGGGACTTGACAGCGGATCTGATCAGCTGTCATGTGCTCCTAACAGCCGTGGGTGGAATCGCGATTCTCTCGTGATTATTAACATGTTAAATGCCGCTGTCAATCTCTGACAGCGGCATTTAAGACGGCTCCGCTGGAAGAGCGTCACAAGACCCGCCCATCGGCGCCCATGTCACATGACTGCGCATCGTCGATGGGTTGGCATGACAACCCGGTGTCTGCAGGAGACCCCTACAGTTGTCATTGCAGGGATGCAAGTGAACATTTTTGCTACATACAGCGCTATGTGTAGCACAGGCGATCGGATGATTGCAGCTTCTAGTCTCCCCAAGGTTTACCCCAAAATGGTATCAATAAAAACATCAGCTCGGTGAGCAAAAAATAAGCCCTCACCCAGCCCCAGAAGCCGAAAAATGGAGACGCTACGGGTCTCAGAAAATGGTGACTTTTTTTTTTTTTTTTAACAAACTTTAGATTTTTTTACCATTTAAATAAAAAAAAAAAAACTATACATGTTTAGTATCTACAAACTCATAATGACCTGGAGAATCATAAAGGCAGGTCAGTTTCAGCATTTAGTGAGCATGGTAAAAGAAAAACCCAGAAAACAACTGTGGAATTTAATTTTTTTTGCAATTTCACCACACTTGGAATTTTTTCCTGTTTTCCAGTACAACCAATGGTGTCGTTCAAAAGTACAACTTGTCCCGCAAAAACAAGCCCTTACACGGCCATATTGACAGAAAATGTAAAAAGTTATGGCTCTGGTAAGAAGAGGAGTAAAAAACAAAAGTGCAAAAACAGAAAAGGGTCGCACCATGAAGGGGTTAAATAGGGAATATGACCTATTTATTCTACCTATTTCTCTACTCCCACATGGGTGACTAGCCGTCTTTGCCTCTCCTGAATTCCTACGCTGGCTAAGTGATAGCAATATGCCAATTTGACCATGATACTTGATTTCTCCCCAATATGATGACAAAATAGATGTCACATCTACAATCCAGGGGAGTAACTATAGGTGCAGGGGTTGCAATAGCACGCGGGCCCTGGAGCCGAGGGGCCTCAAAGGTCCCTTTGGCCCATGTGAAAAGACCATTACTATTGAAGATTTGCAATAACTAGGGGCCCCGTTGGAGCTTTTGCATCAGGGCCCATGAGCTTCAAGTTATGCCACAGCGAGAATCATTCTGACCCATGTTCACAACACATTCAAAGCCATGTAAATCTGCAATAACATATCCAGCAAATAATCATTATCACACAATAAGTGCAACATAACACATGCAATATCTCCCATGGGGAAAAGAACAACGGCCCCTGCAGCCTAAAAAATCCCTAGTATGTAATATACAGTGAGCCCCAAGTATAACAATGTGTGCAGAAAATAAGAAGAGCAATAGTTTGTAGATATAATGGAAGTAGGAAGCGTAATACTAATTATGAACCTATCCTAGTGATGCAGTTAGTATTATTTAGACGATATGAATCATGACGAGGGTTTATATAAATTGGGCAAAAAATAAACATTTAAGTCTCTTCTACATGTTTGATGCCTACCTGCTATATCATTTCTTCAGTGTCTGCTGCTTTTGACCTTTGATTTCTTAGGAAAAACTTATGGTCAGTGACCTCCTGTGTAATCAGTGGCTCCGTCCCTCCTTTCAGTACTGCAGCTCTGTGAACTCGGATTGGAACAGAGCCCTAAAAGATACAGTTACCAGAGTTCATAAATCCATACCCAAACCAGACTCTCTCTTAAAGAAGTTGTCCACTACTTGGACAACTCCTTCACCCCCACGCTTGGCCCCAATAAAATAAAAAAGCTTATACTCACCTATACTCAGGCGTTTTAATTTTATTATGGCCAAACATTTAGATCAAGAAGGGGTTGTCCAACAACCCCTTTAATGCAGACTCCTGACCACAATCCTCTGTAATACAAACCCCAGACTTCCTTTTGAAATAATGCCTAATCAGACTCCCCTCATGCTGTGGCACCCTGCTGTTCACAGGTACCACAGGACCCAGGGTGCATGGATGGACTTCTCCACAAGAGGCCCTCATTACATACAAACACCTCCACCCTTCCACCTCACACCACCAGAGGGAGCCTGTTAGGGATATATATATGGAGGGTGGAGCCAGGCAGCTCAGTCAGTGAGAAGTTCAGTCAGAGTCAGAGAGCGTGCTGACGCTGAGAGCAGCGAAGACGCAGCGCGTCTGCTGCTAAGTTCTGAGGGCCCCGAGTGTGGCCGACGGCAGAGAGGAGAAAGGAGAGAGGAGTTGAGGGGGCAGAGGAGCTTCATAGGCTCACCCCGATATACAAACCGGACACCAGGTCCGCGCCTACAGGGTCCCTTTATACCCAGTAGGGTTCACCGGCATTCCAGGACTACAAGTCCCTCGACGACCTGAAGCTAGACCCATTACAGGATCAGGTACCACGAAGGCCCCAGCTTTACCAGGGATAGTGGTTGCCAGCAGAAGGTCCTACTACCGAGCGACAGGTGAAGGAACAACACGACACATAAGCTAGGCCCAGTTGCAGGCTGGCCAGGAGCATACAGAGAGGCAGACACGGACCAGGAGGCCTTATACCCACTCACTGGGGAGAAGTTCTGAAGTGCACCCATCCTACTGAGTACCCTGGACCGTACCTGACATCCGCACCAGTAAAGGTATTGAAGCGAATCCCCTGACTCTGTCAGTTACTTCTGCTGCGCCATCCGCCTGCACTACAAGTCCCAGCATCACCACCATCAAACTCCACACGGCCCCGGGGGCCGCTCCACCTCAGCTGCCATCCCATCACCCCCCGGAGGTCTGCAGCAGCGCTGGTAATCCTTACCAGGTACCACAGGTGGCGTCACAAACTATTTATTATATTTTTCCTATCCAAGTTACAAATCCCCCTTTTTGGTTGACCACTCTGGGCCACGGACCGGGCCAGCCACCGTGATATCCCCCACCAGCATCCACAGGCCCGGATGCCGAGTACCCCATTGCCCCGGGGGCGCGTCAATGCCTCATTCAGACGACAGTGTTTCACGTACGGGTTATATCCGCGGTGTTCACCCACCCATTATAATCTATGGATCAGATCACATAGCCTTGTTGTTTTCCAGACTGTGTGTGTGTGAGACCCGCAGCAAATTTTAACCATTTTTGAGCCATTAAAGATAAATCTTTTTATTCAAAAACTGTTAAGAAATGTTTCATGATAAATTCCACCAATTCTATTTTTACCACAGACAGGGAACTCCAAGCAATCCAGGCATTAGAAAATCTCTTGCTGGGGCAGGCGAAGTATACAAGGGTAAGTTTCCCTCTACCATTAGTAAGGAAGGCCAGGGAGCCCCATAGGGCGTATAGGCCACATGACAAGATAGGAGGGTGGGAGTGAAGGAGTTAAAATTTTGAATAAGGGATTAGGAGTAGTGTGGGGAGTTTTGATTGGAGGGGAAGAGGTGGGGGGAGGAGCAAGAGATGATATAAGGAAGGGCAGGGGTCAGTTACCTCCTCTTGCTTCCTGGATCGCAGCTGAAGCAGACCAGACCCTGCAGTGGAGCCATGGCAGATCTTGTGGCCTTGCTGGACCTAGCGCGGCCTGTCTCAGCAATCCATGGGGCAGACTTGGTGCAGCAGCAGCTGCGGGTGACCTGTGCACAGTCGTCGGCTGCAGAAGAAGCTTCAGGGAGGCCTGCAGCGGTCACGGCCGCCGGAGCGTTACTCACCAGCAGGTGAGGTTCGGAGCAGGAGAAGCTCCAGGAGCCCCCTCGGGGACCTCTGCAGCCAGGGGAGCAGCGCGTGCCTGAGGCTCCTTCTCCGATCCCCAGGAGGAATCCTCGCCGGAGCCGCAGCCTACCAGAAGTGGGCGTGCCTGCGCTGCGGCCCTCTTCCGGTTTGCGGCCTAAAAGGCCCCCGAGCAGCGCGGCGGTGACCCCCGGTGACAAGCCAGCCGTGGGTTATACCTGGCAAGATGGCGGGATGAGGAGTCCTCCCACGGTCTGCGGATGAGGGCGGGACCAGCGTCCAGTGTACTGCGGGGGAGGAGTTGCTGTCTGCAGCGGTGGCCCCGATGTCATGCTGGGGTCGACCCCGGCGGGGGAGGGAGCGTGAAGGGCCTTCCCACAGTCGGCAGGGAGGAGCACGGCTTGCAGGGCGGAGGTGCAGCAGAGCCATGAGGAACACTGGCGCAGCAGCAGGTGGTCAAGAAAGGGGACGGATGAGAGATGAGCGGCCCTCCTGCAGGCGGCAGGGTGGGTCTGTGGATGGGAGGATCTGGGGTCCAGGAGTGCCACGGGAGATTGCGGGGGCAGGCTGTCCTGCGGGGCCCTTTTAAGATCATCGGGCAGGAAGCGGCCGGCAGATGTGCGGGACCTTAGGGAGCTATCTTTGGATCCGGAGCGGCAGCGTCGTCAGGCAGCTCCTTCTGCGCCTTTATCAAGACCTGACAACGTTGAAAACATGGAGAAAAGCTGAGAGGAGGGCGAGATTTCATAGGGACCGTCAGAACATGAGCAAGTTCCGTCAGGAGATGTCGCGGCCGGTCAGAGGATCTCTCTGAGGCAGCCTGATGAGGAGACTACCCTTGTTCATAATTTAACTGATGTGGGTGGTGCTCGGGGTGTGTTGGGGGTTAGTAATTCAGAGGGTGTTATAGGGAATATTCAAGGGGCAATTGGTGGGTGCATTATCTATGGGGTCAATTATTAAGTGTATTGCAGGGCTTGGCGTCACAGGGGGCAAGTGATGTGAGGTCGCCGGCAGTGGCGTGAGTGGCTTCCGGAGGTTCAGGAGCAGGATCTGGGCAGGCGGGAGTGCGCCTGCAGGGTGGTGGCTCGGTGTTATCACAGGAAAAGAGTAATACTGAGAAAGAAAAGGAGGATGAGGTGGTTCGGTTGGATAATTGAAGTGTATGTGGCACCCCAGGAGTCCGGGTGCCACAGTGGCATTGCCTCCCTCACAAGGGGTGATGCCATGCCTCGAAGCAAGGAGGGGTCCCCTAATCAGGTTTTGCTAGCATGCAACACTTTCCTGGCTCCAGACCAGCAAGGGGAGCTCCTCCCCTTAGCAACTGGGATCTGCAGGCGGGGTTAGTTTGAGGAAAGAAGAAAGGAGTTGAAGTCAGGACGTCGATGAGGAAAGACCTAGGGAGTGGAGCTGCATGGCAGTTCACCCCAGAGGAAGCGCAGAAGAACTGGACACCGGAGTCCGAGGTTGTGGGGCACTAAAAGCCCAGCAGCAGAAACCGGAGGGCAGGAGACAGCCAGCGGATCTTCAGTGTCTATAAAGAAAGGTTTTTGTTGGCAGTTCAACTAGGGGCAATGTAAGTTTGGGGGCACATGCAAGTTTAAGCACGAGTGTTTTGGATGTAGGGGAAGTCAGGGGCTCAGTAAGTGCTTTAAACGAGCAAAAGGCAAAAGAGGTGAGGGTTCTGGAAAGAGGGAGGACTCCCGTGAAGGTCGAGGCGATGCTTCCATTTTTAAATAGATATCCAGATATGGAGGCGGCTAGGTTAATTGAGCTGGGTTTTTCTGAGGGTTTCAGGATTCCGTTTGATCCTGGAGCGCCAAAATTTAGGCCGGGAAATTTGAAATCGGCAGGGGAACACCCGGAGGTGGTGATGGAAACGCTGTATAATGAAGTGGCTTTGGGGAGCACGGCGGGACCGTTTCTGGATCCGCCTTGGCCAGAATTGAGAATTTCCCCTTTGAATGTTGTACCCAAGCTGGTACCAAATAAGTTTTGGCTTATTCATCACTTATCTTCTCTAGAAGAGGACTCCGTGAATGGCATCCCGGTAGAGTTATCGTTTGATAAGTCATTAGGGTTGGTAAGGGCAGCAGGGCAAGCTGCGTTGGTGGTGACTCGCCCCCTGGGCCGTGGGGTACTCTGTAGTGGGGCAGGTCGGTGCTGGGGGTGTCACAGTGGCAGTGACCCGGTCCGTGACCCAGGGCGGTTAATAAAAGGGATTAAAGAAAAGGGAATATAGTTTTTATATAATGTTCGTGACGACACCTGTGATATGCTGCTATATGGGGCCGCCGCTGCGGTGCAGATCCTCTGGAACTGATGATGACACAGCAGAGTTGGTTCAGCTCTCCACAGGGAGAGCTTAGCTCCAGGGCAGTAAGTAGTGATACTATAGGGCGGATGTGGTTGGTGCGGTGTAGTGCAGGTGATGGCGCAGATAATAATTCTAGGACACAGTGGGGTGTAGTCTTCAAGGTTTACTCACAGTTGTTGAACTCCAGGTTACCAGGACCAGGGTAACCTCCCACACCGTCCTGTGTTTACCAAGGCAGGGGTTCAGCAATCTCCCAGGTGCCTCAGGAGTACATAACGGGACCCCAGTCTGTGTGCCTTACTCGGTCGTCTTCCTGCGCTGGCTCTCACCCTCCTGCCCTGCGCCAGTGTCCCAAGCCGGTAACCTCGGATTTTGGCGGGTAACCTGCAGTCCCCTGAATCCTATGTGGCTACCTTTTTAGCGATGTAGTTGTGGTTGTGAGCAGCTGCACCCTGAAAGTACAGAAGCATCCGGTTTCTAGCTGAGCCTTGTAGTTCTCCACTAGTTAGGGGCCGGTCCTCTTTGCGGCCTGATACCTCCACGTTCCTGCAGATTCGGGCGCATTGGTGGCTTCCGCACTTGCCGTGCCCCTGGGATCCCCTCACTCCTGGAGCCTTCCTCTGCTCCCTTCCTCTTCAGCCAGTCCTCCTGGGCCTCTCTGTCTAGGCTCTCTTCTCTGAGCAGAGCTCCTGCTTCCACCACTCTCTCCTCAGACTGAACACTGACTGACTGGACTCTCTCTCTCAAGATGGCTCCCCTTTTTATACACCTACTGAAGTGCTCCCCTAGCTGCTTCCTCCACCCTCACCCAATACTTGGTTCCCCCTCAGTCGGTTCCACCGCACTTCCAACAGGGACAGGGCTCAGCATAAGGCAGTGCATCTTGCCCCGCCTGCTGGCCTGGAAGGGTGTAGTGTTGGATGCAAGTGGGTGGGTCCCGGGCAGTACTCCATCCTTACCTGAGAGTGAGATACCACACCTCTGGGTGAGATGCAGTACCTCTGTGGCGACTGACCCCGCAGGGGCGCCACAATGGCAAAATCGGATATTGAGGCGGCTTTTCGCTTGCTTCCAGTGCATCTGGACACTCTTCATCTGTTAGGCTGCATGTGGGATGAAAACATTTTTGTAGATCGTTGTTTGCCCATGGGCTGCTCTATATCATGCTCATACTTTGAGGTTTTTAGTTTATTTGTTGAATGGGTGGTTCGGGACATGTCCGGGGTCTCTTCAATAATTCACTACCTGAATGATTTCTTTTGTGTTGGGCCTTCTGGCTTGTTAGTGTGTTCAGTTTTGTGGGTAACTTTAAAGAAGGTGACGGTGTTGTTTGGGATCCCATTAGCCGCAGACAAGACGGAGGGCCCTGCTACGGTGATGTGTTTTTTGGGTATAGAAATTGACAGTGTGGCGATGGAGTGTAGGCTTCCTAAAGGAAAGTTGATGGATTTGCGGCTGGCGGAAGCGGCGGTGCGACGCGTCAAGAAAATAAGGTTGAAGGTAGTACGGTCATTGTTGGGCAAGCTTAATTTTGCTTGCAGGATAATGCCGATGGTCAGGGTGTTTTCCAGGTGATTATCGGAGGCGTTGGCAGGAAAATCATCGTCGCATCATTTTTTCGCGTTACTCAGGAGATCAAGGCGGATCTGGAGGTTTGGGACTCTTTTCTGGCGAAATATAATGGTTGCACGCTGTGGATGGACAAAGTGGTGTCCAATGATAGTATATCTTGACTTCAGCAAAGCATTTGACAAAGTATCTCACACCGTCCTTATTGAAAAAATGACCAAGTATGCAATGGACCAGGCAACTGTTAGGTGGATTCATAACTGGCTTAGTGATCGGACTCAAAGGGTGGTTGTAAATGGCTTCACATCCAGCTGGATGAATGTCTCAAGTGGGGTACCACAGGGCTCCGTCCTGGGACCTGTATTGTTCAACATCTTTATCAATGATTTAGATGAAGGAATTGAGGGTAAACTGATTAAATTTGCTGATGACACAAAGCTAGGAGGGATAGCTAATACTAGAGAAGAGAGAGAGAGGATTCAAAAAGACCTAAATAAACTGGAGCAGTGGGCAGCAACCAACAGAATGGTTTTTAACCGGGAAAAATGCAAAGTACTACATCTGGGCAATAAAAATGAAAAAAGCATATACAGAATGGGAGGAATAGAGCTAAGCAACAGTACATGTGAAAAAGACTTAGGTATACTAATAGGTCATAGACTGAACATGAGTCAACAGTGTGATGCAGCAGCAAAAAAGGCAAATACAATTCTGGGATGTATTAACAGAAGCATACAGTCTAGATCACGTGAAGTCATTATCGGTCTTTACTCCTCTTTGGTCAGACCTCATCTGGAATGCTGTGTACAGTTTTGGGCACCACATTTTAAAAAAGACATAGACAAACTGGAGCAAGTTCAGAGAAGAGCGACCAGAATGGTGACTGGTCTGCAAACCATGTCCTATGAGGAACGGTTGCAGGATTTGGGAATGTTTAGCTTGCAAAAAAGAAGACTGAGAGGAGACTTAATAGCTGTCTACAAATATGTCAAGGGCTGTCACATTGTAGAAGGATCATCTTTATTCTCATTTGCACAAGGAAAGACTAGAAGCAATGGGATGAAACTAAATGGGAGGAGACACAGATTAGATATTAGAAAAAACTTTTTGACAGTTAGGGTGATTAATGAGTGGAACATGCTGCCACGAGAGGTGGTTAGTTCCCCTTCAATGGACGTCTTCAAACAGAGGCTGGACAGACATCTGTCTGAGATGATCTAGTGAATCCTGCTTTGAGC
The DNA here is from genome assembly GCF_046119375.1 of Phyllobates terribilis. Lineage (NCBI taxonomy): Eukaryota > Metazoa > Chordata > Amphibia > Anura > Dendrobatidae > Phyllobates > Phyllobates terribilis. The sequence continues at coordinate 209,491 of NW_027363317.1, forward strand.
AGGGGGTTGGACCAGATGACCCAGGAGGTCCCTTCCAACTCTACCATTCTATGATTCTATGATATTATTATTATGGACTCTTTTTTTTTTTTTTTTTTCCAAAATCATTTTTATTACAGTTTGTCAATGGTACAAAATAGCAAAATAACAAAATAACATCATAAGAGCACAAAATCAAAATCAAACATAAGCCCCCAATATAGATACATCCACAAAATGCAGTACAGCCATCTATCATGTATATCAAATGACTCTAGTAGTGTCCTGAAAGATATCGAATGAAGGTTCCTCCGCTATCACCACAAACAATAAAACCACTTCTATATCTTTAAGATCCCCAGAGTACCATTCAAGTCTTCTAGTAGATACCAGTTGGAATTTTTAAATGGAAGGACCGTACGAACCAACTCGTCCGGGGTCAGATGCAAAATTTTGAAGGCTCTCCACGTATTAAAAAAAATTTCTGTCAAGATATCCTTGTTTCTCTCAGCTTCCATCCTCTCAGTCAATATGTTGTCTTTCAGCATTGTTACTAAGTCTGGGATCTTGGGGCATGCCCCACTCAGCCAGTCCCTTAAAATAAGTTTCTTAGCTGTTATAGCTATAATGTGCAATAATCTAGCTTCTTTTCATCTCCAAATTTTTCCGCCGGGAAGTGTAACAGCCATGTCAAGGGGTCGTGACCTATGTCATTATTATAAATATCTTGTGTTGCCGTAATAACCCGTCTCCAAAAACCCTGAATAGCTGTACAAGTCCACAGGCCATGAATCATATCTGTCTTAGGGGTGTCACATTTTGGGCAACTTTGTAACCTATCAGGTGCTTGTGGTGTTGGTGGTATGGTAAAGCCAAATATCGCTCTATACATGATACGGAATTGCATGTTCCTCCACTTTTCATTAGGTATATACTTTCTCACCAATTCCCAGCCTTTAAGTATTTTGTCCTCCAGATCTTCAGTTTAAATCAATCTCTCCCAACCTTTAAATCTCTTATCAACGCCCTCAAATGAGGTTATGTCTTTCAATCGTTTGTATAAGTAAGAGATTGTAACGCATTCCATCGAGACATCCTTCAGCTGGTTTAAGACATGGAACTGTAGTTGTCCATATTGCATCAACTGCATGGCCGATAGACCGTACTTCTCTAACACTTCCGACCCACGTAACCATCTTTTCTTAGTCACATGTAACAGGTCACCCATCCTCTGAATGCCCCTAACTCTCCATTCCTTGAATAGAATGTTCTCCCTTCCCATTTTAAAGCCGATATGGGCCCAGGGATTCAAATATTTTGAAACCCTCCACGCCAACTTAAATTTCTTTCGGACCGCTTCCAGCACATCGCTGTGTCTCTGTATATCAATGAGTGTTTCAAAGACTGTGGAATGTCAGACCAAGAGGCATGAAGGAGACTAACCGGGTCCCATGGTCTACATAGTTCCACCTCATCTTCATAGTTAGAGTGTTTGCTAGATTTCTTTAGCCAGTCTAGCACATGTCGGGAAAGACAAGCCAAATTATATCCCCTAATATCCGGGAGTCCTAACCACCCCCTGTCTTTGGGAAGCGTCAGGGTATCAGTTCTTATTCTCGCTCTCTTTCCTCTCCATAAGAATCTCGTGAATGCTACATTGAGTCGTTTGATGTCTGTATATCGGAGGAGAAGAGGGATCGTCTGTAGTGGGTACAGCAGTCTCGCTAAACTAATCATCTTTATCAGATGACACCTCCCCAATAGAGACAATGGGAGGTTTTTCCACTCCTCCAACTCTTTCTCTATCTTGGCAATTAACGGGCCAAAGTTCAGAGAATACACAGAGCTCGCAGACCTCCCCAGATAAACCCCTAGATATTTTATGTGGTCACGTCTAACCTTAATACCTCCTATCCGGTCCACCAACCTCTCATGATGGATGTTGCGACCTGACTCACCCAGTCTGAGCAGCTCACATTTAGATTTGTTTAGTTTGAAGCCAGAAAAGGAGCCATAGACTTCAAGCTGTGCAAGCAGGTTGCCCATATCTCTTCCCGGTCTATTTAAAAATAATATTACGTTGTCAGCAAATAAAGCTGATTCAACAGTTCTTTGCCCTACTCGTATTCCTTCAAATGCATCGCCATCATTGAGGAATCGAGAAAAAGGTTCAGTTGCCAGGTTGAAAAGCAAAGGAGACAAGGGACATCCCTGGCGTTTTCCCTTCTCCAAGGGGAAGGCTGCAGACAGAAAGCCCGGGGTGTTCACCTTCGCTCTTGTGTTAAAGTATAGTGTTTTTAGAAAGGTACTAAAGGACCCGAGAAAGCCAAAGGCATCCAAAACCATATCAAGCCATGCCCAACTTACATTGTCAAACGCTTTTTCGTCGTCCAACAATAGTAATGCCGGTGGATCATCCCTGCATAACCTCCCCCTTCCCACCTCATCCAGGATCAATATAGCCTTCCTAATATTACCCACTGCCGACCTTCCCTTTATAAACCCCGATTGTTGGCTCCCGATAAGCCGTGGCATAATTTGTGCCAGACAGTCTGCCATAATCTTGGGCAGAATCTTGAGATTCTGATTGATTAGTGAAATGGGTCTATAACTGGAGGGATCGGTTGCTACCCTTTCTCCTTTCGGGAAAAGTTTAATATATGCCATATTGGTTGATCAGACAGGCGCTCACCCCTCAAGATCTTATTAAAGTAAGGGACCATGCAGGTGGCAACTTTATCATTAAGCGCTTTATAATATTCCCCAGTGAACCCGTCAGGACCCGGAGCCTTGTGGGAACCCAGGTGTTTTATCGTCTCAAGGACCTCTTCTTGGGTTATTTCTCTATTTAACCCCTCTAGTTCTCCCTCTGCTAAGTTTGGTAATTTTACTTTTTTCAACCAGTCCTCCCTTCCCTCTCTTGGCCCTAGATTGTCTTTGTAGAATTCTGAATAGTATTTTCCGAGTAGATTGTTAATCCCCCTTGGAGTGGATTCTAAAGTACCATCCTTCTTTTTCAAAGATGTTATTGCCGTATGCGGCCTCTTTCCTCTGGCTAAATTGGCTAAAATTTTTCCTGCTATATCCCCGTATCTATATAAATCAACCTCCCATTGGGCTTTCCAAAATAGCTCTTTTTTCTTGGCCCATGCGTCAAATTTTTGTTTAGCTGTCACCCACTGGGATTTCAAGTCCAAAGTTTGTAGATTTTTGAATTGAGTGTACGCCTTCCTGACGGCCTCGCTAGCAGTTTTAAACTGCTCATTGGCCTTACATTTCTGTGTCTTTGTGTAGGCTAGGATTTTACCTCTCATTACGGCCTTACTCGTTTCCCAAAATAACCGTGGATCAGACCTGTGAGCTTCATTGTCTAATGAGAATTCAGTCCACAATTCCCCTAATAATTTGTCAAAATTCCAGTCTCGTCTAAGATATGACGAGAAGCGCCACAGATAATCTGTCCCTCTTGGCGATGAATCTGTCAATTGTAGAGTGACTGGATTGTGGTCTGAAATAGCCATGTCTTCTATGGTCACATCTTCTACTCTATCTATCGGCACCCCCCCCCAGTAAGAACATGTCTATACGTGACCACTAATCATGCGGGTGAGAATAATGTGTGAATTCACCACGATCTAGGGGATGATACATTCTCCACACATCCCCCAAGCATAAGCAGGAAATCAAATTGTGGAGTAGTCCCGACCCCTCCTGGAACTCCTCGTTTTGGGCAACACAGAGTCCATGACGTCCTACCCTTCTTCTATCTTCTAAGCTAGATACTACTGTATTGAAGTCACCCCCAAAATTTTTGTATCCTCTCCATCTTCCAGGACCAACTTTTGAATGTATGTAAAGAAGTCTTTCTGGGCCGAGTTAGGGGCATAAATATTATAGAGACTTAGTCTACCTGACGGACTATCCAGTACCAGGTGTATCAGGCGTCCCCCATCGTCCCTGACCTCAGAGAGGATTTTGTGTTGGAAGGCCCTGTTGACCAGAATTAGCACGCCTGCTTTCCTCCCTTCCGCCCCAGAGCCATATACTGCCCTACCCACATTCTATGCATTCTAAACATTTCATTTTGGGACAAATGAGTTTCCTGTAACATGGCAATATCAGCGTTAAGTCTCTTCAGATGTCGCAATATCATTGATCTTTATTCCGGGGATCTTAATCCTTTAACGTTCCAGGTTATAACCTTAACCATGTTCTTTGTTATATAGTGAGATTAGGTGATGGTACTCTCTAACTGGGTAAGCATAATTTGTGGTATAACAGCACATTATAATTTGAGACGACGTTGCATTAAGTGGATCGCGCTCTGAAAACTCTTTATACAACAACAGTAAAAACCATTCCCATTTCCCCCCCTTGTAAAAATACCCTCCCCCTCCCCTCAACAATTATCCCTCTAAATATTCGACGTAAACGAACTTCCATATACTGACAGGTAACCTCCTTTCTCTCCCGCCCAACGGCTTATGAACAAAGTTTAAAGTGTAGCAACCGTCTTTGCATATACATAGCGCCTCTCCTCAACCCCTGTTCCAATCCTCCAAATGCTCAAGAAGTCATCCAATAGTGTAGAATAGAGTCCACGGAGGAAGGAAAAGAGGGAAAAGATTAAAAAAAAAGGGGAAGAAACCCCAAGAAAAACAGCTTAATGTTACCAGTGAGAGACAGACTTAGCACAAATCTTCACTGTCTTGAATAGGCAAAGTTCAGAAGCGATTGAGTGCTGACCTCATGTGGGCCCACTGTAGTTTGTGCCCCCCTTTTCTTTCGGGGACAAGGTTTGGACACCTCCTCCCGATGACTAGGGCAAGATTTCACCATGCCGGGGCCCAGGCGATCGGGAGTCTGCATCACGGCAAGGTCCGGAGACCCCGACGGTCTAATTTCATCCGATCTGGGAGATATGTGATTACTTCTATCCGCAGGCTCTCTTTGCGTGAGATGTCTTAGCGCTTCCTGGGGATCACGCTGCACTCTAAGCCTGCCATCAGGGCCTCTATATTTAAGCACTGCAGGGTACAGGAGTTGGAGACGGATGTTCCTCTTGTACATGATGCTACATGCCGGGCTAAAAGCTTTTCTCAACTTGGTAACCGCCACAGAAAAATCTCCAAAAATCAGGATCCTATGCTCTCCAATCAATACTGGACGTCTCATACCCTTAAAGGTGCGCAAGATATTTTCTTTGTCTTTATAATCAAGGTAGCGCACAATCACTTGTCTTGGTCTTGACTGGAGGGAGGTGCGGTTCTTTTCACGCATCTGAGACTCAGAATTGTTGATTTTGCTGGAATCTGGTCTTGTCGCTGGAGGCATGCCAACTCTGTGGGCTCTTTCTACCTTGCATTTGTGCGAAATCCCTAAGGCACGAGAAATTTCAATTTTCAGATGTCATTTAGTGCCCCATTTGGTATAGATTCAGGCAGCCCTATGATTTTCAGGTTGATGCGTCTCGAGCGGTTCTCCAGATCCTCTAGTTTGTCTTTAGTGTAAGCTGACTGTTGGAGAAGATCAGAGACTTGGTTCTCCAGTTGTGACACCCTGTCCTCCGAATCAGATAACCTCTGTTCTAAGGTATGGAGTCTGGATTCATGCTGGTCAGATATGATTTGCAAGCCCAGCAGAGCCTCTTTCATCACCTCTCTGATTGTCTCCCTGAGATCTTCTGCTAGGTAGTGTGATGCTTCCTGTGCCAGCTTTTTATAATCTAGTGGGGGCATAGTGTGACCAGGTGAGGGTACTTCTTCGTCTCCTTCACTACACTCCCCTCCACTGGCTGCCACATCTATGCTACTGTCTGCGCTTACGGAACCCTCCAGCTTCTTCTGCTGTCGTTGTCCCCGCGTTGTGTCCCTCTGCTTCCCGCCCGCCGCCATCTTGGCGGTTACCTTCTGCCGCTGGGGCTGAGGAGACGAGGTTCCGTGCTCGCTCCCGGTGTTGCGGAGTCACCTCTCCATGCGTCCCTCCTTTGCTGCCGGTGACGCTGCCTTCTTAGAGCTCATTTTGAGCGTTGTGGCGTCGGTGCGTGGTGCGATGTTGCTGTTTAACCGCCACGGGGGCTGGGAGCTCAGACGCATCCCTGTCAGAGCCGGAACCGGAAGTCTGTATGGACTCTTTTTAATCTTGTGCACCTTTATTTATCCTATGGAAAACTGATATTTTGTGAAATTGTGCTGTTAACTTGTGCCTACTAATATCACTATGTTCTTAATATCACATTTTACTTCTTTTTGAGGTTATCATTTTACTTATTCCTTTTTTTGGGTCTATATAACTTACCATATTGTAAGTAGCGCGATAGATTCAGTAGTTTTTCACAGTTAATTTATGTTTAAAGGAGGGGGGCAATCACTTTTTCACACAGGTCCCTGTAAGTTCGGATTTCTTTTTCCCTTAATAATAAAGACCTTTATTTAAAATAGCATTTTGTCTTTACTTGTGTTATCTTTGTCTAATATTTACATTTGTCTTGTGATCTGAAACATTTAAGTGTTAGAATAAGAAATCAGGGATGGGGCAAAAACTTTTTCACACCACTGTATATAGTGTATAGGTATAGAGTACATAGTAATATAGTATACAGTGTATGTGCATCTGTATAGTGTATCTGCATCTGGCAAAACGAGCTCTGATTAATATTAGTACCAAGATGAGTCCTTTATAGATTTATACATGTCATCATTTTATCATGTTTAACAGAGAGATATCTCTAAATAAATATTTATTCCAAATTATATAATGAATTTCTGTAGGAGATATTGCTATGCTAGTCCTGGGCTTCTCTCTTCTCTTATGACATCATCGGCTTCTCTCTTATGACATCATAGCCTTCTCCTATATGACACAGCTGGATCCTCCACATGCACCAGTTGCAGCCGATCACTTGAGCAGAGCAGTCTTCTTCCCAGCGGATGTTTCCCCTTAGATGCCAAACAAGACCAGCATTTTCTCCGTGTAACTGATGGAAGATTGTGATTGACTAATCTCAGACTCAGCAGAAAAAGTTCATCACAAAGTCACAGGTAAATATCAATAATCCAGTTCTATGTTTTTACTATGTATTTACTTATATATAAGGTGAATGTGTTTATACAGTGTATAAGAATGTGTATATATGCGTGTAGTGTATATAAGGTGGATGTGAAAATATGCAGATATGTAGGTGTAGCATATATAAAGTCTATGTGCATTAGTATGTAGTGTATATATGGTAGGTTTGTGTACATAGATATACAGTATCCAATATACAGTGTACATGCATTTGCATATAGAGTATATATGGTAGGTTTGTGTATATAGATATACAGTATCCAATATACAGTGTACATGCATTTGCATATAGAGTATATATGGTAGGTTTGTATATATAGATATACAGTATCCAATATACAGTGTACATTCATTTGCATATAGAGTATATATGGTAGGTTTGTGTATATAGATATAGAGTATCCAATATACAGTGTACATGCATTTGCATATAGAGTATACATGGTAGGTTTGTGTATATATAGTATATAGGTATAGAGTATACAGTGTATGTTCATTTATCTGTATAGTGTAACTGCATCAGGTAAAATGAGCTCTGATTAATAGTGCCAGGATGAGCACTTTAAATATTTATACATTTTATCATGTCAATAATAATAATAGTAGTTATGGAGTAAATTGCCATAGTGAGTTTTTTGGGGTGAAAAAGTTTAACAAGGAGATATCGCTAAATAAATATTTATTCCAGATTATATAATGAATTGCTGTAGGAAATATTGCCATGCTAGTACTAGGATTCTCTTCTCTCTTATGACATCATCAGATTCTATTTTATGACATCATCGGCTTCTCTCTTATGACCTCATCAGCTTCTCTTTTCTCTCTTATGACATCATCAGATTCTATTTTATGACATCAACGGATTCTCTCTTATGACCTCATTGGCTTCTCTTTTCTCTTATGACATCATAGCCTCCTCCTATATAACACAGCTGGATCCTCCACATGCACCAGTTGCAGCCGATCACTTGAGCAGACAAGTCTTCTTCCCAGCGGATGTTTCCCCTTAGATGCCAAACAAGACCAGCATTTTCTTTGTGAAATTGATGGAAGATTGTGATTGACTAATCTCAGACTCGGCAGAAAAAGTTCATCACAAAGTCACAGGTAAATATCAATAATCCAGTTCTATGTTTTTACTTATATATAAGGTGAATGTGTTTATACAGTGTATGAGAGTGAGTATATATGCGTGTAATGTATATAAGGTGGATGTGAAAATATGCAGATATGTAGGTGTAGCATATATAAAGTCTATGTACATTAGTATGTAGTGTATATATGGTAGGTTTGTGTATATAGATATACAGTATCCAATATACAGTGTACATGCATTTGCATATAGAGTATATATGGTAGGTTTGTGTATATAGATATACAGTATCCAATATACAGTGTACATGCATTTGCATATAGAGTATACATGGTAGGTTTGTGTACATAGATATAGAGTATCCAATATACAGTGTACATGCATTTGCATATAGAGTATATATGGTAGGTTTGTATATATAGATATACAGTATCCAATATACAGTGTACATGCATTTGCATATAGAGTATATATGGTAGGTTTGTGTATATAGATATAGAGTATCCAATATACAGTGTACATGCATTTGCATATAGAGTATACATGGTAGGTTTGTATATATAGATATACAGTATCCAATATACAGTGTACATGCATTTGCATATAGAGTATACATGGTAGGTTTGTATATATAGATATACAGTATCCAATATACAGTGTACATGCATTTGCATATAGAGTATATATGGTAGGTTTGTGTATATAGATATACAGTATCCAATATACAGTGTACATGCATTTGCATATAGAGTATACATGGTAGGTTTGTGTACATAGATATAGAGTATCCAATATACAGTGTACATGCATTTGCATATAGAGTATATATGGTAGGTTTGTATATATAGATATACAGTATCCAATATACAGTGTACATGCATTTGCATATAGAGTATATATGGTAGGTTTGTGTATATAGATATAGAGTATCCAATATACAGTGTACATGCATTTGCATATAGAGTATATATGGTAGGTTTGTATATATAGATATACAGTATCCAATATACAGTGTACATGCATTTGCATATAGAGTATATATGGTAGGTTTGTATATATAGATATACAGTATCCAATATACAGTGTACATGCATTTGCATATAGAGTATATATGGTAGGTTTGTGTACATAGATATAGAGTATCCAATATACAGTGTACATGCATTTGCATATAGAGTATATATGGTAGGTTTGTATATATAGATATACAGTATCCAATATACAGTGTACATGCATTTGCATATAGAGTATATATGGTAGGTTTGTGTATATAGATATAGAGTATCCAATATACAGTGTACATGCATTTGCATATAGAGTATACATGGTAGGTTTGTGTATATATAGTATATAGGTATAGAGTATACAGTGTATGTTCATTTATCTGTATAGTGTAACTGCATCAGGTAAAATGAGCTCTGATTAATAGTGCCAGGATGAGCACTTTAAATATTTATACATTTTATCATGTCAATAATAATAATAGTAGTTATGGAGTAAATTGCCATAGTGAGTTTTTTGGGGTGAAAAAGTTTAACAAGGAGATATCTCTAAATAAATATTTATTCCAGATTATATAATGAATTGCTGTAGGAAATATTGCCATGCTAGTACTAGGATTCTCTTCTCTCTTATGACATCATCAGATTCTATTTTATGACATCATCGGCTTCTCTCTTATGACCTCATCAGCTTCTCTTTTCTCTCTTATGACATCATCAGATTCTATTTTATGACATCAACGGCTTCTCTCTTATGACCTCATTGGCTTCTCTTTTCTCTTATGACATCATAGCCTCCTCCTATATAACACAGCTGGATCCTCCACATGCACCAGTTGCAGCCGATCACTTGAGCAGACAAGTCTTCTTCCCAATAGACGTGTCGCCTTAGATGCCAAACAAGACCAGCATTTTCTTCATGCCATAGATGGAAGATTATGATTGAATAATCTCAGACTCTGCACAAAAAGCCAATCACAAAGTCACAGGTAAGTATCAATAATCAAGTTCTAAACGTTTACAAAAGGTAGGTAGCAACATTCAGACTTTGTCTCTCCTGTCAGTGTTTCTCCCCTCCACTGTGCTCCCTATAGTATAAATTTCTAGGACCCCAGAACAATGACCGAAGTACTGCTGAGTACCAGGATTGCAGAGGTTGCCTCATATCATATCTGTTTATTGTACGGCTGAAGCTGTGGGAACTGTGGGAGAAACCATGTAAACCCTATCCCATATTACTGCCACCATTCTGTGGGTACAGGAATAAATCCTTTCCATAGGACTTGATCTTCTGCGCTCACATCAATATCGCAGAGCTCCCGAAGCTTCATCCAACACTGTTACACATTTATGAGACAAGGGGGTGGGGGAGGTTGTGATAACTGATGCTGTAACTCACGCATTTTGAAACACAGTTGTCATTCTTCATGCTTTGGATACTTACACTGTAAGGACACAGACACATTTTGGCTTGGATTTGGCATCGGTATTTCTAAGCCAAAATCAGGAGTGGGTGAAAAACCCAAAACAGGTGCAGATCTTTTCATAATAGATTATGTTTATGTTTCACTCTTGATTTTGGTTTCACAACACTGATATAAAGACATGACTAGGTACCTGTGGCCAAATAATATTGAGACATGATTAGGTACCTGTGGCCTAAAAAGTACCGTTAATGACACCCAATCCAAGAGATGGATGGGTCCTATAAGCTAATACCACGTCATTATGTACTAATACCTGATTATCAAAACACGTAGTAGGCTATGTGCCCACGATACGTTTTTTAATCGTTTCCGCAGCGGCAAAAACGCTGCAGAAATGCTTAAAAAATGCATGGTAGAAGGCCAGCCATGCTCCCCAATGATAATCCGCATGTGCTGCGCACATGCTGCGGAAATTTCCGCTGCGGATTATCATTGCGGAAAAAAACGCAGCATGTCCATTAATTTTGCGGAAACGCTGCGTTTTCGCCGCCATTGACTTGCATTGGAACGCATGGATTACGCATCACTGGAACGCATGGAAGGCGCATCTACAGATGAAATGTGTGGATGGTACCCGGGTGTGGAGGACAGGAGACTCTCCTCTGGACCCAGGTACCATAGAACCTGTGAAAAAAAAATAAAATAAAAAATAAATATCATATTTACCTTCTGGCGGCCCCCGCAGCGCTCGTCCTCCTTTGCCGGCATCTCGCGGTGAACTGTAGGATCTGCGCTGACGTCATAGTCATGTGACAGCAGGTCCTTCAGTACAGTGCACCGAGAGTTGCCGGCAGCCAGGACGGAGCGTAGCAAGACTGCGGGGGCCATCGGAAGGTGAGTATAGATTTATTTTTTTTATGTTTTCACATTCTTTGGGGGTCACACTATATAAATCCATGCTGTTTGCATGGATTTATATAGTGTGACCAAGTTGACAAGCACTTTCCAAGTGATGCTAAAATCGCTTGGAAAGCGCTTGTCAACCCACATGCGGAAATGCATGTGAAGAACGCTTCACATCCGCATGTCCCTGGCAGGAAAAACGCATGTACAATCCGCATGTACAATCCACATGCGTTTTTTCTGCCAGGGAGATGCAGAAACGCTCAGGAAAATATCCTGAGCATATCTACATCGTGGGCACATAGCCGTATACTTCAGACATATAAAAAACTAAAGTGTTGTGAATACAAATTTCAAATATTGAAAAATAGGTGAACTTCACATGTAGAGTTTGAATGATATATACTCCCGCTACTCATGGAGATGGATAGGGCAGCTTTAAGGGAAATTGAGGAGGCTGTTTTTTTGATAGGTGTAATTTCAACATTTTCCTAATACTTAGCATAAATTATCATATTTTTCACTTTAATGCTTTCTATAAAAAACTCAGGAGGACTACATAGTAAAAAATTAGGAAAAACACTTTTCCAACTAATTACAAATTTCCTGGAGGTGTAGATATGTGGAGAAGTCAATTACACTAATTTTAATGCTTTAGGGTACAATAGAGTAGTTAGAGATCTAATATTAATGTTTCTCTGCAGCATGTGTATTATACTCATACAGCTTTACAGCAGGCAAATTATATGCATTCACTACAATGCACAAAAACACATCACTTCTGCATCCACAGGACATGCACACCAAGCTCTGCTATATATGCATACACAGCTCTGCTACATATATACACACAGTTTTCTAATATAACCACCCAGCTCTCCTACAACATCATGAAATTCCTTCCAGGAATGTGACTGATCACATGACCTGAAAGGTTCAATGGCTAATCAACAACTTTGTTTGATTGGGACCCTATCCATGCCACCTCACATATCAGGAGTGTCGTTCTTCTTTTCATAAAGAGGTCCAAGGCCTAGTCTTGCAGAAGTTTTTTCAGCTACACAGGATGCGCAACATCCGTGCAAGTCCTGGTGACTTTCTCCCCTGCACTGCACCGATCAGATAGATCAGTGTGGGGCAGGAGAAAGGAGAACAGTTCTTTCAGTGATCATGAAGGATGCTGTCAGTGTTTTCCTCCATCAGAATAAGCAGCCTCTAGACTGTAAGAAACACACACATTTTAGCATCATTTTGATTGTCTAAAATTTACTGCAGCTAAAAATTACATTTGGTTTACAATGCATTTTGCCAGATATGTTGTCACTTGTCAAAGCTAAGAATTTTACATGCTGGGTTTTTTTATGGCACATTTAGCACTGATAAGTTGTCACACTCTTGCTTAATATGTTAACATTCTGTCTGTAAACTGTATATGCATAGCTACCTTTTTGAAGCAATATTGAGATTTACTTAAGAACGTGGGGCCCAATAAATACCATCAATGGTGCCCAGTCCAAGAGATGGTGGATCCTATAGGTAAACACCACCTCATCATGCACTAAAACTTACTAAAAAAAAAAAAGATATGAAGTTCACACATATAGAAAATGGACATTTTGTGAATACATATTACACGTATTGTAAAATAGATAGAGCTCATATGTAGAGTTTGTTTGATAAACTTTCCTACTACTTTGTCTAAATTAGAAGCAAATTGGTTGAACATTACTTCTACCTAAAATGGCAGAAAACGCACCTATCTTGGTGATGGACAGGACAGCTAGAGGGGATATGGAGGAGGCTGTTATTTTTTTTTTAATAGGTGTACTTTCACCAATTTGCTGATAATTCATTGAAAGTAGATGATCGGTACAATTGCTGCCAATGCATTTTTTAAAGCTGTATTGTCATGAGTCAAATTTGATCATGTTAGGTTCTTGCATAGGTCCTATAGCATTGATAAGTTTCCACCCTCTTTCCTACATACACACATCTCTCCTGCATACACACAACTCTACTACTATCACACACGCAATTTTCCGAAATACACACACAACTCTCCTCCATACACAAACACAGTTCTAACACATATAGCTTTTCTACAGCTTTGAAGTATGCACTCACACCTCTGTTACATACACGCACTGTTTTGCTACATACTTGTACACAGCTTTCTTACATACACCAACAGCTCTCTTATATACTCATGCAGCTCCACACACACAAACACTTATATATATATATATGTACACTCATCCATCGTATACATTACCACATCTTGAAATTCCTTCCAGGAATGTGACTGATCACATGACCTGAAAGGTTCAATGGCTAATCAACAACTTTGTTTGATTGGGACCCTATCCATGCCACCTCACATATCAGGAGTGTCGTTCTTCTTTTCATAAAGAGGTCAGCTACACAGGATGCGCAACATCCGTGTAAGTCCTGGTGACTTTCTCCCCTGCACTGCACCGATCAGATAGATCAGTGTAGGGCAGGAGAAAGGAGAACAGTTCTTTCAGTGATCATGAAGGATGCTGTCAGTGTTTTCCTCCATCAGAATAAGCAGCCTCTAGACTGTAAGAAACGCACACATTTTAACATCATTTTGATTGTCTAAAATTTACTGCAGCTAAAAATTACATTTGGTTTACAATGCATTTTGCCAGATATGTTGTCACTTGTCAAAGCTAAGAATTTTACATGCTGGGTTTTTTTATGGCACATTTAGCACTGATAAGTTGTCACACTCTTGCTTAATATGTTAACATTCTGTCTGTAAACTGTATATGCATAGCTACCTTTTTGAAGCAATATTGAGATTTACTTAAGAACGTGGGGCCCAATAAATACCATCAATGGTGCCCAGTCCAAGAGATGGTGGATCCTATAGGTAAACACCACCTCATCATGCACTAAAACTTACTAAAAAAAAAAAAGATGTGAAGTTCACACATATAGAAAATGGACATTTTGTGAATACATATTACACGTATTGTAAAATAGATAGAGCTCATATGTAGAGTTTGTTTGATAAACTTTCCTACTACTTTGTCTAAATTAGAAGCAAATTGGTTGAACATTACTTCTACCTAAAATGGCAGAAAACGCACCTATCTTGGTGATGGACAGGACAGCTAGAGGGGATATGGAGGAGGCTGTTATTTTTTTTTTAATAGGTGTACTTTCACCAATTTGCTGATAATTCATTGAAAGTAGATGATCGGTACAATTGCTGCCAATGCATTTTTTAAAGCTGTATTGTCATGAGTCAAATTTGATCATGTTAGGTTCTTGCATAGGTCCTATAGCATTGATAAGTTTCCACCCTCTTTCCTACATACACACATCTCTCCTGCATACACACAACTCTACTACTATCACACACGCAATTTTCCGAAATACACACACAACTCTCCTCCATACACAAACACAGTTCTAACACATATAGCTTTTCTACAGCTTTGAAGTATGCACTCACACCTCTGTTACATACACGCACTGTTTTGCTACATACTTGTACACAGCTTTCTTACATACACCAACAGCTCTCTTATATACTCATGCAGCTCCACACACACAAACACTTATATATATATATATATATATGTACACTCATCCATCGTATACATTACCACATCTTGAAATTCCTTCCAGGAATGTGACTGATCACATGACCTGAAAGGTTCAATGGCTAATCAACAACTTTGTTTGATTGGGACCCTATCCATGCCACCTCACATATCAGGAGTGTCGTTCTTCTTTTCATAAAGAGGTCCAAGGGCTAGTCTTGCAGAAGTTTTTTCAGCTACACAGGATGCGCAACATCCGTGTAAGTCCTGGTGACTTTCTCCCCTGCACTGCACCGATCAGATAGATCAGTGTAGGGCAGGAGAAAGGAGAACAGTTCTTTCAGTGATCATGAAGGATGCTGTCAGTGTTTTCCTCCATCAGAATAAGCAGCCTCTAGACTGTAAGAAACGCACACATTTTAACATCATTTTGATTGTCTAAAATTTACTGCAGCTAAAAATTACATTTGGTTTACAATGCATTTTGCCAGATATGTTGTCACTTGTCAAAGCTAAGAATTTTACATGCTGGGTTTTTTTATGGCACATTTAGCACTGATAAGTTGTCACACTCTTGCTTAATATGTTAACATTCTGTCTGTAAACTGTATATGCATAGCTACCTTTTTGAAGCAATATTGAGATTTACTTAAGAACGTGGGGCCCAATAAATACCATCAATGGTGCCCAGTCCAAGAGATGGTGGATCCTATAGGTAAACACCACCTCATCATGCACTAAAACTTACTAAAAAAAAAAAAGATGTGAAGTTCACACATATAGAAAATGGACATTTTGTGAATACATATTACACGTATTGTAAAATAGATAGAGCTCATATGTAGAGTTTGTTTGATAAACTTTCCTACTACTTTGTCTAAATTAGAAGCAAATTGGTTGAACATTACTTCTACCTAAAATGGCAGAAAACGCACCTATCTTGGTGATGGACAGGACAGCTAGAGGGGATATGGAGGAGGCTGTTATTTTTTTTTTAATAGGTGTACTATCACCAATTTGCTGATAATTCATTGAAAGTAGATGATCGGTACAATTGCTGCCAATGCATTTTTTAAAGCTGTATTGTCATGAGTCAAATTTGATCATGTTAGGTTCTTGCATAGGTCCTATAGCATTGATAAGTTTCCACCCTCTTTCCTACATACACACATCTCTCCTGCATACACACAACTCTACTACTATCACACACGCAATTTTCCGAAATACACACACAACTCTCCTCCATACACAAACACAGTTCTAACACATATAGCTTTTCTACAGCTTTGAAGTATGCACTCACACCTCTGTTACATACACGCACTGTTTTGCTACATACTTGTACACAGCTTTCTTACATACACCAACAGCTCTCTTATATACTCATGCAGCTCCACACACACAAACACTTATATATATATATATATATATATATATATATGTACACTCATCCATCGTATACATTACCACATCTTGAAATTCCTTCCAGGAATGTGACTGATCACATGACCTGAAAGGTTCAATGGCTAATCAACAACTTTGTTTGATTGGGACCCTATCCATGCCACCTCACATATCAGGAGTGTCGTTCTTCTTTTCATAAAGAGGTCCAAGGGCTAGTCTTGCAGAAGTTTTTTCAGCTACACAGGATGCGCAACATCCGTGTAAGTCCTGGTGACTTTCTCCCCTGCACTGCACCGATCAGATAGATCAGTGTAGGGCAGGAGAAAGGAGAACAGTTCTTTCAGTGATCATGAAGGATGCTGTCAGTGTTTTCCTCCATCAGAATAAGCAGCCTCTAGACTGTAAGAAACGCACACATTTTAACATCATTTTGATTGTCTAAAATTTACTGCAGCTAAAAATTACATTTGGTTTACAATGCATTTTGCCAGATATGTTGTCACTTGTCAAAGCTAAGAATTTTACATGCTGGGTTTTTTTATGGCACATTTAGCACTGATAAGTTGTCACACTCTTGCTTAATATGTTAACATTCTGTCTGTAAACTGTATATGCATAGCTACCTTTTTGAAGCAATATTGAGATTTACTTAAGAACGTGGGGCCCAATAAATACCATCAATGGTGCCCAGTCCAAGAGATGGTGGATCCTATAGGTAAACACCACCTCATCATGCACTAAAACTTACTAAAAAAAAAAAAGATGTGAAGTTCACACATATAGAAAATGGACATTTTGTGAATACATATTACACGTATTGTAAAATAGATAGAGCTCATATGTAGAGTTTGTTTGATAAACTTTCCTACTACTTTGTCTAAATTAGAAGCAAATTGGTTGAACATTACTTCTACCTAAAATGGCAGAAAACGCACCTATCTTGGTGATGGACAGGACAGCTAGAGGGGATATGGAGGAGGCTGTTATTTTTTTTTTAATAGGTGTACTATCACCAATTTGCTGATAATTCATTGAAAGTAGATGATCGGTACAATTGCTGCCAATGCATTTTTTAAAGCTGTATTGTCATGAGTCAAATTTGATCATGTTAGGTTCTTGCATAGGTCCTATAGCATTGATAAGTTTCCACCCTCTTTCCTACATACACACATCTCTCCTGCATACACACAACTCTACTACTATCACACACGCAATTTTCCGAAATACACACACAACTCTCCTCCATACACAAACACAGTTCTAACACATATAGCTTTTCTACAGCTTTGAAGTATGCACTCACACCTCTGTTACATACACGCACTGTTTTGCTACATACTTGTACACAGCTTTCTTACATACACCAACAGCTCTCTTATATACTCATGCAGCTCCACACACACAAACACACATATATATATATATATATATATATATATATATATGTACACTCATCCATCGTATACATTACCACATCTTGAAATTCCTTCCAGGAATGTGACTGATCACATGACCTGAAAGGTTCAATGGCTAATCAACAACTTTGTTTGATTGGGACCCTATCCATGCCACCTCACATATCAGGAGTGTCGTTCTTCTTTTCATAAAGAGGTCCAAGGGCTAGTCTTGCAGAAGTTTTTTCAGCTACACAGGATGCGCAACATCCGTGCAAGTCCTGGTGACTTTCTCCCCTGCACTGCACCGATCAGATAGATCAGTGTGGGGCAGGAGAAAGGAGAACAGTTCTTTCAGTGATCATGAAGGATGCTGTCAGTGTTTTCCTCCATCAGAATAAGCAGCCTCTAGACTGTAAGAAACGCACACATTTTAACATCATTTTGATTGTCTAAAATTTACTGCAGCTAAAAATTACATTTGGTTTACAATGCATTTTGCCAGATATGTTGTCACTTGTCAAAGCTAAGAATTTTACATGCTGGGTTTTTTTATGGCACATTTAGCACTGATAAGTTGTCACACTCTTGCTTAATATGTTAACATTCTGTCTGTAAACTGTATATGCATAGCTACCTTTTTGAAGCAATATTGAGATTTACTTAAGAACGTGGGGCCCAATAAATACCATCAATGGTGCCCAGTCCAAGAGATGGTGGATCCTATAGGTAAACACCACCTCATCATGCACTAAAACTTACTAAAAAAAAAAAAGATGTGAAGTTCACACATATAGAAAATGGACATTTTGTGAATACATATTACACGTATTGTAAAATAGATAGAGCTCATATGTAGAGTTTGTTTGATAAACTTTCCTACTACTTTGTCTAAATTAGAAGCAAATTGGTTGAACATTACTTCTACCTAAAATGGCAGAAAACGCACCTATCTTGGTGATGGACAGGACAGCTAGAGGGGATATGGAGGAGGCTGTTATTTTTTTTTTAATAGGTGTACTTTCACCAATTTGCTGATAATTCATTGAAAGTAGATGATCGGTACAATTGCTGCCAATGCATTTTTTAAAGCTGTATTGTCATGAGTCAAATTTGATCATGTTAGGTTCTTGCATAGGTCCTATAGCATTGATAAGTTTCCACCCTCTTTCCTACATACACACATCTCTCCTGCATACACACAACTCTACTACTATCACACACGCAATTTTCCGAAATACACACACAACTCTCCTCCATACACAAACACAGTTCTAACACATATAGCTTTTCTACAGCTTTGAAGTATGCACTCACACCTCTGTTACATACACGCACTGTTTTGCTACATACTTGTACACAGCTTTCTTACATACACCAACAGCTCTCTTATATACTCATGCAGCTCCACACACACAAACACATATATATATATATATATATATATATATATATATGTACACTCATCCATCGTATACATTACCACATCTTGAAACTCCTTCCAGGAATGTGACTGATCACATGACCTGAAAGGTTCAATGGCTAATCAACAACTTTGTTTGATTGGGACCCTATCCATGCCACCTCACATATCAGGAGTGTCGTTCTTCTTTTCATAAAGAGGTCCAAGGGCTAGTCTTGCAGAAGTTTTTTCAGCTACACAGGATGCGCAACATCCGTGTAAGTCCTGGTGACTTTCTCCCCTGCACTGCACCGATCAGATAGATCAGTGTAGGGCAGGAGAAAGGAGAACAGTTCTTTCAGTGATCATGAAGGATGCTGTCAGTGTTTTCCTCCATCAGAATAAGCAGCCTCTAGACTGTAAGAAACGCACACATTTTAACATCATTTTGATTGTCTAAAATTTACTGCAGCTAAAAATTACATTTGGTTTACAATGCATTTTGCCAGATATGTTGTCACTTGTCAAAGCTAAGAATTTTACATGCTGGGTTTTTTTATGGCACATTTAGCACTGATAAGTTGTCACACTCTTGCTTAATATGTTAACATTCTGTCTGTAAACTGTATATGCATAGCTACCTTTTTGAAGCAATATTGAGATTTACTTAAGAACGTGGGGCCCAATAAATACCATCAATGGTGCCCAGTCCAAGAGATGGTGGATCCTATAGGTAAACACCACCTCATCATGCACTAAAACTTACTAAAAAAAAAAAAGATGTGAAGTTCACACATATAGAAAATGGACATTTTGTGAATACATATTACACGTATTGTAAAATAGATAGAGCTCATATGTAGAGTTTGTTTGATAAACTTTCCTACTACTTTGTCTAAATTAGAAGCAAATTGGTTGAACATTACTTCTACCTAAAATGGCAGAAAACGCACCTATCTTGGTGATGGACAGGACAGCTAGAGGGGATATGGAGGAGGCTGTTATTTTTTTTTTAATAGGTGTACTTTCACCAATTTGCTGATAATTCATTGAAAGTAGATGATCGGTACAATTGCTGCCAATGCATTTTTTAAAGCTGTATTGTCATGAGTCAAATTTGATCATGTTAGGTTCTTGCATAGGTCCTATAGCATTGATAAGTTTCCACCCTCTTTCCTACATACACACATCTCTCCTGCATACACACAACTCTACTACTATCACACACGCAATTTTCCGAAATACACACACAACTCTCCTCCATACACAAACACAGTTCTAACACATATAGCTTTTCTACAGCTTTGAAGTATGCACTCACACCTCTGTTACATACACGCACTGTTTTGCTACATACTTGTACACAGCTTTCTTACATACACCAACAGCTCTCTTATATACTCATGCAGCTCCACACACACAAACACTTATATATATATATATATATATATATATATATATATGTACACTCATCCATCGTATACATTACCACATCTTGAAATTCCTTCCAGGAATGTGACTGATCACATGACCTGAAAGGTTCAATGGCTAATCAACAACTTTGTTTGATTGGGACCCTATCCATGCCACCTCACATATCAGGAGTGTCGTTCTTCTTTTCATAAAGAGGTCCAAGGGCTAGTCTTGCAGAAGTTTTTTCAGCTACACAGGATGCGCAACATCCGTGCAAGTCCTGGTGACTTTCTCCCCTGCACTGCACCGATCAGATAGATCAGTGTGGGGCAGGAGAAAGGAGAACAGTTCTTTCAGTGATCATGAAGGATGCTGTCAGTGTTTTCCTCCATCAGAATAAGCAGCCTCTAGACTGTAAGAAACGCACACATTTTAACATCATTTTGATTGTCTAAAATTTACTGCAGCTAAAAATTACATTTGGTTTACAATGCATTTTGCCAGATATGTTGTCACTTGTCAAAGCTAAGAATTTTACATGCTGGGTTTTTTTATGGCACATTTAGCACTGATAAGTTGTCACACTCTTGCTTAATATGTTAACATTCTGTCTGTAAACTGTATATGCATAGCTACCTTTTTGAAGCAATATTGAGATTTACTTAAGAACGTGGGGCCCAATAAATACCATCAATGGTGCCCAGTCCAAGAGATGGTGGATCCTATAGGTAAACACCACCTCATCATGCACTAAAACTTACTAAAAAAAAAAAAGATGTGAAGTTCACACATATAGAAAATGGACATTTTGTGAATACATATTACACGTATTGTAAAATAGATAGAGCTCATATGTAGAGTTTGTTTGATAAACTTTCCTACTACTTTGTCTAAATTAGAAGCAAATTGGTTGAACATTACTTCTACCTAAAATGGCAGAAAACGCACCTATCTTGGTGATGGACAGGACAGCTAGAGGGGATATGGAGGAGGCTGTTATTTTTTTTTTAATAGGTGTACTATCACCAATTTGCTGATAATTCATTGAAAGTAGATGATCGGTACAATTGCTGCCAATGCATTTTTTAAAGCTGTATTGTCATGAGTCAAATTTGATCATGTTAGGTTCTTGCATAGGTCCTATAGCATTGATAAGTTTCCACCCTCTTTCCTACATACACACATCTCTCCTGCATACACACAACTCTACTACTATCACACACGCAATTTTCCGAAATACACACACAACTCTCCTCCATACACAAACACAGTTCTAACACATATAGCTTTTCTACAGCTTTGAAGTATGCACTCACACCTCTGTTACATACACGCACTGTTTTGCTACATACTTGTACACAGCTTTCTTACATACACCAACAGCTCTCTTATATACTCATGCAGCTCCACACACACAAACAATATATATATATATATATATATATATATATATATATATATATATATGTACACTCATCCATCGTATACATTACCACATCTTGAAATTCCTTCCAGGAATGTGACTGATCACATGACCTGAAAGGTTCAATGGCTAATCAACAACTTTGTTTGATTGGGACCCTATCCATGCCACCTCACATATCAGGAGTGTCGTTCTTCTTTTCATAAAGAGGTCCAAGGGCTAGTCTTGCAGAAGTTTTTTCAGCTACACAGGATGCGCAACATCCGTGCAAGTCCTGGTGACTTTCTCCCCTGCACTGCACCGATCAGATAGATCAGTGTGGGGCAGGAGAAAGGAGAACAGTTCTTTCAGTGATCATGAAGGATGCTGTCAGTGTTTTCCTCCATCAGAATAAGCAGCCTCTAGACTGTAAGAAACGCACACATTTTAACATCATTTTGATTGTCTAAAATTTACTGCAGCTAAAAATTACATTTGGTTTACAATGCATTTTGCCAGATATGTTGTCACTTGTCAAAGCTAAGAATTTTACATGCTGGGTTTTTTTATGGCACATTTAGCACTGATAAGTTGTCACACTCTTGCTTAATATGTTAACATTCTGTCTGTAAACTGTATATGCATAGCTACCTTTTTGAAGCAATATTGAGATTTACTTAAGAACGTGGGGCCCAATAAATACCATCAATGGTGCCCAGTCCAAGAGATGGTGGATCCTATAGGTAAACACCACCTCATCATGCACTAAAACTTACTAAAAAAAAAAAAGATGTGAAGTTCACACATATAGAAAATGGACATTTTGTGAATACATATTACACGTATTGTAAAATAGATAGAGCTCATATGTAGAGTTTGTTTGATAAACTTTCCTACTACTTTGTCTAAATTAGAAGCAAATTGGTTGAACATTACTTCTACCTAAAATGGCAGAAAACGCACCTATCTTGGTGATGGACAGGACAGCTAGAGGGGATATGGAGGAGGCTGTTATTTTTTTTTTAATAGGTGTACTATCACCAATTTGCTGATAATTCATTGAAAGTAGATGATCGGTACAATTGCTGCCAATGCATTTTTTAAAGCTGTATTGTCATGAGTCAAATTTGATCATGTTAGGTTCTTGCATAGGTCCTATAGCATTGATAAGTTTCCACCCTCTTTCCTACATACACACATCTCTCCTGCATACACACAACTCTACTACTATCACACACGCAATTTTCCGAAATACACACACAACTCTCCTCCATACACAAACACAGTTCTAACACATATAGCTTTTCTACAGCTTTGAAGTATGCACTCACACCTCTGTTACATACACGCACTGTTTTGCTACATACTTGTACACAGCTTTCTTACATACACCAACAGCTCTCTTATATACTCATGCAGCTCCACACACACAAACAATATATATATATATATATATATATATATATATATATATATATGTACACTCATCCATCGTATACATTACCACATCTTGAAATTCCTTCCAGGAATGTGACTGATCACATGACCTGAAAGGTTCAATGGCTAATCAACAACTTTGTTTGATTGGGACCCTATCCATGCCACCTCACATATCAGGAGTGTCGTTCTTCTTTTCATAAAGAGGTCCAAGGGCTAGTCTTGCAGAAGTTTTTTCAGCTACACAGGATGCGCAACATCCGTGCAAGTCCTGGTGACTTTCTCCCCTGCACTGCACCGATCAGATAGATCAGTGTGGGGCAGGAGAAAGGAGAACAGTTCTTTCAGTGATCATGAAGGATGCTGTCAGTGTTTTCCTCCATCAGAATAAGCAGCCTCTAGACTGTAAGAAACGCACACATTTTAACATCATTTTGATTGTCTAAAATTTACTGCAGCTAAAAATTACATTTGGTTTACAATGCATTTTGCCAGATATGTTGTCACTTGTCAAAGCTAAGAATTTTACATGCTGGGTTTTTTTATGGCACATTTAGCACTGATAAGTTGTCACACTCTTGCTTAATATGTTAACATTCTGTCTGTAAACTGTATATGCATAGCTACCTTTTTGAAGCAATATTGAGATTTACTTAAGAACGTGGGGCCCAATAAATACCATCAATGGTGCCCAGTCCAAGAGATGGTGGATCCTATAGGTAAACACCACCTCATCATGCACTAAAACTTACTAAAAAAAAAAAAGATGTGAAGTTCACACATATAGAAAATGGACATTTTGTGAATACATATTACACGTATTGTAAAATAGATAGAGCTCATATGTAGAGTTTGTTTGATAAACTTTCCTACTACTTTGTCTAAATTAGAAGCAAATTGGTTGAACATTACTTCTACCTAAAATGGCAGAAAACGCACCTATCTTGGTGATGGACAGGACAGCTAGAGGGGATATGGAGGAGGCTGTTATTTTTTTTTTAATAGGTGTACTTTCACCAATTTGCTGATAATTCATTGAAAGTAGATGATCGGTACAATTGCTGCCAATGCATTTTTTAAAGCTGTATTGTCATGAGTCAAATTTGATCATGTTAGGTTCTTGCATAGGTCCTATAGCATTGATAAGTTTCCACCCTCTTTCCTACATACACACATCTCTCCTGCATACACACAACTCTACTACTATCACACACGCAATTTTCCGAAATACACACACAACTCTCCTCCATACACAAACACAGTTCTAACACATATAGCTTTTCTACAGCTTTGAAGTATGCACTCACACCTCTGTTACATACACGCACTGTTTTGCTACATACTTGTACACAGCTTTCTTACATACACCAACAGCTCTCTTATATACTCATGCAGCTCCACACACACAAACACATATATATATATATATATATATATATATATATATGTACACTCATCCATCGTATACATTACCACATCTTGAAATTCCTTCCAGGAATGTGACTGATCACATGACCTGAAAGGTTCAATGGCTAATCAACAACTTTGTTTGATTGGGACCCTATCCATGCCACCTCACATATCAGGAGTGTCGTTCTTCTTTTCATAAAGAGGTCCAAGGGCTAGTCTTGCAGAAGTTTTTTCAGCTACACAGGATGCGCAACATCCGTGTAAGTCCTGGTGACTTTCTCCCCTGCACTGCACCGATCAGATAGATCAGTGTAGGGCAGGAGAAAGGAGAACAGTTCTTTCAGTGATCATGAAGGATGCTGTCAGTGTTTTCCTCCATCAGAATAAGCAGCCTCTAGACTGTAAGAAACGCACACATTTTAACATCATTTTGATTGTCTAAAATTTACTGCAGCTAAAAATTACATTTGGTTTACAATGCATTTTGCCAGATATGTTGTCACTTGTCAAAGCTAAGAATTTTACATGCTGGGTTTTTTTATGGCACATTTAGCACTGATAAGTTGTCACACTCTTGCTTAATATGTTAACATTCTGTCTGTAAACTGTATATGCATAGCTACCTTTTTGAAGCAATATTGAGATTTACTTAAGAACGTGGGGCCCAATAAATACCATCAATGGTGCCCAGTCCAAGAGATGGTGGATCCTATAGGTAAACACCACCTCATCATGCACTAAAACTTACTAAAAAAAAAAAAGATGTGAAGTTCACACATATAGAAAATGGACATTTTGTGAATACATATTACACGTATTGTAAAATAGATAGAGCTCATATGTAGAGTTTGTTTGATAAACTTTCCTACTACTTTGTCTAAATTAGAAGCAAATTGGTTGAACATTACTTCTACCTAAAATGGCAGAAAACGCACCTATCTTGGTGATGGACAGGACAGCTAGAGGGGATATGGAGGAGGCTGTTATTTTTTTTTTAATAGGTGTACTATCACCAATTTGCTGATAATTCATTGAAAGTAGATGATCGGTACAATTGCTGCCAATGCATTTTTTAAAGCTGTATTGTCATGAGTCAAATTTGATCATGTTAGGTTCTTGCATAGGTCCTATAGCATTGATAAGTTTCCACCCTCTTTCCTACATACACACATCTCTCCTGCATACACACAACTCTACTACTATCACACACGCAATTTTCCGAAATACACACACAACTCTCCTCCATACACAAACACAGTTCTAACACATATAGCTTTTCTACAGCTTTGAAGTATGCACTCACACCTCTGTTACATACACGCACTGTTTTGCTACATACTTGTACACAGCTTTCTTACATACACCAACAGCTCTCTTATATACTCATGCAGCTCCACACACACAAACACTTATATATATATATATATATATATATATGTACACTCATCCATCGTATACATTACCACATCTTGAAATTCCTTCCAGGAATGTGACTGATCACATGACCTGAAAGGTTCAATGGCTAATCAACAACTTTGTTTGATTGGGACCCTATCCATGCCACCTCACATATCAGGAGTGTCGTTCTTCTTTTCATAAAGAGGTCCAAGGGCTAGTCTTGCAGAAGTTTTTTCAGCTACACAGGATGCGCAACATCCGTGCAAGTCCTGGTGACTTTCTCCCCTGCACTGCACCGATCAGATAGATCAGTGTGGGGCAGGAGAAAGGAGAACAGTTCTTTCAGTGATCATGAAGGATGCTGTCAGTGTTTTCCTCCATCAGAATAAGCAGCCTCTAGACTGTAAGAAACGCACACATTTTAACATCATTTTGATTGTCTAAAATTTACTGCAGCTAAAAATTACATTTGGTTTACAATGCATTTTGCCAGATATGTTGTCACTTGTCAAAGCTAAGAATTTTACATGCTGGGTTTTTTTATGGCACATTTAGCACTGATAAGTTGTCACACTCTTGCTTAATATGTTAACATTCTGTCTGTAAACTGTATATGCATAGCTACCTTTTTGAAGCAATATTGAGATTTACTTAAGAACGTGGGGCCCAATAAATACCATCAATGGTGCCCAGTCCAAGAGATGGTGGATCCTATAGGTAAACACCACCTCATCATGCACTAAAACTTACTAAAAAAAAAAAAGATGTGAAGTTCACACATATAGAAAATGGACATTTTGTGAATACATATTACACGTATTGTAAAATAGATAGAGCTCATATGTAGAGTTTGTTTGATAAACTTTCCTACTACTTTGTCTAAATTAGAAGCAAATTGGTTGAACATTACTTCTACCTAAAATGGCAGAAAACGCACCTATCTTGGTGATGGACAGGACAGCTAGAGGGGATATGGAGGAGGCTGTTATTTTTTTTTTAATAGGTGTACTATCACCAATTTGCTGATAATTCATTGAAAGTAGATGATCGGTACAATTGCTGCCAATGCATTTTTTAAAGCTGTATTGTCATGAGTCAAATTTGATCATGTTAGGTTCTTGCATAGGTCCTATAGCATTGATAAGTTTCCACCCTCTTTCCTACATACACACATCTCTCCTGCATACACACAACTCTACTACTATCACACACGCAATTTTCCGAAATACACACACAACTCTCCTCCATACACAAACACAGTTCTAACACATATAGCTTTTCTACAGCTTTGAAGTATGCACTCACACCTCTGTTACATACACGCACTGTTTTGCTACATACTTGTACACAGCTTTCTTACATACACCAACAGCTCTCTTATATACTCATGCAGCTCCACACACACAAACAATATATATATATATATATATATATATATATATATATATATGTACACTCATCCATCGTATACATTACCACATCTTGAAATTCCTTCCAGGAATGTGACTGATCACATGACCTGAAAGGTTCAATGGCTAATCAACAACTTTGTTTGATTGGGACCCTATCCATGCCACCTCACATATCAGGAGTGTCGTTCTTCTTTTCATAAAGAGGTCCAAGGGCTAGTCTTGCAGAAGTTTTTTCAGCTACACAGGATGCGCAACATCCGTGCAAGTCCTGGTGACTTTCTCCCCTGCACTGCACCGATCAGATAGATCAGTGTGGGGCAGGAGAAAGGAGAACAGTTCTTTCAGTGATCATGAAGGATGCTGTCAGTGTTTTCCTCCATCAGAATAAGCAGCCTCTAGACTGTAAGAAACGCACACATTTTAACATCATTTTGATTGTCTAAAATTTACTGCAGCTAAAAATTACATTTGGTTTACAATGCATTTTGCCAGATATGTTGTCACTTGTCAAAGCTAAGAATTTTACATGCTGGGTTTTTTTATGGCACATTTAGCACTGATAAGTTGTCACACTCTTGCTTAATATGTTAACATTCTGTCTGTAAACTGTATATGCATAGCTACCTTTTTGAAGCAATATTGAGATTTACTTAAGAACGTGGGGCCCAATAAATACCATCAATGGTGCCCAGTCCAAGAGATGGTGGATCCTATAGGTAAACACCACCTCATCATGCACTAAAACTTACTAAAAAAAAAAAAGATGTGAAGTTCACACATATAGAAAATGGACATTTTGTGAATACATATTACACGTATTGTAAAATAGATAGAGCTCATATGTAGAGTTTGTTTGATAAACTTTCCTACTACTTTGTCTAAATTAGAAGCAAATTGGTTGAACATTACTTCTACCTAAAATGGCAGAAAACGCACCTATCTTGGTGATGGACAGGACAGCTAGAGGGGATATGGAGGAGGCTGTTATTTTTTTTTTAATAGGTGTACTATCACCAATTTGCTGATAATTCATTGAAAGTAGATGATCGGTACAATTGCTGCCAATGCATTTTTTAAAGCTGTATTGTCATGAGTCAAATTTGATCATGTTAGGTTCTTGCATAGGTCCTATAGCATTGATAAGTTTCCACCCTCTTTCCTACATACACACATCTCTCCTGCATACACACAACTCTACTACTATCACACACGCAATTTTCCGAAATACACACACAACTCTCCTCCATACACAAACACAGTTCTAACACATATAGCTTTTCTACAGCTTTGAAGTATGCACTCACACCTCTGTTACATACACGCACTGTTTTGCTACATACTTGTACACAGCTTTCTTACATACACCAACAGCTCTCTTATATACTCATGCAGCTCCACACACACAAACACTTATATATATATATATATATATATATATGTACACTCATCCATCGTATACATTACCACATCTTGAAATTCCTTCCAGGAATGTGACTGATCACATGACCTGAAAGGTTCAATGGCTAATCAACAACTTTGTTTGATTGGGACCCTATCCATGCCACCTCACATATCAGGAGTGTCGTTCTTCTTTTCATAAAGAGGTCCAAGGGCTAGTCTTGCAGAAGTTTTTTCAGCTACACAGGATGCGCAACATCCGTGCAAGTCCTGGTGACTTTCTCCCCTGCACTGCACCGATCAGATAGATCAGTGTGGGGCAGGAGAAAGGAGAACAGTTCTTTCAGTGATCATGAAGGATGCTGTCAGTGTTTTCCTCCATCAGAATAAGCAGCCTCTAGACTGTAAGAAACGCACACATTTTAACATCATTTTGATTGTCTAAAATTTACTGCAGCTAAAAATTACATTTGGTTTACAATGCATTTTGCCAGATATGTTGTCACTTGTCAAAGCTAAGAATTTTACATGCTGGGTTTTTTTATGGCACATTTAGCACTGATAAGTTGTCACACTCTTGCTTAATATGTTAACATTCTGTCTGTAAACTGTATATGCATAGCTACCTTTTTGAAGCAATATTGAGATTTACTTAAGAACGTGGGGCCCAATAAATACCATCAATGGTGCCCAGTCCAAGAGATGGTGGATCCTATAGGTAAACACCACCTCATCATGCACTAAAACTTACTAAAAAAAAAAAAGATGTGAAGTTCACACATATAGAAAATGGACATTTTGTGAATACATATTACACGTATTGTAAAATAGATAGAGCTCATATGTAGAGTTTGTTTGATAAACTTTCCTACTACTTTGTCTAAATTAGAAGCAAATTGGTTGAACATTACTTCTACCTAAAATGGCAGAAAACGCACCTATCTTGGTGATGGACAGGACAGCTAGAGGGGATATGGAGGAGGCTGTTATTTTTTTTTTAATAGGTGTACTATCACCAATTTGCTGATAATTCATTGAAAGTAGATGATCGGTACAATTGCTGCCAATGCATTTTTTAAAGCTGTATTGTCATGAGTCAAATTTGATCATGTTAGGTTCTTGCATAGGTCCTATAGCATTGATAAGTTTCCACCCTCTTTCCTACATACACACATCTCTCCTGCATACACACAACTCTACTACTATCACACACGCAATTTTCCGAAATACACACACAACTCTCCTCCATACACAAACACAGTTCTAACACATATAGCTTTTCTACAGCTTTGAAGTATGCACTCACACCTCTGTTACATACACGCACTGTTTTGCTACATACTTGTACACAGCTTTCTTACATACACCAACAGCTCTCTTATATACTCATGCAGCTCCACACACACAAACAATATATATATATATATATATATATATATATATATATATATATGTACACTCATCCATCGTATACATTACCACATCTTGAAATTCCTTCCAGGAATGTGACTGATCACATGACCTGAAAGGTTCAATGGCTAATCAACAACTTTGTTTGATTGGGACCCTATCCATGCCACCTCACATATCAGGAGTGTCGTTCTTCTTTTCATAAAGAGGTCCAAGGGCTAGTCTTGCAGAAGTTTTTTCAGCTACACAGGATGCGCAACATCCGTGCAAGTCCTGGTGACTTTCTCCCCTGCACTGCACCGATCAGATAGATCAGTGTGGGGCAGGAGAAAGGAGAACAGTTCTTTCAGTGATCATGAAGGATGCTGTCAGAGTTTTCCTCCATCAGAATAAGCAGCCTCTAGACTGTAAGAAACGCACACATTTTAACATCATTTTGATTGTCTAAAATTTACTGCAGCTAAAAATTACATTTGGTTTACAATGCATTTTGCCAGATATGTTGTCACTTGTCAAAGCTAAGAATTTTACATGCTGGGTTTTTTTATGGCACATTTAGCACTGATAAGTTGTCACACTCTTGCTTAATATGTTAACATTCTGTCTGTAAACTGTATATGCATAGCTACCTTTTTGAAGCAATATTGAGATTTACTTAAGAACGTGGGGCCCAATAAATACCATCAATGGTGCCCAGTCCAAGAGATGGTGGATCCTATAGGTAAACACCACCTCATCATGCACTAAAACTTACTAAAAAAAAAAAAGATGTGAAGTTCACACATATAGAAAATGGACATTTTGTGAATACATATTACACGTATTGTAAAATAGATAGAGCTCATATGTAGAGTTTGTTTGATAAACTTTCCTACTACTTTGTCTAAATTAGAAGCAAATTGGTTGAACATTACTTCTACCTAAAATGGCAGAAAACGCACCTATCTTGGTGATGGACAGGACAGCTAGAGGGGATATGGAGGAGGCTGTTATTTTTTTTTTAATAGGTGTACTTTCACCAATTTGCTGATAATTCATTGAAAGTAGATGATCGGTACAATTGCTGCCAATGCATTTTTTAAAGCTGTATTGTCATGAGTCAAATTTGATCATGTTAGGTTCTTGCATAGGTCCTATAGCATTGATAAGTTTCCACCCTCTTTCCTACATACACACATCTCTCCTGCATACACACAACTCTACTACTATCACACACGCAATTTTCCGAAATACACACACAACTCTCCTCCATACACAAACACAGTTCTAACACATATAGCTTTTCTACAGCTTTGAAGTATGCACTCACACCTCTGTTACATACACGCACTGTTTTGCTACATACTTGTACACAGCTTTCTTACATACACCAACAGCTCTCTTATATACTCATGCAGCTCCACACACACAAACACATATATATATATATATATATATATATATATATATATATATATATATGTACACTCATCCATCGTATACATTACCACATCTTGAAATTCCTTCCAGGAATGTGACTGATCACATGACCTGAAAGGTTCAATGGCTAATCAACAACTTTGTTTGATTGGGACCCTATCCATGCCACCTCACATATCAGGAGTGTCGTTCTTCTTTTCATAAAGAGGTCCAAGGGCTAGTCTTGCAGAAGTTTTTTCAGCTACACAGGATGCGCAACATCCGTGTAAGTCCTGGTGACTTTCTCCCCTGCACTGCACCGATCAGATAGATCAGTGTAGGGCAGGAGAAAGGAGAACAGTTCTTTCAGTGATCATGAAGGATGCTGTCAGTGTTTTCCTCCATCAGAATAAGCAGCCTCTAGACTGTAAGAAACGCACACATTTTAACATCATTTTGATTGTCTAAAATTTACTGCAGCTAAAAATTACATTTGGTTTACAATGCATTTTGCCAGATATGTTGTCACTTGTCAAAGCTAAGAATTTTACATGCTGGGTTTTTTTATGGCACATTTAGCACTGATAAGTTGTCACACTCTTGCTTAATATGTTAACATTCTGTCTGTAAACTGTATATGCATAGCTACCTTTTTGAAGCAATATTGAGATTTACTTAAGAACGTGGGGCCCAATAAATACCATCAATGGTGCCCAGTCCAAGAGATGGTGGATCCTATAGGTAAACACCACCTCATCATGCACTAAAACTTACTAAAAAAAAAAAAGATGTGAAGTTCACACATATAGAAAATGGACATTTTGTGAATACATATTACACGTATTGTAAAATAGATAGAGCTCATATGTAGAGTTTGTTTGATAAACTTTCCTACTACTTTGTCTAAATTAGAAGCAAATTGGTTGAACATTACTTCTACCTAAAATGGCAGAAAACGCACCTATCTTGGTGATGGACAGGACAGCTAGAGGGGATATGGAGGAGGCTGTTATTTTTTTTTTAATAGGTGTACTATCACCAATTTGCTGATAATTCATTGAAAGTAGATGATCGGTACAATTGCTGCCAATGCATTTTTTAAAGCTGTATTGTCATGAGTCAAATTTGATCATGTTAGGTTCTTGCATAGGTCCTATAGCATTGATAAGTTTCCACCCTCTTTCCTACATACACACATCTCTCCTGCATACACACAACTCTACTACTATCACACACGCAATTTTCCGAAATACACACACAACTCTCCTCCATACACAAACACAGTTCTAACACATATAGCTTTTCTACAGCTTTGAAGTATGCACTCACACCTCTGTTACATACACGCACTGTTTTGCTACATACTTGTACACAGCTTTCTTACATACACCAACAGCTCTCTTATATACTCATGCAGCTCCACACACACAAACACATATATATATATATATATATATATATATATATATATATGTACACTCATCCATCGTATACATTACCACATCTTGAAATTCCTTCCAGGAATGTGACTGATCACATGACCTGAAAGGTTCAATGGCTAATCAACAACTTTGTTTGATTGGGACCCTATCCATGCCACCTCACATATCAGGAGTGTCGTTCTTCTTTTCATAAAGAGGTCCAAGGGCTAGTCTTGCAGAAGTTTTTTCAGCTACACAGGATGCGCAACATCCGTGTAAGTCCTGGTGACTTTCTCCCCTGCACTGCACCGATCAGATAGATCAGTGTAGGGCAGGAGAAAGGAGAACAGTTCTTTCAGTGATCATGAAGGATGCTGTCAGTGTTTTCCTCCATCAGAATAAGCAGCCTCTAGACTGTAAGAAACGCACACATTTTAACATCATTTTGATTGTCTAAAATTTACTGCAGCTAAAAATTACATTTGGTTTACAATGCATTTTGCCAGATATGTTGTCACTTGTCAAAGCTAAGAATTTTACATGCTGGGTTTTTTTATGGCACATTTAGCACTGATAAGTTGTCACACTCTTGCTTAATATGTTAACATTCTGTCTGTAAACTGTATATGCATAGCTACCTTTTTGAAGCAATATTGAGATTTACTTAAGAACGTGGGGCCCAATAAATACCATCAATGGTGCCCAGTCCAAGAGATGGTGGATCCTATAGGTAAACACCACCTCATCATGCACTAAAACTTACTAAAAAAAAAAAGATGTGAAGTTCACACATATAGAAAATGGACATTTTGTGAATACATATTACACGTATTGTAAAATAGATAGAGCTCATATGTAGAGTTTGTTTGATAAACTTTCCTACTACTTTGTCTAAATTAGAAGCAAATTGGTTGAACATTACTTCTACCTAAAATGGCAGAAAACGCACCTATCTTGGTGATGGACAGGACAGCTAGAGGGGATATGGAGGAGGCTGTTATTTTTTTTTTAATAGGTGTACTATCACCAATTTGCTGATAATTCATTGAAAGTAGATGATCGGTACAATTGCTGCCAATGCATTTTTTAAAGCTGTATTGTCATGAGTCAAATTTGATCATGTTAGGTTCTTGCATAGGTCCTATAGCATTGATAAGTTTCCACCCTCTTTCCTACATACACACATCTCTCCTGCATACACACAACTCTACTACTATCACACACGCAATTTTCCGAAATACACACACAACTCTCCTCCATACACAAACACAGTTCTAACACATATAGCTTTTCTACAGCTTTGAAGTATGCACTCACACCTCTGTTACATACACGCACTGTTTTGCTACATACTTGTACACAGCTTTCTTACATACACCAACAGCTCTCTTATATACTCATGCAGCTCCACACACACAAACACTTATATATATATATATATATATATATATATGTACACTCATCCATCGTATACATTACCACATCTTGAAATTCCTTCCAGGAATGTGACTGATCACATGACCTGAAAGGTTCAATGGCTAATCAACAACTTTGTTTGATTGGGACCCTATCCATGCCACCTCACATATCAGGAGTGTCGTTCTTCTTTTCATAAAGAGGTCCAAGGGCTAGTCTTGCAGAAGTTTTTTCAGCTACACAGGATGCGCAACATCCGTGCAAGTCCTGGTGACTTTCTCCCCTGCACTGCACCGATCAGATAGATCAGTGTGGGGCAGGAGAAAGGAGAACAGTTCTTTCAGTGATCATGAAGGATGCTGTCAGTGTTTTCCTCCATCAGAATAAGCAGCCTCTAGACTGTAAGAAACGCACACATTTTAACATCATTTTGATTGTCTAAAATTTACTGCAGCTAAAAATTACATTTGGTTTACAATGCATTTTGCCAGATATGTTGTCACTTGTCAAAGCTAAGAATTTTACATGCTGGGTTTTTTTATGGCACATTTAGCACTGATAAGTTGTCACACTCTTGCTTAATATGTTAACATTCTGTCTGTAAACTGTATATGCATAGCTACCTTTTTGAAGCAATATTGAGATTTACTTAAGAACGTGGGGCCCAATAAATACCATCAATGGTGCCCAGTCCAAGAGATGGTGGATCCTATAGGTAAACACCACCTCATCATGCACTAAAACTTACTAAAAAAAAAAAAGATGTGAAGTTCACACATATAGAAAATGGACATTTTGTGAATACATATTACACGTATTGTAAAATAGATAGAGCTCATATGTAGAGTTTGTTTGATAAACTTTCCTACTACTTTGTCTAAATTAGAAGCAAATTGGTTGAACATTACTTCTACCTAAAATGGCAGAAAACGCACCTATCTTGGTGATGGACAGGACAGCTAGAGGGGATATGGAGGAGGCTGTTATTTTTTTTTTAATAGGTGTACTTTCACCAATTTGCTGATAATTCATTGAAAGTAGATGATCGGTACAATTGCTGCCAATGCATTTTTTAAAGCTGTATTGTCATGAGTCAAATTTGATCATGTTAGGTTCTTGCATAGGTCCTATAGCATTGATAAGTTTCCACCCTCTTTCCTACATACACACATCTCTCCTGCATACACACAACTCTACTACTATCACACACGCAATTTTCCGAAATACACACACAACTCTCCTCCATACACAAACACAGTTCTAACACATATAGCTTTTCTACAGCTTTGAAGTATGCACTCACACCTCTGTTACATACACGCACTGTTTTGCTACATACTTGTACACAGCTTTCTTACATACACCAACAGCTCTCTTATATACTCATGCAGCTCCACACACACAAACACTTATATATATATATATATATATATGTACACTCATCCATCGTATACATTACCACATCTTGAAATTCCTTCCAGGAATGTGACTGATCACATGACCTGAAAGGTTCAATGGCTAATCAACAACTTTGTTTGATTGGGACCCTATCCATGCCACCTCACATATCAGGAGTGTCGTTCTTCTTTTCATAAAGAGGTCCAAGGGCTAGTCTTGCAGAAGTTTTTTCAGCTACACAGGATGCGCAACATCCGTGCAAGTCCTGGTGACTTTCTCCCCTGCACTGCACCGATCAGATAGATCAGTGTGGGGCAGGAGAAAGGAGAACAGTTCTTTCAGTGATCATGAAGGATGCTGTCAGTGTTTTCCTCCATCAGAATAAGCAGCCTCTAGACTGTAAGAAACACACACATTTTAACATCATTTTGATTGTCTAAAATTTACTGCAGCTAAAAATTACATTTGGTTTACAATGCATTTTGCCAGATATGTTGTCACTTGTCAAAGCTAAGAATTTTACATGCTGGGTTTTTTTATGGCACATTTAGCACTGATAAGTTGTCACACTCTTGCTTAATATGTTAACATTCTGTCTGTAAACTGTATATGCATAGCTACCTTTTTGAAGCAATATTGAGATTTACTTAAGAACGTGGGGCCCAATAAATACCATCAATGGTGCCCAGTCCAAGAGATGGTGGATCCTATAGGTAAACACCACCTCATCATGCACTAAAACTTACTAAAAAAAAAAAAGATGTGAAGTTCACACATATAGAAAATGGACATTTTGTGAATACATATTACACGTATTGTAAAATAGATAGAGCTCATATGTAGAGTTTGTTTGATAAACTTTCCTACTACTTTGTCTAAATTAGAAGCAAATTGGTTGAACATTACTTCTACCTAAAATGGCAGAAAACGCACCTATCTTGGTGATGGACAGGACAGCTAGAGGGGATATGGAGGAGGCTGTTATTTTTTTTTTAATAGGTGTACTTTCACCAATTTGCTGATAATTCATTGAAAGTAGATGATCGGTACAATTGCTGCCAATGCATTTTTTAAAGCTGTATTGTCATGAGTCAAATTTGATCATGTTAGGTTCTTGCATAGGTCCTATAGCATTGATAAGTTTCCACCCTCTTTCCTACATACACACATCTCTCCTGCATACACACAACTCTACTACTATCACACACGCAATTTTCCGAAATACACACACAACTCTCCTCCATACACAAACACAGTTCTAACACATATAGCTTTTCTACAGCTTTGAAGTATGCACTCACACCTCTGTTACATACACGCACTGTTTTGCTACATACTTGTACACAGCTTTCTTACATACACCAACAGCTCTCTTATATACTCATGCAGCTCCACACACACAAACACATATATATATATATATATATATATATATATATATATATATGTACACTCATCCATCGTATACATTACCACATCTTGAAATTCCTTCCAGGAATGTGACTGATCACATGACCTGAAAGGTTCAATGGCTAATCAACAACTTTGTTTGATTGGGACCCTATCCATGCCACCTCACATATCAGGAGTGTCGTTCTTCTTTTCATAAAGAGGTCCAAGGGCTAGTCTTGCAGAAGTTTTTTCAGCTACACAGGATGCGCAACATCCGTGTAAGTCCTGGTGACTTTCTCCCCTGCACTGCACCGATCAGATAGATCAGTGTAGGGCAGGAGAAAGGAGAACAGTTCTTTCAGTGATCATGAAGGATGCTGTCAGTGTTTTCCTCCATCAGAATAAGCAGCCTCTAGACTGTAAGAAACGCACACATTTTAACATCATTTTGATTGTCTAAAATTTACTGCAGCTAAAAATTACATTTGGTTTACAATGCATTTTGCCAGATATGTTGTCACTTGTCAAAGCTAAGAATTTTACATGCTGGGTTTTTTTATGGCACATTTAGCACTGATAAGTTGTCACACTCTTGCTTAATATGTTAACATTCTGTCTGTAAACTGTATATGCATAGCTACCTTTTTGAAGCAATATTGAGATTTACTTAAGAACGTGGGGCCCAATAAATACCATCAATGGTGCCCAGTCCAAGAGATGGTGGATCCTATAGGTAAACACCACCTCATCATGCACTAAAACTTACTAAAAAAAAAAAGATGTGAAGTTCACACATATAGAAAATGGACATTTTGTGAATACATATTACACGTATTGTAAAATAGATAGAGCTCATATGTAGAGTTTGTTTGATAAACTTTCCTACTACTTTGTCTAAATTAGAAGCAAATTGGTTGAACATTACTTCTACCTAAAATGGCAGAAAACGCACCTATCTTGGTGATGGACAGGACAGCTAGAGGGGATATGGAGGAGGCTGTTATTTTTTTTTTAATAGGTGTACTATCACCAATTTGCTGATAATTCATTGAAAGTAGATGATCGGTACAATTGCTGCCAATGCATTTTTTAAAGCTGTATTGTCATGAGTCAAATTTGATCATGTTAGGTTCTTGCATAGGTCCTATAGCATTGATAAGTTTCCACCCTCTTTCCTACATACACACATCTCTCCTGCATACACACAACTCTACTACTATCACACACGCAATTTTCCGAAATACACACACAACTCTCCTCCATACACAAACACAGTTCTAACACATATAGCTTTTCTACAGCTTTGAAGTATGCACTCACACCTCTGTTACATACACGCACTGTTTTGCTACATACTTGTACACAGCTTTCTTACATACACCAACAGCTCTCTTATATACTCATGCAGCTCCACACACACAAACACTTATATATATATATATATATATATATATGTACACTCATCCATCGTATACATTACCACATCTTGAAATTCCTTCCAGGAATGTGACTGATCACATGACCTGAAAGGTTCAATGGCTAATCAACAACTTTGTTTGATTGGGACCCTATCCATGCCACCTCACATATCAGGAGTGTCGTTCTTCTTTTCATAAAGAGGTCCAAGGGCTAGTCTTGCAGAAGTTTTTTCAGCTACACAGGATGCGCAACATCCGTGCAAGTCCTGGTGACTTTCTCCCCTGCACTGCACCGATCAGATAGATCAGTGTGGGGCAGGAGAAAGGAGAACAGTTCTTTCAGTGATCATGAAGGATGCTGTCAGTGTTTTCCTCCATCAGAATAAGCAGCCTCTAGACTGTAAGAAACGCACACATTTTAACATCATTTTGATTGTCTAAAATTTACTGCAGCTAAAAATTACATTTGGTTTACAATGCATTTTGCCAGATATGTTGTCACTTGTCAAAGCTAAGAATTTTACATGCTGGGTTTTTTTATGGCACATTTAGCACTGATAAGTTGTCACACTCTTGCTTAATATGTTAACATTCTGTCTGTAAACTGTATATGCATAGCTACCTTTTTGAAGCAATATTGAGATTTACTTAAGAACGTGGGGCCCAATAAATACCATCAATGGTGCCCAGTCCAAGAGATGGTGGATCCTATAGGTAAACACCACCTCATCATGCACTAAAACTTACTAAAAAAAAAAAAGATGTGAAGTTCACACATATAGAAAATGGACATTTTGTGAATACATATTACACGTATTGTAAAATAGATAGAGCTCATATGTAGAGTTTGTTTGATAAACTTTCCTACTACTTTGTCTAAATTAGAAGCAAATTGGTTGAACATTACTTCTACCTAAAATGGCAGAAAACGCACCTATCTTGGTGATGGACAGGACAGCTAGAGGGGATATGGAGGAGGCTGTTATTTTTTTTTTAATAGGTGTACTTTCACCAATTTGCTGATAATTCATTGAAAGTAGATGATCGGTACAATTGCTGCCAATGCATTTTTTAAAGCTGTATTGTCATGAGTCAAATTTGATCATGTTAGGTTCTTGCATAGGTCCTATAGCATTGATAAGTTTCCACCCTCTTTCCTACATACACACATCTCTCCTGCATACACACAACTCTACTACTATCACACACGCAATTTTCCGAAATACACACACAACTCTCCTCCATACACAAACACAGTTCTAACACATATAGCTTTTCTACAGCTTTGAAGTATGCACTCACACCTCTGTTACATACACGCACTGTTTTGCTACATACTTGTACACAGCTTTCTTACATACACCAACAGCTCTCTTATATACTCATGCAGCTCCACACACACAAACACTTATATATATATATATATATATATATATGTACACTCATCCATCGTATACATTACCACATCTTGAAATTCCTTCCAGGAATGTGACTGATCACATGACCTGAAAGGTTCAATGGCTAATCAACAACTTTGTTTGATTGGGACCCTATCCATGCCACCTCACATATCAGGAGTGTCGTTCTTCTTTTCATAAAGAGGTCCAAGGGCTAGTCTTGCAGAAGTTTTTTCAGCTACACAGGATGCGCAACATCCGTGCAAGTCCTGGTGACTTTCTCCCCTGCACTGCACCGATCAGATAGATCAGTGTGGGGCAGGAGAAAGGAGAACAGTTCTTTCAGTGATCATGAAGGATGCTGTCAGTGTTTTCCTCCATCAGAATAAGCAGCCTCTAGACTGTAAGAAACGCACACATTTTAACATCATTTTGATTGTCTAAAATTTACTGCAGCTAAAAATTACATTTGGTTTACAATGCATTTTGCCAGATATGTTGTCACTTGTCAAAGCTAAGAATTTTACATGCTGGGTTTTTTTATGGCACATTTAGCACTGATAAGTTGTCACACTCTTGCTTAATATGTTAACATTCTGTCTGTAAACTGTATATGCATAGCTACCTTTTTGAAGCAATATTGAGATTTACTTAAGAACGTGGGGCCCAATAAATACCATCAATGGTGCCCAGTCCAAGAGATGGTGGATCCTATAGGTAAACACCACCTCATCATGCACTAAAACTTACTAAAAAAAAAAAAGATGTGAAGTTCACACATATAGAAAATGGACATTTTGTGAATACATATTACACGTATTGTAAAATAGATAGAGCTCATATGTAGAGTTTGTTTGATAAACTTTCCTACTACTTTGTCTAAATTAGAAGCAAATTGGTTGAACATTACTTCTACCTAAAATGGCAGAAAACGCACCTATCTTGGTGATGGACAGGACAGCTAGAGGGGATATGGAGGAGGCTGTTATTTTTTTTTTAATAGGTGTACTTTCACCAATTTGCTGATAATTCATTGAAAGTAGATGATCGGTACAATTGCTGCCAATGCATTTTTTAAAGCTGTATTGTCATGAGTCAAATTTGATCATGTTAGGTTCTTGCATAGGTCCTATAGCATTGATAAGTTTCCACCCTCTTTCCTACATACACACATCTCTCCTGCATACACACAACTCTACTACTATCACACACGCAATTTTCCGAAATACACACACAACTCTCCTCCATACACAAACACAGTTCTAACACATATAGCTTTTCTACAGCTTTGAAGTATGCACTCACACCTCTGTTACATACACGCACTGTTTTGCTACATACTTGTACACAGCTTTCTTACATACACCAACAGCTCTCTTATATACTCATGCAGCTCCACACACACAAACACATATATATATATATATATATATATATATATATATGTACACTCATCCATCGTATACATTACCACATCTTGAAATTCCTTCCAGGAATGTGACTGATCACATGACCTGAAAGGTTCAATGGCTAATCAACAACTTTGTTTGATTGGGACCCTATCCATGCCACCTCACATATCAGGAGTGTCGTTCTTCTTTTCATAAAGAGGTCCAAGGGCTAGTCTTGCAGAAGTTTTTTCAGCTACACAGGATGCGCAACATCCGTGCAAGTCCTGGTGACTTTCTCCCCTGCACTGCACCGATCAGATAGATCAGTGTGGGGCAGGAGAAAGGAGAACAGTTCTTTCAGTGATCATGAAGGATGCTGTCAGTGTTTTCCTCCATCAGAATAAGCAGCCTCTAGACTGTAAGAAACGCACACATTTTAACATCATTTTGATTGTCTAAAATTTACTGCAGCTAAAAATTACATTTGGTTTACAATGCATTTTGCCAGATATGTTGTCACTTGTCAAAGCTAAGAATTTTACATGCTGGGTTTTTTTATGGCACATTTAGCACTGATAAGTTGTCACACTCTTGCTTAATATGTTAACATTCTGTCTGTAAACTGTATATGCATAGCTACCTTTTTGAAGCAATATTGAGATTTACTTAAGAACGTGGGGCCCAATAAATACCATCAATGGTGCCCAGTCCAAGAGATGGTGGATCCTATAGGTAAACACCACCTCATCATGCACTAAAACTTACTAAAAAAAAAAAGATGTGAAGTTCACACATATAGAAAATGGACATTTTGTGAATACATATTACACGTATTGTAAAATAGATAGAGCTCATATGTAGAGTTTGTTTGATAAACTTTCCTACTACTTTGTCTAAATTAGAAGCAAATTGGTTGAACATTACTTCTACCTAAAATGGCAGAAAACGCACCTATCTTGGTGATGGACAGGACAGCTAGAGGGGATATGGAGGAGGCTGTTATTTTTTTTTTAATAGGTGTACTTTCACCAATTTGCTGATAATTCATTGAAAGTAGATGATCGGTACAATTGCTGCCAATGCATTTTTTAAAGCTGTATTGTCATGAGTCAAATTTGATCATGTTAGGTTCTTGCATAGGTCCTATAGCATTGATAAGTTTCCACCCTCTTTCCTACATACACACATCTCTCCTGCATACACACAACTCTACTACTATCACACACGCAATTTTCCGAAATACACACACAACTCTCCTCCATACACAAACACAGTTCTAACACATATAGCTTTTCTACAGCTTTGAAGTATGCACTCACACCTCTGTTACATACACGCACTGTTTTGCTACATACTTGTACACAGCTTTCTTACATACACCAACAGCTCTCTTATATACTCATGCAGCTCCACACACACAAACACTTATATATATATATATATATATATATATATATGTACACTCATCCATCGTATACATTACCACATCTTGAAATTCCTTCCAGGAATGTGACTGATCACATGACCTGAAAGGTTCAATGGCTAATCAACAACTTTGTTTGATTGGGACCCTATCCATGCCACCTCACATATCAGGAGTGTCGTTCTTCTTTTCATAAAGAGGTCCAAGGGCTAGTCTTGCAGAAGTTTTTTCAGCTACACAGGATGCGCAACATCCGTGCAAGTCCTGGTGACTTTCTCCCCTGCACTGCACCGATCAGATAGATCAGTGTGGGGCAGGAGAAAGGAGAACAGTTCTTTCAGTGATCATGAAGGATGCTGTCAGTGTTTTCCTCCATCAGAATAAGCAGCCTCTAGACTGTAAGAAACGCACACATTTTAACATCATTTTGATTGTCTAAAATTTACTGCAGCTAAAAATTACATTTGGTTTACAATGCATTTTGCCAGATATGTTGTCACTTGTCAAAGCTAAGAATTTTACATGCTGGGTTTTTTTATGGCACATTTAGCACTGATAAGTTGTCACACTCTTGCTTAATATGTTAACATTCTGTCTGTAAACTGTATATGCATAGCTACCTTTTTGAAGCAATATTGAGATTTACTTAAGAACGTGGGGCCCAATAAATACCATCAATGGTGCCCAGTCCAAGAGATGGTGGATCCTATAGGTAAACACCACCTCATCATGCACTAAAACTTACTAAAAAAAAAAAAGATGTGAAGTTCACACATATAGAAAATGGACATTTTGTGAATACATATTACACGTATTGTAAAATAGATAGAGCTCATATGTAGAGTTTGTTTGATAAACTTTCCTACTACTTTGTCTAAATTAGAAGCAAATTGGTTGAACATTACTTCTACCTAAAATGGCAGAAAACGCACCTATCTTGGTGATGGACAGGACAGCTAGAGGGGATATGGAGGAGGCTGTTATTTTTTTTTTAATAGGTGTACTTTCACCAATTTGCTGATAATTCATTGAAAGTAGATGATCGGTACAATTGCTGCCAATGCATTTTTTAAAGCTGTATTGTCATGAGTCAAATTTGATCATGTTAGGTTCTTGCATAGGTCCTATAGCATTGATAAGTTTCCACCCTCTTTCCTACATACACACATCTCTCCTGCATACACACAACTCTACTACTATCACACACGCAATTTTCCGAAATACACACACAACTCTCCTCCATACACAAACACAGTTCTAACACATATAGCTTTTCTACAGCTTTGAAGTATGCACTCACACCTCTGTTACATACACGCACTGTTTTGCTACATACTTGTACACAGCTTTCTTACATACACCAACAGCTCTCTTATATACTCATGCAGCTCCACACACACAAACACTTATATATATATATATATATATATATATGTACACTCATCCATCGTATACATTACCACATCTTGAAATTCCTTCCAGGAATGTGACTGATCACATGACCTGAAAGGTTCAATGGCTAATCAACAACTTTGTTTGATTGGGACCCTATCCATGCCACCTCACATATCAGGAGTGTCGTTCTTCTTTTCATAAAGAGGTCCAAGGGCTAGTCTTGCAGAAGTTTTTTCAGCTACACAGGATGCGCAACATCCGTGCAAGTCCTGGTGACTTTCTCCCCTGCGCTGCACCGATCAGATAGATCAGTGTGGGGCAGGAGAAAGGAGAAC
Organism: Phyllobates terribilis; assembly: GCF_046119375.1. Lineage (NCBI taxonomy): Eukaryota > Metazoa > Chordata > Amphibia > Anura > Dendrobatidae > Phyllobates > Phyllobates terribilis. Next base: position 254,401 of record NW_027363317.1, read on the forward strand.
AGTTCTTTCAGTGATCATGAAGGATGCTGTCAGTGTTTTCCTCCATCAGAATAAGCAGCCTCTAGACTGTAAGAAACGCACACATTTTAACATCATTTTGATTGTCTAAAATTTACTGCAGCTAAAAATTACATTTGGTTTACAATGCATTTTGCCAGATATGTTGTCACTTGTCAAAGCTAAGAATTTTACATGCTGGGTTTTTTTATGGCACATTTAGCACTGATAAGTTGTCACACTCTTGCTTAATATGTTAACATTCTGTCTGTAAACTGTATATGCATAGCTACCTTTTTGAAGCAATATTGAGATTTACTTAAGAACGTGGGGCCCAATAAATACCATCAATGGTGCCCAGTCCAAGAGATGGTGGATCCTATAGGTAAACACCACCTCATCATGCACTAAAACTTACTAAAAAAAAAAAAGATGTGAAGTTCACACATATAGAAAATGGACATTTTGTGAATACATATTACACGTATTGTAAAATAGATAGAGCTCATATGTAGAGTTTGTTTGATAAACTTTCCTACTACTTTGTCTAAATTAGAAGCAAATTGGTTGAACATTACTTCTACCTAAAATGGCAGAAAACGCACCTATCTTGGTGATGGACAGGACAGCTAGAGGGGATATGGAGGAGGCTGTTATTTTTTTTTTAATAGGTGTACTTTCACCAATTTGCTGATAATTCATTGAAAGTAGATGATCGGTACAATTGCTGCCAATGCATTTTTTAAAGCTGTATTGTCATGAGTCAAATTTGATCATGTTAGGTTCTTGCATAGGTCCTATAGCATTGATAAGTTTCCACCCTCTTTCCTACATACACACATCTCTCCTGCATACACACAACTCTACTACTATCACACACGCAATTTTCCGAAATACACACACAACTCTCCTCCATACACAAACACAGTTCTAACACATATAGCTTTTCTACAGCTTTGAAGTATGCACTCACACCTCTGTTACATACACGCACTGTTTTGCTACATACTTGTACACAGCTTTCTTACATACACCAACAGCTCTCTTATATACTCATGCAGCTCCACACACACAAACACATATATATATATATATATATATATATATGTACACTCATCCATCGTATACATTACCACATCTTGAAATTCCTTCCAGGAATGTGACTGATCACATGACCTGAAAGGTTCAATGGCTAATCAACAACTTTGTTTGATTGGGACCCTATCCATGCCACCTCACATATCAGGAGTGTCGTTCTTCTTTTCATAAAGAGGTCCAAGGGCTAGTCTTGCAGAAGTTTTTTCAGCTACACAGGATGCGCAACATCCGTGCAAGTCCTGGTGACTTTCTCCCCTGCACTGCACCGATCAGATAGATCAGTGTGGGGCAGGAGAAAGGAGAACAGTTCTTTCAGTGATCATGAAGGATGCTGTCAGTGTTTTCCTCCATCAGAATAAGCAGCCTCTAGACTGTAAGAAACGCACACATTTTAACATCATTTTGATTGTCTAAAATTTACTGCAGCTAAAAATTACATTTGGTTTACAATGCATTTTGCCAGATATGTTGTCACTTGTCAAAGCTAAGAATTTTACATGCTGGGTTTTTTTATGGCACATTTAGCACTGATAAGTTGTCACACTCTTGCTTAATATGTTAACATTCTGTCTGTAAACTGTATATGCATAGCTACCTTTTTGAAGCAATATTGAGATTTACTTAAGAACGTGGGGCCCAATAAATACCATCAATGGTGCCCAGTCCAAGAGATGGTGGATCCTATAGGTAAACACCACCTCATCATGCACTAAAACTTACTAAAAAAAAAAAGATGTGAAGTTCACACATATAGAAAATGGACATTTTGTGAATACATATTACACGTATTGTAAAATAGATAGAGCTCATATGTAGAGTTTGTTTGATAAACTTTCCTACTACTTTGTCTAAATTAGAAGCAAATTGGTTGAACATTACTTCTACCTAAAATGGCAGAAAACGCACCTATCTTGGTGATGGACAGGACAGCTAGAGGGGATATGGAGGAGGCTGTTATTTTTTTTTTAATAGGTGTACTTTCACCAATTTGCTGATAATTCATTGAAAGTAGATGATCGGTACAATTGCTGCCAATGCATTTTTTAAAGCTGTATTGTCATGAGTCAAATTTGATCATGTTAGGTTCTTGCATAGGTCCTATAGCATTGATAAGTTTCCACCCTCTTTCCTACATACACACATCTCTCCTGCATACACACAACTCTACTACTATCACACACGCAATTTTCCGAAATACACACACAACTCTCCTCCATACACAAACACAGTTCTAACACATATAGCTTTTCTACAGCTTTGAAGTATGCACTCACACCTCTGTTACATACACGCACTGTTTTGCTACATACTTGTACACAGCTTTCTTACATACACCAACAGCTCTCTTATATACTCATGCAGCTCCACACACACAAACACTTATATATATATATATATATATATATATATATGTACACTCATCCATCGTATACATTACCACATCTTGAAATTCCTTCCAGGAATGTGACTGATCACATGACCTGAAAGGTTCAATGGCTAATCAACAACTTTGTTTGATTGGGACCCTATCCATGCCACCTCACATATCAGGAGTGTCGTTCTTCTTTTCATAAAGAGGTCCAAGGGCTAGTCTTGCAGAAGTTTTTTCAGCTACACAGGATGCGCAACATCCGTGCAAGTCCTGGTGACTTTCTCCCCTGCACTGCACCGATCAGATAGATCAGTGTGGGGCAGGAGAAAGGAGAACAGTTCTTTCAGTGATCATGAAGGATGCTGTCAGTGTTTTCCTCCATCAGAATAAGCAGCCTCTAGACTGTAAGAAACGCACACATTTTAACATCATTTTGATTGTCTAAAATTTACTGCAGCTAAAAATTACATTTGGTTTACAATGCATTTTGCCAGATATGTTGTCACTTGTCAAAGCTAAGAATTTTACATGCTGGGTTTTTTTATGGCACATTTAGCACTGATAAGTTGTCACACTCTTGCTTAATATGTTAACATTCTGTCTGTAAACTGTATATGCATAGCTACCTTTTTGAAGCAATATTGAGATTTACTTAAGAACGTGGGGCCCAATAAATACCATCAATGGTGCCCAGTCCAAGAGATGGTGGATCCTATAGGTAAACACCACCTCATCATGCACTAAAACTTACTAAAAAAAAAAAAGATGTGAAGTTCACACATATAGAAAATGGACATTTTGTGAATACATATTACACGTATTGTAAAATAGATAGAGCTCATATGTAGAGTTTGTTTGATAAACTTTCCTACTACTTTGTCTAAATTAGAAGCAAATTGGTTGAACATTACTTCTACCTAAAATGGCAGAAAACGCACCTATCTTGGTGATGGACAGGACAGCTAGAGGGGATATGGAGGAGGCTGTTATTTTTTTTTTAATAGGTGTACTTTCACCAATTTGCTGATAATTCATTGAAAGTAGATGATCGGTACAATTGCTGCCAATGCATTTTTTAAAGCTGTATTGTCATGAGTCAAATTTGATCATGTTAGGTTCTTGCATAGGTCCTATAGCATTGATAAGTTTCCACCCTCTTTCCTACATACACACATCTCTCCTGCATACACACAACTCTACTACTATCACACACGCAATTTTCCGAAATACACACACAACTCTCCTCCATACACAAACACAGTTCTAACACATATAGCTTTTCTACAGCTTTGAAGTATGCACTCACACCTCTGTTACATACACGCACTGTTTTGCTACATACTTGTACACAGCTTTCTTACATACACCAACAGCTCTCTTATATACTCATGCAGCTCCACACACACAAACACATATATATATATATATATATATATATATATATATATGTACACTCATCCATCGTATACATTACCACATCTTGAAATTCCTTCCAGGAATGTGACTGATCACATGACCTGAAAGGTTCAATGACTAATCAACAACTTTGTTTGATTGGGACCCTATCCATGCCACCTCACATATCAGGAGTGTCGTTCTTCTTTTCATAAAGAGGTCCAAGGGCTAGTCTTGCAGAAGTTTTTTCAGCTACACAGGATGCGCAACATCCGTGTAAGTCCTGGTGACTTTCTCCCCTGCACTGCACCGATCAGATAGATCAGTGTAGGGCAGGAGAAAGGAGAACAGTTCTTTCAGTGATCATGAAGGATGCTGTCAGTGTTTTCCTCCATCAGAATAAGCAGCCTCTAGACTGTAAGAAACGCACACATTTTAACATCATTTTGATTGTCTAAAATTTACTGCAGCTAAAAATTACATTTGGTTTACAATGCATTTTGCCAGATATGTTGTCACTTGTCAAAGCTAAGAATTTTACATGCTGGGTATTTTTATGGCACATTTAGCACTGATAAGTTGTCACACTCTTGCTTAATATGTTAACATTCTGTCTGTAAACTGTATATGCATAGCTACCTTTTTGAAGCAATATTGAGATTTACTTAAGAACGTGGGGCCCAATAAATACCATCAATGGTGCCCAGTCCAAGAGATGGTGGATCCTATAGGTAAACACCACCTCATCATGCACTAAAACTTACTAAAAAAAAAAAAGATGTGAAGTTCACACATATAGAAAATGGACATTTTGTGAATACATATTACACGTATTGTAAAATAGATAGAGCTCATATGTAGAGTTTGTTTGATAAACTTTCCTACTACTTTGTCTAAATTAGAAGCAAATTGGTTGAACATTACTTCTACCTAAAATGGCAGAAAACGCACCTATCTTGGTGATGGACAGGACAGCTAGAGGGGATATGGAGGAGGCTGTTATTTTTTTTTTAATAGGTGTACTATCACCAATTTGCTGATAATTCATTGAAAGTAGATGATCGGTACAATTGCTGCCAATGCATTTTTTAAAGCTGTATTGTCATGAGTCAAATTTGATCATGTTAGGTTCTTGCATAGGTCCTATAGCATTGATAAGTTTCCACCCTCTTTCCTACATACACACATCTCTCCTGCATACACACAACTCTACTACTATCACACACGCAATTTTCCGAAATACACACACAACTCTCCTCCATACACAAACACAGTTCTAACACATATAGCTTTTCTACAGCTTTGAAGTATGCACTCACACCTCTGTTACATACACGCACTGTTTTGCTACATACTTGTACACAGCTTTCTTACATACACCAACAGCTCTCTTATATACTCATGCAGCTCCACACACACAAACACATATATATATATATATATATATATATATATATGTACACTCATCCATCGTATACATTACCACATCTTGAAATTCCTTCCAGGAATGTGACTGATCACATGACCTGAAAGGTTCAATGGCTAATCAACAACTTTGTTTGATTGGGACCCTATCCATGCCACCTCACATATCAGGAGTGTCGTTCTTCTTTTCATAAAGAGGTCCAAGGGCTAGTCTTGCAGAAGTTTTTTCAGCTACACAGGATGCGCAACATCCGTGCAAGTCCTGGTGACTTTCTCCCCTGCACTGCACCGATCAGATAGATCAGTGTGGGGCAGGAGAAAGGAGAACAGTTCTTTCAGTGATCATGAAGGATGCTGTCAGTGTTTTCCTCCATCAGAATAAGCAGCCTCTAGACTGTAAGAAACGCACACATTTTAACATCATTTTGATTGTCTAAAATTTACTGCAGCTAAAAATTACATTTGGTTTACAATGCATTTTGCCAGATATGTTGTCACTTGTCAAAGCTAAGAATTTTACATGCTGGGTTTTTTTATGGCACATTTAGCACTGATAAGTTGTCACACTCTTGCTTAATATGTTAACATTCTGTCTGTAAACTGTATATGCATAGCTACCTTTTTGAAGCAATATTGAGATTTACTTAAGAACGTGGGGCCCAATAAATACCATCAATGGTGCCCAGTCCAAGAGATGGTGGATCCTATAGGTAAACACCACCTCATCATGCACTAAAACTTACTAAAAAAAAAAAAGATGTGAAGTTCACACATATAGAAAATGGACATTTTGTGAATACATATTACACGTATTGCAAAATAGATAGAGCTCATATGTAGAGTTTGTTTGATAAACTTTCCTACTACTTTGTCTAAATTAGAAGCAAATTGGTTGAACATTACTTCTACCTAAAATGGCAGAAAACGCACCTATCTTGGTGATGGACAGGACAGCTAGAGGGGATATGGAGGAGGCTGTTATTTTTTTTTTAATAGGTGTACTTTCACCAATTTGCTGATAATTCATTGAAAGTAGATGATCGGTACAATTGCTGCCAATGCATTTTTTAAAGCTGTATTGTCATGAGTCAAATTTGATCATGTTAGGCTCTTGCATAGGTCCTATAGCATTGATAAGTTTCCACCCTCTTTCCTACATACACACATCTCTCCTGCATACACACAACTCTACTACTATCACACACGCAATTTTCCGAAATACACACACAACTCTCCTCCATACACAAACACAGTTCTAACACATATAGCTTTTCTACAGCTTTGAAGTATGCACTCACACCTCTGTTACATACACGCACTGTTTTGCTACATACTTGTACACAGCTTTCTTACATACACCAACAGCTCTCTTATATACTCATGCAGCTCCACACACACAAACACTTATATATATATATATATATATATATATATGTACACTCATCCATCGTATACATTACCACATCTTGAAATTCCTTCCAGGAATGTGACTGATCACATGACCTGAAAGGTTCAATGGCTAATCAACAACTTTGTTTGATTGGGACCCTATCCATGCCACCTCACATATCAGGAGTGTCGTTCTTCTTTTCATAAAGAGGTCCAAGGGCTAGTCTTGCAGAAGTTTTTTCAGCTACACAGGATGCGCAACATCCGTGTAAGTCCTGGTGACTTTCTCCCCTGCACTGCACCGATCAGATAGATCAGTGTAGGGCAGGAGAAAGGAGAACAGTTCTTTCAGTGATCATGAAGGATGCTGTCAGTGTTTTCCTCCATCAGAATAAGCAGCCTCTAGACTGTAAGAAACGCACACATTTTAACATCATTTTGATTGTCTAAAATTTACTGCAGCTAAAAATTACATTTGGTTTACAATGCATTTTGCCAGATATGTTGTCACTTGTCAAAGCTAAGAATTTTACATGCTGGGTTTTTTTATGGCACATTTAGCACTGATAAGTTGTCACACTCTTGCTTAATATGTTAACATTCTGTCTGTAAACTGTATATGCATAGCTACCTTTTTGAAGCAATATTGAGATTTACTTAAGAACGTGGGGCCCAATAAATACCATCAATGGTGCCCAGTCCAAGAGATGGTGGATCCTATAGGTAAACACCACCTCATCATGCACTAAAACTTACTAAAAAAAAAAAAGATGTGAAGTTCACACATATAGAAAATGGACATTTTGTGAATACATATTACACGTATTGTAAAATAGATAGAGCTCATATGTAGAGTTTGTTTGATAAACTTTCCTACTACTTTGTCTAAATTAGAAGCAAATTGGTTGAACATTACTTCTACCTAAAATGGCAGAAAACGCACCTATCTTGGTGATGGACAGGACAGCTAGAGGGGATATGGAGGAGGCTGTTATTTTTTTTTTAATAGGTGTACTATCACCAATTTGCTGATAATTCATTGAAAGTAGATGATCGGTACAATTGCTGCCAATGCATTTTTTAAAGCTGTATTGTCATGAGTCAAATTTGATCATGTTAGGTTCTTGCATAGGTCCTATAGCATTGATAAGTTTCCACCCTCTTTCCTACATACACACATCTCTCCTGCATACACACAACTCTACTACTATCACACACGCAATTTTCCGAAATACACACACAACTCTCCTCCATACACAAACACAGTTCTAACACATATAGCTTTTCTACAGCTTTGAAGTATGCACTCACACCTCTGTTACATACACGCACTGTTTTGCTACATACTTGTACACAGCTTTCTTACATACACCAACAGCTCTCTTATATACTCATGCAGCTCCACACACACAAACACTTATATATATATATATATATATATATATGTACACTCATCCATCGTATACATTACCACATCTTGAAATTCCTTCCAGGAATGTGACTGATCACATGACCTGAAAGGTTCAATGGCTAATCAACAACTTTGTTTGATTGGGACCCTATCCATGCCACCTCACATATCAGGAGTGTCGTTCTTCTTTTCATAAAGAGGTCCAAGGGCTAGTCTTGCAGAAGTTTTTTCAGCTACACAGGATGCGCAACATCCGTGCAAGTCCTGGTGACTTTCTCCCCTGCACTGCACCGATCAGATAGATCAGTGTGGGGCAGGAGAAAGGAGAACAGTTCTTTCAGTGATCATGAAGGATGCTGTCAGTGTTTTCCTCCATCAGAATAAGCAGCCTCTAGACTGTAAGAAACGCACACATTTTAACATCATTTTGATTGTCTAAAATTTACTGCAGCTAAAAATTACATTTGGTTTACAATGCATTTTGCCAGATATGTTGTCACTTGTCAAAGCTAAGAATTTTACATGCTGGGTTTTTTTATGGCACATTTAGCACTGATAAGTTGTCACACTCTTGCTTAATATGTTAACATTCTGTCTGTAAACTGTATATGCATAGCTACCTTTTTGAAGCAATATTGAGATTTACTTAAGAACGTGGGGCCCAATAAATACCATCAATGGTGCCCAGTCCAAGAGATGGTGGATCCTATAGGTAAACACCACCTCATCATGCACTAAAACTTACTAAAAAAAAAAAAGATGTGAAGTTCACACATATAGAAAATGGACATTTTGTGAATACATATTACACGTATTGTAAAATAGATAGAGCTCATATGTAGAGTTTGTTTGATAAACTTTCCTACTACTTTGTCTAAATTAGAAGCAAATTGGTTGAACATTACTTCTACCTAAAATGGCAGAAAACGCACCTATCTTGGTGATGGACAGGACAGCTAGAGGGGATATGGAGGAGGCTGTTATTTTTTTTTTAATAGGTGTACTTTCACCAATTTGCTGATAATTCATTGAAAGTAGATGATCGGTACAATTGCTGCCAATGCATTTTTTAAAGCTGTATTGTCATGAGTCAAATTTGATCACGTTAGGTTCTTGCATAGGTCCTATAGCATTGATAAGTTTCCACCCTCTTTCCTACATACACACATCTCTCCTGCATACACACAACTCTACTACTATCACACACGCAATTTTCCGAAATACACACACAACTCTCCTCCATACACAAACACAGTTCTAACACATATAGCTTTTCTACAGCTTTGAAGTATGCACTCACACCTCTGTTACATACACGCACTGTTTTGCTACATACTTGTACACAGCTTTCTTACATACACCAACAGCTCTCTTATATACTCATGCAGCTCCACACACACAAACACTTATATATATATATATATATATATATATATATATATATGTACACTCATCCATCGTATACATTACCACATCTTGAAATTCCTTCCAGGAATGTGACTGATCACATGACCTGAAAGGTTCAATGGCTAATCAACAACTTTGTTTGATTGGGACCCTATCCATGCCACCTCACATATCAGGAGTGTCGTTCTTCTTTTCATAAAGAGGTCCAAGGGCTAGTCTTGCAGAAGTTTTTTCAGCTACACAGGATGCGCAACATCCGTGCAAGTCCTGGTGACTTTCTCCCCTGCACTGCACCGATCAGATAGATCAGTGTGGGGCAGGAGAAAGGAGAACAGTTCTTTCAGTGATCATGAAGGATGCTGTCAGTGTTTTCCTCCATCAGAATAAGCAGCCTCTAGACTGTAAGAAACACACACATTTTAACATCATTTTGATTGTCTAAAATTTACTGCAGCTAAAAATTACATTTGGTTTACAATGCATTTTGCCAGATATGTTGTCACTTGTCAAAGCTAAGAATTTTGCATGCTGGGTTTTTTTATGGCACATTTAGCACTGATAAGTTGTCACACTCTTGCTTAATATGTTAACATTCTGTCTGTAAACTGTATATGCATAGCTACCTTTTTGAAGCAATATTGAGATTTACTTAAGAACGTGGGGCCCAATAAATACCATCAATGGTGCCCAGTCCAAGAGATGGTGGATCCTATAGGTAAACACCACCTCATCATGCACTAAAACTTACTAAAAAAAAAAAAGATGTGAAGTTCACACATATAGAAAATGGACATTTTGTGAATACATATTACACGTATTGTAAAATAGATAGAGCTCATATGTAGAGTTTGTTTGATAAACTTTCCTACTACTTTGTCTAAATTAGAAGCAAATTGGTTGAACATTACTTCTACCTAAAATGGCAGAAAACGCACCTATCTTGGTGATGGACAGGACAGCTAGAGGGGATATGGAGGAGGCTGTTATTTTTTTTTTAATAGGTGTACTTTCACCAATTTGCTGATAATTCATTGAAAGTAGATGATTGGTACAATTGCTGCCAATGCATTTTTTAAAGCTGTATTGTCATGAGTCAAATTTGATCATGTTAGGTTCTTGCATAGGTCCTATAGCATTGATAAGTTTCCACCCTCTTTCCTACATACACACATCTCTCCTGCATACACACAACTCTACTACTATCACACACGCAATTTTCCGAAATACACACACAACTCTCCTCCATACACAAACACAGTTCTAACACATATAGCTTTTCTACAGCTTTGAAGTATGCACTCACACCTCTGTTACATACACGCACTGTTTTGCTACATACTTGTACACAGCTTTCTTACATACACCAACAGCTCTCTTATATACTCATGCAGCTCCACACACACAAACACTTATATATATATATATATATATATATATATATATATATGTACACTCATCCATCGTATACATTACCACATCTTGAAATTCCTTCCAGGAATGTGACTGATCACATGACCTGAAAGGTTCAATGGCTAATCAACAACTTTGTTTGATTGGGACCCTATCCATGCCACCTCACATATCAGGAGTGTCGTTCTTCTTTTCATAAAGAGGTCCAAGGGCTAGTCTTGCAGAAGTTTTTTCAGCTACACAGGATGCGCAACATCCGTGCAAGTCCTGGTGACTTTCTCCCCTGCACTGCACCGATCAGATAGATCAGTGTGGGGCAGGAGAAAGGAGAACAGTTCTTTCAGTGATCATGAAGGATGCTGTCAGTGTTTTCCTCCATCAGAATAAGCAGCCTCTAGACTGTAAGAAACACACACATTTTAACATCATTTTGATTGTCTAAAATTTACTGCAGCTAAAAATTACATTTGGTTTACAATGCATTTTGCCAGATATGTTGTCACTTGTCAAAGCTAAGAATTTTGCATGCTGGGTTTTTTTATGGCACATTTAGCACTGATAAGTTGTCACACTCTTGCTTAATATGTTAACATTCTGTCTGTAAACTGTATATGCATAGCTACCTTTTTGAAGCAATATTGAGATTTACTTAAGAACGTGGGGCCCAATAAATACCATCAATGGTGCCCAGTCCAAGAGATGGTGGATCCTATAGGTAAACACCACCTCATCATGCACTAAAACTTACTAAAAAAAAAAAAGATGTGAAGTTCACACATATAGAAAATGGACATTTTGTGAATACATATTACACGTATTGTAAAATAGATAGAGCTCATATGTAGAGTTTGTTTGATAAACTTTCCTACTACTTTGTCTAAATTAGAAGCAAATTGGTTGAACATTACTTCTACCTAAAATGGCAGAAAACGCACCTATCTTGGTGATGGACAGGACAGCTAGAGGGGATATGGAGGAGGCTGTTATTTTTTTTTTAATAGGTGTACTTTCACCAATTTGCTGATAATTCATTGAAAGTAGATGATTGGTACAATTGCTGCCAATGCATTTTTTAAAGCTGTATTGTCATGAGTCAAATTTGATCATGTTAGGTTCTTGCATAGGTCCTATAGCATTGATAAGTTTCCACCCTCTTTCCTACATACACACATCTCTCCTGCATACACACAACTCTACTACTATCACACACGCAATTTTCCGAAATACACACACAACTCTCCTCCATACACAAACACAGTTCTAACACATATAGCTTTTCTACAGCTTTGAAGTATGCACTCACACCTCTGTTACATACACGCACTGTTTTGCTACATACTTGTACACAGCTTTCTTACATACACCAACAGCTCTCTTATATACTCATGCAGCTCCACACACACAAACACTTATATATATATATATATATATATATATATATATGTACACTCATCCATCGTATACATTACCACATCTTGAAATTCCTTCCAGGAATGTGACTGATCACATGACCTGAAAGGTTCAATGGCTAATCAACAACTTTGTTTGATTGGGACCCTATCCATGCCACCTCACATATCAGGAGTGTCGTTCTTCTTTTCATAAAGAGGTCCAAGGGCTAGTCTTGCAGAAGTTTTTTCAGCTACACAGGATGCGCAACATCCGTGCAAGTCCTGGTGACTTTCTCCCCTGCACTGCACCGATCAGATAGATCAGTGTGGGGCAGGAGAAAGGAGAACAGTTCTTTCAGTGATCATGAAGGATGCTGTCAGTGTTTTCCTCCATCAGAATAAGCAGCCTCTAGACTGTAAGAAACGCACACATTTTAACATCATTTTGATTGTCTAAAATTTACTGCAGCTAAAAATTACATTTGGTTTACAATGCATTTTGCCAGATATGTTGTCACTTGTCAAAGCTAAGAATTTTACATGCTGGGTTTTTTTATGGCACATTTAGCACTGATAAGTTGTCACACTCTTGCTTAATATGTTAACATTCTGTCTGTAAACTGTATATGCATAGCTACCTTTTTGAAGCAATATTGAGATTTACTTAAGAACGTGGGGCCCAATAAATACCATCAATGGTGCCCAGTCCAAGAGATGGTGGATCCTATAGGTAAACACCACCTCATCATGCACTAAAACTTACTAAAAAAAAAAAAGATGTGAAGTTCACACATATAGAAAATGGACATTTTGTGAATACATATTACACGTATTGTAAAATAGATAGAGCTCATATGTAGAGTTTGTTTGATAAACTTTCCTACTACTTTGTCTAAATTAGAAGCAAATTGGTTGAACATTACTTCTACCTAAAATGGCAGAAAACGCACCTATCTTGGTGATGGACAGGACAGCTAGAGGGGATATGGAGGAGGCTGTTATTTTTTTTTTAATAGGTGTACTATCACCAATTTGCTGATAATTCATTGAAAGTAGATGATCGGTACAATTGCTGCCAATGCATTTTTTAAAGCTGTATTGTCATGAGTCAAATTTGATCATGTTAGGTTCTTGCATAGGTCCTATAGCATTGATAAGTTTCCACCCTCTTTCCTACATACACACATCTCTCCTGCATACACACAACTCTACTACTATCACACACGCAATTTTCCGAAATACACACACAACTCTCCTCCATACACAAACACAGTTCTAACACATATAGCTTTTCTACAGCTTTGAAGTATGAACTCACACCTCTGTTACATACACGCACTGTTTTGCTACATACTTGTACACAGCTTTCTTACATACACCAACAGCTCTCTTATATACTCATGCAGCTCCACACACACAAACACACATATATATATATATATATATATATATATATATATGTACACTCATCCATCGTATACATTACCACATCTTGAAATTCCTTCCAGGAATGTGACTGATCACATGACCTGAAAGGTTCAATGGCTAATCAACAACTTTGTTTGATTGGGACCCTATCCATGCCACCTCACATATCAGGAGTGTCGTTCTTCTTTTCATAAAGAGGTCCAAGGGCTAGTCTTGCAGAAGTTTTTTCAGCTACACAGGATGCGCAACATCCGTGCAAGTCCTGGTGACTTTCTCCCCTGCACTGCACCGATCAGATAGATCAGTGTGGGGCAGGAGAAAGGAGAACAGTTCTTTCAGTGATCATGAAGGATGCTGTCAGTGTTTTCCTCCATCAGAATAAGCAGCCTCTAGACTGTAAGAAACACACACATTTTAACATCATTTTGATTGTCTAAAATTTACTGCAGCTAAAAATTACATTTGGTTTACAATGCATTTTGCCAGATATGTTGTCACTTGTCAAAGCTAAGAATTTTACATGCTGGGTTTTTTTATGGCACATTTAGCACTGATAAGTTGTCACACTCTTGCTTAATATGTTAACATTCTGTCTGTAAACTGTATATGCATAGCTACCTTTTTGAAGCAATATTGAGATTTACTTAAGAACGTGGGGCCCAATAAATACCATCAATGGTGCCCAGTCCAAGAGATGGTGGATCCTATAGGTAAACACCACCTCATCATGCACTAAAACTTACTAAAAAAAAAAAAGATGTGAAGTTCACACATATAGAAAATGGACATTTTGTGAATACATATTACACGTATTGTAAAATAGATAGAGCTCATATGTAGAGTTTGTTTGATAAACTTTCCTACTACTTTGTCTAAATTAGAAGCAAATTGGTTGAACATTACTTCTACCTAAAATGGCAGAAAACGCACCTATCTTGGTGATGGACAGGACAGCTAGAGGGGATATGGAGGAGGCTGTTATTTTTTTTTTAATAGGTGTACTTTCACCAATTTGCTGATAATTCATTGAAAGTAGATGATTGGTACAATTGCTGCCAATGCATTTTTTAAAGCTGTATTGTCATGAGTCAAATTTGATCATGTTAGGTTCTTGCATAGGTCCTATAGCATTGATAAGTTTCCACCCTCTTTCCTACATACACACATCTCTCCTGCATACACACAACTCTACTACTATCACACACGCAATTTTCCGAAATACACACACAACTCTCCTCCATACACAAACACAGTTCTAACACATATAGCTTTTCTACAGCTTTGAAGTATGCACTCACACCTCTGTTACATACACGCACTGTTTTGCTACATACTTGTACACAGCTTTCTTACATACACCAACAGCTCTCTTATATACTCATGCAGCTCCACACACACAAACACTTATATATATATATATATATATATATATATATGTACACTCATCCATCGTATACATTACCACATCTTGAAATTCCTTCCAGGAATGTGACTGATCACATGACCTGAAAGGTTCAATGGCTAATCAACAACTTTGTTTGATTGGGACCCTATCCATGCCACCTCACATATCAGGAGTGTCGTTCTTCTTTTCATAAAGAGGTCCAAGGGCTAGTCTTGCAGAAGTTTTTTCAGCTACACAGGATGCGCAACATCCGTGCAAGTCCTGGTGACTTTCTCCCCTGCACTGCACCGATCAGATAGATCAGTGTGGGGCAGGAGAAAGGAGAACAGTTCTTTCAGTGATCATGAAGGATGCTGTCAGTGTTTTCCTCCATCAGAATAAGCAGCCTCTAGACTGTAAGAAACGCACACATTTTAACATCATTTTGATTGTCTAAAATTTACTGCAGCTAAAAATTACATTTGGTTTACAATGCATTTTGCCAGATATGTTGTCACTTGTCAAAGCTAAGAATTTTACATGCTGGGTTTTTTTATGGCACATTTAGCACTGATAAGTTGTCACACTCTTGCTTAATATGTTAACATTCTGTCTGTAAACTGTATATGCATAGCTACCTTTTTGAAGCAATATTGAGATTTACTTAAGAACGTGGGGCCCAATAAATACCATCAATGGTGCCCAGTCCAAGAGATGGTGGATCCTATAGGTAAACACCACCTCATCATGCACTAAAACTTACTAAAAAAAAAAAAGATGTGAAGTTCACACATATAGAAAATGGACATTTTGTGAATACATATTACACGTATTGTAAAATAGATAGAGCTCATATGTAGAGTTTGTTTGATAAACTTTCCTACTACTTTGTCTAAATTAGAAGCAAATTGGTTGAACATTACTTCTACCTAAAATGGCAGAAAACGCACCTATCTTGGTGATGGACAGGACAGCTAGAGGGGATATGGAGGAGGCTGTTATTTTTTTTTTAATAGGTGTACTATCACCAATTTGCTGATAATTCATTGAAAGTAGATGATCGGTACAATTGCTGCCAATGCATTTTTTAAAGCTGTATTGTCATGAGTCAAATTTGATCATGTTAGGTTCTTGCATAGGTCCTATAGCATTGATAAGTTTCCACCCTCTTTCCTACATACACACATCTCTCCTGCATACACACAACTCTACTACTATCACACACGCAATTTTCCGAAATACACACACAACTCTCCTCCATACACAAACACAGTTCTAACACATATAGCTTTTCTACAGCTTTGAAGTATGCACTCACACCTCTGTTACATACACGCACTGTTTTGCTACATACTTGTACACAGCTTTCTTACATACACCAACAGCTCTCTTATATACTCATGCAGCTCCACACACACAAACAATATATATATATATATATATATATATATATATATATATATATATGTACACTCATCCATCGTATACATTACCACATCTTGAAATTCCTTCCAGGAATGTGACTGATCACATGACCTGAAAGGTTCAATGGCTAATCAACAACTTTGTTTGATTGGGACCCTATCCATGCCACCTCACATATCAGGAGTGTCGTTCTTCTTTTCATAAAGAGGTCCAAGGGCTAGTCTTGCAGAAGTTTTTTCAGCTACACAGGATGCGCAACATCCGTGCAAGTCCTGGTGACTTTCTCCCCTGCACTGCACCGATCAGATAGATCAGTGTGGGGCAGGAGAAAGGAGAACAGTTCTTTCAGTGATCATGAAGGATGCTGTCAGTGTTTTCCTCCATCAGAATAAGCAGCCTCTAGACTGTAAGAAACGCACACATTTTAACATCATTTTGATTGTCTAAAATTTACTGCAGCTAAAAATTACATTTGGTTTACAATGCATTTTGCCAGATATGTTGTCACTTGTCAAAGCTAAGAATTTTACATGCTGGGTTTTTTTATGGCACATTTAGCACTGATAAGTTGTCACACTCTTGCTTAATATGTTAACATTCTGTCTGTAAACTGTATATGCATAGCTACCTTTTTGAAGCAATATTGAGATTTACTTAAGAACGTGGGGCCCAATAAATACCATCAATGGTGCCCAGTCCAAGAGATGGTGGATCCTATAGGTAAACACCACCTCATCATGCACTAAAACTTACTAAAAAAAAAAAAGATGTGAAGTTCACACATATAGAAAATGGACATTTTGTGAATACATATTACACGTATTGTAAAATAGATAGAGCTCATATGTAGAGTTTGTTTGATAAACTTTCCTACTACTTTGTCTAAATTAGAAGCAAATTGGTTGAACATTACTTCTACCTAAAATGGCAGAAAACGCACCTATCTTGGTGATGGACAGGACAGCTAGAGGGGATATGGAGGAGGCTGTTATTTTTTTTTTAATAGGTGTACTTTCACCAATTTGCTGATAATTCATTGAAAGTAGATGATCGGTACAATTGCTGCCAATGCATTTTTTAAAGCTGTATTGTCATGAGTCAAATTTGATCATGTTAGGTTCTTGCATAGGTCCTATAGCATTGATAAGTTTCCACCCTCTTTCCTACATACACACATCTCTCCTGCATACACACAACTCTACTACTATCACACACGCAATTTTCCGAAATACACACACAACTCTCCTCCATACACAAACACAGTTCTAACACATATAGCTTTTCTACAGCTTTGAAGTATGCACTCACACCTCTGTTACATACACGCACTGTTTTGCTACATACTTGTACACAGCTTTCTTACATACACCAACAGCTCTCTTATATACTCATGCAGCTCCACACACACAAACACATATATATATATATATATATATATATATATATATATATATATATGTACACTCATCCATCGTATACATTACCACATCTTGAAATTCCTTCCAGGAATGTGACTGATCACATGACCTGAAAGGTTCAATGGCTAATCAACAACTTTGTTTGATTGGGACCCTATCCATGCCACCTCACATATCAGGAGTGTCGTTCTTCTTTTCATAAAGAGGTCCAAGGGCTAGTCTTGCAGAAGTTTTTTCAGCTACACAGGATGCGCAACATCCGTGTAAGTCCTGGTGACTTTCTCCCCTGCACTGCACCGATCAGATAGATCAGTGTAGGGCAGGAGAAAGGAGAACAGTTCTTTCAGTGATCATGAAGGATGCTGTCAGTGTTTTCCTCCATCAGAATAAGCAGCCTCTAGACTGTAAGAAACGCACACATTTTAACATCATTTTGATTGTCTAAAATTTACTGCAGCTAAAAATTACATTTGGTTTACAATGCATTTTGCCAGATATGTTGTCACTTGTCAAAGCTAAGAATTTTACATGCTGGGTTTTTTTTATGGCACATTTAGCACTGATAAGTTGTCACACTCTTGCTTAATATGTTAACATTCTGTCTGTAAACTGTATATGCATAGCTACCTTTTTGAAGCAATATTGAGATTTACTTAAGAACGTGGGGCCCAATAAATACCATCAATGGTGCCCAGTCCAAGAGATGGTGGATCCTATAGGTAAACACCACCTCATCATGCACTAAAACTTACTAAAAAAAAAAAAGATGTGAAGTTCACACATATAGAAAATGGACATTTTGTGAATACATATTACACGTATTGTAAAATAGATAGAGCTCATATGTAGAGTTTGTTTGATAAACTTTCCTACTACTTTGTCTAAATTAGAAGCAAATTGGTTGAACATTACTTCTACCTAAAATGGCAGAAAACGCACCTATCTTGGTGATGGACAGGACAGCTAGAGGGGATATGGAGGAGGCTGTTATTTTTTTTTTAATAGGTGTACTATCACCAATTTGCTGATAATTCATTGAAAGTAGATGATCGGTACAATTGCTGCCAATGCATTTTTTAAAGCTGTATTGTCATGAGTCAAATTTGATCATGTTAGGTTCTTGCATAGGTCCTATAGCATTGATAAGTTTCCACCCTCTTTCCTACATACACACATCTCTCCTGCATACACACAACTCTACTACTATCACACACGCAATTTTCCGAAATACACACACAACTCTCCTCCATACACAAACACAGTTCTAACACATATAGCTTTTCTACAGCTTTGAAGTATGCACTCACACCTCTGTTACATACACGCACTGTTTTGCTACATACTTGTACACAGCTTTCTTACATACACCAACAGCTCTCTTATATACTCATGCAGCTCCACACACACAAACACATATATATATATATATATATATATATATATATATATATGTACACTCATCCATCGTATACATTACCACATCTTGAAATTCCTTCCAGGAATGTGACTGATCACATGACCTGAAAGGTTCAATGGCTAATCAACAACTTTGTTTGATTGGGACCCTATCCATGCCACCTCACATATCAGGAGTGTCGTTCTTCTTTTCATAAAGAGGTCCAAGGGCTAGTCTTGCAGAAGTTTTTTCAGCTACACAGGATGCGCAACATCCGTGTAAGTCCTGGTGACTTTCTCCCCTGCACTGCACCGATCAGATAGATCAGTGTAGGGCAGGAGAAAGGAGAACAGTTCTTTCAGTGATCATGAAGGATGCTGTCAGTGTTTTCCTCCATCAGAATAAGCAGCCTCTAGACTGTAAGAAACGCACACATTTTAACATCATTTTGATTGTCTAAAATTTACTGCAGCTAAAAATTACATTTGGTTTACAATGCATTTTGCCAGATATGTTGTCACTTGTCAAAGCTAAGAATTTTACATGCTGGGTTTTTTTATGGCACATTTAGCACTGATAAGTTGTCACACTCTTGCTTAATATGTTAACATTCTGTCTGTAAACTGTATATGCATAGCTACCTTTTTGAAGCAATATTGAGATTTACTTAAGAACGTGGGGCCCAATAAATACCATCAATGGTGCCCAGTCCAAGAGATGGTGGATCCTATAGGTAAACACCACCTCATCATGCACTAAAACTTACTAAAAAAAAAAAGATGTGAAGTTCACACATATAGAAAATGGACATTTTGTGAATACATATTACACGTATTGTAAAATAGATAGAGCTCATATGTAGAGTTTGTTTGATAAACTTTCCTACTACTTTGTCTAAATTAGAAGCAAATTGGTTGAACATTACTTCTACCTAAAATGGCAGAAAACGCACCTATCTTGGTGATGGACAGGACAGCTAGAGGGGATATGGAGGAGGCTGTTATTTTTTTTTTAATAGGTGTACTATCACCAATTTGCTGATAATTCATTGAAAGTAGATGATCGGTACAATTGCTGCCAATGCATTTTTTAAAGCTGTATTGTCATGAGTCAAATTTGATCATGTTAGGTTCTTGCATAGGTCCTATAGCATTGATAAGTTTCCACCCTCTTTCCTACATACACACATCTCTCCTGCATACACACAACTCTACTACTATCACACACGCAATTTTCCGAAATACACACACAACTCTCCTCCATACACAAACACAGTTCTAACACATATAGCTTTTCTACAGCTTTGAAGTATGCACTCACACCTCTGTTACATACACGCACTGTTTTGCTACATACTTGTACACAGCTTTCTTACATACACCAACAGCTCTCTTATATACTCATGCAGCTCCACACACACAAACACTTATATATATATATATATATATATATGTACACTCATCCATCGTATACATTACCACATCTTGAAATTCCTTCCAGGAATGTGACTGATCACATGACCTGAAAGGTTCAATGGCTAATCAACAACTTTGTTTGATTGGGACCCTATCCATGCCACCTCACATATCAGGAGTGTCGTTCTTCTTTTCATAAAGAGGTCCAAGGGCTAGTCTTGCAGAAGTTTTTTCAGCTACACAGGATGCGCAACATCCGTGCAAGTCCTGGTGACTTTCTCCCCTGCACTGCACCGATCAGATAGATCAGTGTGGGGCAGGAGAAAGGAGAACAGTTCTTTCAGTGATCATGAAGGATGCTGTCAGTGTTTTCCTCCATCAGAATAAGCAGCCTCTAGACTGTAAGAAACGCACACATTTTAACATCATTTTGATTGTCTAAAATTTACTGCAGCTAAAAATTACATTTGGTTTACAATGCATTTTGCCAGATATGTTGTCACTTGTCAAAGCTAAGAATTTTACATGCTGGGTTTTTTTATGGCACATTTAGCACTGATAAGTTGTCACACTCTTGCTTAATATGTTAACATTCTGTCTGTAAACTGTATATGCATAGCTACCTTTTTGAAGCAATATTGAGATTTACTTAAGAACGTGGGGCCCAATAAATACCATCAATGGTGCCCAGTCCAAGAGATGGTGGATCCTATAGGTAAACACCACCTCATCATGCACTAAAACTTACTAAAAAAAAAAAAGATGTGAAGTTCACACATATAGAAAATGGACATTTTGTGAATACATATTACACGTATTGTAAAATAGATAGAGCTCATATGTAGAGTTTGTTTGATAAACTTTCCTACTACTTTGTCTAAATTAGAAGCAAATTGGTTGAACATTACTTCTACCTAAAATGGCAGAAAACGCACCTATCTTGGTGATGGACAGGACAGCTAGAGGGGATATGGAGGAGGCTGTTATTTTTTTTTTAATAGGTGTACTTTCACCAATTTGCTGATAATTCATTGAAAGTAGATGATCGGTACAATTGCTGCCAATGCATTTTTTAAAGCTGTATTGTCATGAGTCAAATTTGATCATGTTAGGTTCTTGCATAGGTCCTATAGCATTGATAAGTTTCCACCCTCTTTCCTACATACACACATCTCTCCTGCATACACACAACTCTACTACTATCACACACGCAATTTTCCGAAATACACACACAACTCTCCTCCATACACAAACACAGTTCTAACACATATAGCTTTTCTACAGCTTTGAAGTATGCACTCACACCTCTGTTACATACACGCACTGTTTTGCTTCATACTTGTACACAGCTTTCTTACATACACCAACAGCTCTCTTATATACTCATGCAGCTCCACACACACAAACACTTATATATATATATATATATATATATATGTACACTCATCCATCGTATACATTACCACATCTTGAAATTCCTTCCAGGAATGTGACTGATCACATGACCTGAAAGGTTCAATGGCTAATCAACAACTTTGTTTGATTGGGACCCTATCCATGCCACCTCACATATCAGGAGTGTCGTTCTTCTTTTCATAAAGAGGTCCAAGGGCTAGTCTTGCAGAAGTTTTTTCAGCTACACAGGATGCGCAACATCCGTGCAAGTCCTGGTGACTTTCTCCCCTGCACTGCACCGATCAGATAGATCAGTGTGGGGCAGGAGAAAGGAGAACAGTTCTTTCAGTGATCATGAAGGATGCTGTCAGTGTTTTCCTCCATCAGAATAAGCAGCCTCTAGACTGTAAGAAACGCACACATTTTAACATCATTTTGATTGTCTAAAATTTACTGCAGCTAAAAATTACATTTGGTTTACAATGCATTTTGCCAGATATGTTGTCACTTGTCAAAGCTAAGAATTTTACATGCTGGGTTTTTTTATGGCACATTTAGCACTGATAAGTTGTCACACTCTTGCTTAATATGTTAACATTCTGTCTGTAAACTGTATATGCATAGCTACCTTTTTGAAGCAATATTGAGATTTACTTAAGAACGTGGGGCCCAATAAATACCATCAATGGTGCCCAGTCCAAGAGATGGTGGATCCTATAGGTAAACACCACCTCATCATGCACTAAAACTTACTAAAAAAAAAAAAGATGTGAAGTTCACACATATAGAAAATGGACATTTTGTGAATACATATTACACGTATTGTAAAATAGATAGAGCTCATATGTAGAGTTTGTTTGATAAACTTTCCTACTACTTTGTCTAAATTAGAAGCAAATTGGTTGAACATTACTTCTACCTAAAATGGCAGAAAACGCACCTATCTTGGTGATGGACAGGACAGCTAGAGGGGATATGGAGGAGGCTGTTATTTTTTTTTTAATAGGTGTACTTTCACCAATTTGCTGATAATTCATTGAAAGTAGATGATCGGTACAATTGCTGCCAATGCATTTTTTAAAGCTGTATTGTCATGAGTCAAATTTGATCATGTTAGGTTCTTGCATAGGTCCTATAGCATTGATAAGTTTCCACCCTCTTTCCTACATACACACATCTCTCCTGCATACACACAACTCTACTACTATCACACACGCAATTTTCCGAAATACACACACAACTCTCCTCCATACACAAACACAGTTCTAACACATATAGCTTTTCTACAGCTTTGAAGTATGCACTCACACCTCTGTTACATACACGCACTGTTTTGCTACATACTTGTACACAGCTTTCTTACATACACCAACAGCTCTCTTATATACTCATGCAGCTCCACACACACAAACACTTATATATATATATATATATATATATATATGTACACTCATCCATCGTATACATTACCACATCTTGAAATTCCTTCCAGGAATGTGACTGATCACATGACCTGAAAGGTTCAATGGCTAATCAACAACTTTGTTTGATTGGGACCCTATCCATGCCACCTCACATATCAGGAGTGTCGTTCTTCTTTTCATAAAGAGGTCCAAGGGCTAGTCTTGCAGAAGTTTTTTCAGCTACACAGGATGCGCAACATCCGTGCAAGTCCTGGTGACTTTCTCCCCTGCACTGCACCGATCAGATAGATCAGTGTGGGGCAGGAGAAAGGAGAACAGTTCTTTCAGTGATCATGAAGGATGCTGTCAGTGTTTTCCTCCATCAGAATAAGCAGCCTCTAGACTGTAAGAAACACACACATTTTAACATCATTTTGATTGTCTAAAATTTACTGCAGCTAAAAATTACATTTGGTTTACAATGCATTTTGCCAGATATGTTGTCACTTGTCAAAGCTAAGAATTTTACATGCTGGGTTTTTTTATGGCACATTTAGCACTGATAAGTTGTCACACTCTTGCTTAATATGTTAACATTCTGTCTGTAAACTGTATATGCATAGCTACCTTTTTGAAGCAATATTGAGATTTACTTAAGAACGTGGGGCCCAATAAATACCATCAATGGTGCCCAGTCCAAGAGATGGTGGATCCTATAGGTAAACACCACCTCATCATGCACTAAAACTTACTAAAAAAAAAAAAGATGTGAAGTTCACACATATAGAAAATGGACATTTTGTGAATACATATTACACGTATTGTAAAATAGATAGAGCTCATATGTAGAGTTTGTTTGATAAACTTTCCTACTACTTTGTCTAAATTAGAAGCAAATTGGTTGAACATTACTTCTACCTAAAATGGCAGAAAACGCACCTATCTTGGTGATGGACAGGACAGCTAGAGGGGATATGGAGGAGGCTGTTATTTTTTTTTTAATAGGTGTACTTTCACCAATTTGCTGATAATTCATTGAAAGTAGATGATCGGTACAATTGCTGCCAATGCATTTTTTAAAGCTGTATTGTCATGAGTCAAATTTGATCATGTTAGGTTCTTGCATAGGTCCTATAGCATTGATAAGTTTCCACCCTCTTTCCTACATACACACATCTCTCCTGCATACACACAACTCTACTACTATCACACACGCAATTTTCCGAAATACACACACAACTCTCCTCCATACACAAACAGAGTTCTAACACATATAGCTTTTCTACAGCTTTGAAGTATGCACTCACACCTCTGTTACATACACGCACTGTTTTGCTACATACTTGTACACAGCTTTCTTACATACACCAACAGCTCTCTTATATACTCATGCAGCTCCACACACACAAACACATATATATATATATATATATATATATATGTACACTCATCCATCGTATACATTACCACATCTTGAAATTCCTTCCAGGAATGTGACTGATCACATGACCTGAAAGGTTCAATGGCTAATCAACAACTTTGTTTGATTGGGACCCTATCCATGCCACCTCACATATCAGGAGTGTCGTTCTTCTTTTCATAAAGAGGTCCAAGGGCTAGTCTTGCAGAAGTTTTTTCAGCTACACAGGATGCGCAACATCCGTGTAAGTCCTGGTGACTTTCTCCCCTGCACTGCACCGATCAGATAGATCAGTGTAGGGCAGGAGAAAGGAGAACAGTTCTTTCAGTGATCATGAAGGATGCTGTCAGTGTTTTCCTCCATCAGAATAAGCAGCCTCTAGACTGTAAGAAACGCACACATTTTAACATCATTTTGATTGTCTAAAATTTACTGCAGCTAAAAATTACATTTGGTTTACAATGCATTTTGCCAGATATGTTGTCACTTGTCAAAGCTAAGAATTTTACATGCTGGGTTTTTTTATGGCACATTTAGCACTGATAAGTTGTCACACTCTTGCTTAATATGTTAACATTCTGTCTGTAAACTGTATATGCATAGCTACCTTTTTGAAGCAATATTGAGATTTACTTAAGAACGTGGGGCCCAATAAATACCATCAATGGTGCCCAGTCCAAGAGATGGTGGATCCTATAGGTAAACACCACCTCATCATGCACTAAAACTTACTAAAAAAAAAAAGATGTGAAGTTCACACATATAGAAAATGGACATTTTGTGAATACATATTACACGTATTGTAAAATAGATAGAGCTCATATGTAGAGTTTGTTTGATAAACTTTCCTACTACTTTGTCTAAATTAGAAGCAAATTGGTTGAACATTACTTCTACCTAAAATGGCAGAAAACGCACCTATCTTGGTGATGGACAGGACAGCTAGAGGGGATATGGAGGAGGCTGTTATTTTTTTTTTAATAGGTGTACTATCACCAATTTGCTGATAATTCATTGAAAGTAGATGATCGGTACAATTGCTGCCAATGCATTTTTTAAAGCTGTATTGTCATGAGTCAAATTTGATCATGTTAGGTTCTTGCATAGGTCCTATAGCATTGATAAGTTTCCACCCTCTTTCCTACATACACACATCTCTCCTGCATACACACAACTCTACTACTATCACACACGCAATTTTCCGAAATACACACACAACTCTCCTCCATACACAAACACAGTTCTAACACATATAGCTTTTCTACAGCTTTGAAGTATGCACTCACACCTCTGTTACATACACGCACTGTTTTGCTACATACTTGTACACAGCTTTCTTACATACACCAACAGCTCTCTTATATACTCATGCAGCTCCACACACACAAACACTTATATATATATATATATATATATATATATGTACACTCATCCATCGTATACATTACCACATCTTGAAATTCCTTCCAGGAATGTGACTGATCACATGACCTGAAAGGTTCAATGGCTAATCAACAACTTTGTTTGATTGGGACCCTATCCATGCCACCTCACATATCAGGAGTGTCGTTCTTCTTTTCATAAAGAGGTCCAAGGGCTAGTCTTGCAGAAGTTTTTTCAGCTACACAGGATGCGCAACATCCGTGCAAGTCCTGGTGACTTTCTCCCCTGCACTGCACCGATCAGATAGATCAGTGTGGGGCAGGAGAAAGGAGAACAGTTCTTTCAGTGATCATGAAGGATGCTGTCAGTGTTTTCCTCCATCAGAATAAGCAGCCTCTAGACTGTAAGAAACGCACACATTTTAACATCATTTTGATTGTCTAAAATTTACTGCAGCTAAAAATTACATTTGGTTTACAATGCATTTTGCCAGATATGTTGTCACTTGTCAAAGCTAAGAATTTTACATGCTGGGTTTTTTTATGGCACATTTAGCACTGATAAGTTGTCACACTCTTGCTTAATATGTTAACATTCTGTCTGTAAACTGTATATGCATAGCTACCTTTTTGAAGCAATATTGAGATTTACTTAAGAACGTGGGGCCCAATAAATACCATCAATGGTGCCCAGTCCAAGAGATGGTGGATCCTATAGGTAAACACCACCTCATCATGCACTAAAACTTACTAAAAAAAAAAAAGATGTGAAGTTCACACATATAGAAAATGGACATTTTGTGAATACATATTACACGTATTGTAAAATAGATAGAGCTCATATGTAGAGTTTGTTTGATAAACTTTCCTACTACTTTGTCTAAATTAGAAGCAAATTGGTTGAACATTACTTCTACCTAAAATGGCAGAAAACGCACCTATCTTGGTGATGGACAGGACAGCTAGAGGGGATATGGAGGAGGCTGTTATTTTTTTTTTAATAGGTGTACTTTCACCAATTTGCTGATAATTCATTGAAAGTAGATGATCGGTACAATTGCTGCCAATGCATTTTTTAAAGCTGTATTGTCATGAGTCAAATTTGATCATGTTAGGTTCTTGCATAGGTCCTATAGCATTGATAAGTTTCCACCCTCTTTCCTACATACACACATCTCTCCTGCATACACACAACTCTACTACTATCACACACGCAATTTTCCGAAATACACACACAACTCTCCTCCATACACAAACACAGTTCTAACACATATAGCTTTTCTACAGCTTTGAAGTATGCACTCACACCTCTGTTACATACACGCACTGTTTTGCTACATACTTGTACACAGCTTTCTTACATACACCAACAGCTCTCTTATATACTCATGCAGCTCCACACACACAAACACATATATATATATATATATATATATATATATATATGTACACTCATCCATCGTATACATTACCACATCTTGAAATTCCTTCCAGGAATGTGACTGATCACATGACCTGAAAGGTTCAATGGCTAATCAACAACTTTGTTTGATTGGGACCCTATCCATGCCACCTCACATATCAGGAGTGTCGTTCTTCTTTTCATAAAGAGGTCCAAGGGCTAGTCTTGCAGAAGTTTTTTCAGCTACACAGGATGCGCAACATCCGTGCAAGTCCTGGTGACTTTCTCCCCTGCACTGCACCGATCAGATAGATCAGTGTGGGGCAGGAGAAAGGAGAACAGTTCTTTCAGTGATCATGAAGGATGCTGTCAGTGTTTTCCTCCATCAGAATAAGCAGCCTCTAGACTGTAAGAAACGCACACATTTTAACATCATTTTGATTGTCTAAAATTTACTGCAGCTAAAAATTACATTTGGTTTACAATGCATTTTGCCAGATATGTTGTCACTTGTCAAAGCTAAGAATTTTACATGCTGGGTTTTTTTATGGCACATTTAGCACTGATAAGTTGTCACACTCTTGCTTAATATGTTAACATTCTGTCTGTAAACTGTATATGCATAGCTACCTTTTTGAAGCAATATTGAGATTTACTTAAGAACGTGGGGCCCAATAAATACCATCAATGGTGCCCAGTCCAAGAGATGGTGGATCCTATAGGTAAACACCACCTCATCATGCACTAAAACTTACTAAAAAAAAAAAGATGTGAAGTTCACACATATAGAAAATGGACATTTTGTGAATACATATTACACGTATTGTAAAATAGATAGAGCTCATATGTAGAGTTTGTTTGATAAACTTTCCTACTACTTTGTCTAAATTAGAAGCAAATTGGTTGAACATTACTTCTACCTAAAATGGCAGAAAACGCACCTATCTTGGTGATGGACAGGACAGCTAGAGGGGATATGGAGGAGGCTGTTATTTTTTTTTTAATAGGTGTACTTTCACCAATTTGCTGATAATTCATTGAAAGTAGATGATCGGTACAATTGCTGCCAATGCATTTTTTAAAGCTGTATTGTCATGAGTCAAATTTGATCATGTTAGGTTCTTGCATAGGTCCTATAGCATTGATAAGTTTCCACCCTCTTTCCTACATACACACATCTCTCCTGCATACACACAACTCTACTACTATCACACACGCAATTTTCCGAAATACACACACAACTCTCCTCCATACACAAACACAGTTCTAACACATATAGCTTTTCTACAGCTTTGAAGTATGCACTCACACCTCTGTTACATACACGCACTGTTTTGCTACATACTTGTACACAGCTTTCTTACATACACCAACAGCTCTCTTATATACTCATGCAGCTCCACACACACAAACACTTATATATATATATATATATATATATATATATGTACACTCATCCATCGTATACATTACCACATCTTGAAATTCCTTCCAGGAATGTGACTGATCACATGACCTGAAAGGTTCAATGGCTAATCAACAACTTTGTTTGATTGGGACCCTATCCATGCCACCTCACATATCAGGAGTGTCGTTCTTCTTTTCATAAAGAGGTCCAAGGGCTAGTCTTGCAGAAGTTTTTTCAGCTACACAGGATGCGCAACATCCGTGCAAGTCCTGGTGACTTTCTCCCCTGCACTGCACCGATCAGATAGATCAGTGTGGGGCAGGAGAAAGGAGAACAGTTCTTTCAGTGATCATGAAGGATGCTGTCAGTGTTTTCCTCCATCAGAATAAGCAGCCTCTAGACTGTAAGAAACGCACACATTTTAACATCATTTTGATTGTCTAAAATTTACTGCAGCTAAAAATTACATTTGGTTTACAATGCATTTTGCCAGATATGTTGTCACTTGTCAAAGCTAAGAATTTTACATGCTGGGTTTTTTTATGGCACATTTAGCACTGATAAGTTGTCACACTCTTGCTTAATATGTTAACATTCTGTCTGTAAACTGTATATGCATAGCTACCTTTTTGAAGCAATATTGAGATTTACTTAAGAACGTGGGGCCCAATAAATACCATCAATGGTGCCCAGTCCAAGAGATGGTGGATCCTATAGGTAAACACCACCTCATCATGCACTAAAACTTACTAAAAAAAAAAAAGATGTGAAGTTCACACATATAGAAAATGGACATTTTGTGAATACATATTACACGTATTGTAAAATAGATAGAGCTCATATGTAGAGTTTGTTTGATAAACTTTCCTACTACTTTGTCTAAATTAGAAGCAAATTGGTTGAACATTACTTCTACCTAAAATGGCAGAAAACGCACCTATCTTGGTGATGGACAGGACAGCTAGAGGGGATATGGAGGAGGCTGTTATTTTTTTTTTAATAGGTGTACTTTCACCAATTTGCTGATAATTCATTGAAAGTAGATGATCGGTACAATTGCTGCCAATGCATTTTTTAAAGCTGTATTGTCATGAGTCAAATTTGATCATGTTAGGTTCTTGCATAGGTCCTATAGCATTGATAAGTTTCCACCCTCTTTCCTACATACACACATCTCTCCTGCATACACACAACTCTACTACTATCACACACGCAATTTTCCGAAATACACACACAACTCTCCTCCATACACAAACACAGTTCTAACACATATAGCTTTTCTACAGCTTTGAAGTATGCACTCACACCTCTGTTACATACACGCACTGTTTTGCTACATACTTGTACACAGCTTTCTTACATACACCAACAGCTCTCTTATATACTCATGCAGCTCCACACACACAAACACATATATATATATATATATATATATATATATATATATGTACACTCATCCATCGTATACATTACCACATCTTGAAATTCCTTCCAGGAATGTGACTGATCACATGACCTGAAAGGTTCAATGGCTAATCAACAACTTTGTTTGATTGGGACCCTATCCATGCCACCTCACATATCAGGAGTGTCGTTCTTCTTTTCATAAAGAGGTCCAAGGGCTAGTCTTGCAGAAGTTTTTTCAGCTACACAGGATGCACAACATCCGTGCAAGTCCTGGTGACTTTCTCCCCTGCACTGCACCGATCAGATAGATCAGTGTGGGGCAGGAGAAAGGAGAACAGTTCTTTCAGTGATCATGAAGGATGCTGTCAGTGTTTTCCTCCATCAGAATAAGCAGCCTCTAGACTGTAAGAAACGCACACATTTTAACATCATTTTGATTGTCTAAAATTTACTGCAGCTAAAAATTACATTTGGTTTACAATGCATTTTGCCAGATATGTTGTCACTTGTCAAAGCTAAGAATTTTACATGCTGGGTTTTTTTATGGCACATTTAGCACTGATAAGTTGTCACACTCTTGCTTAATATGTTAACATTCTGTCTGTAAACTGTATATGCATAGCTACCTTTTTGAAGCAATATTGAGATTTACTTAAGAACGTGGGGCCCAATAAATACCATCAATGGTGCCCAGTCCAAGAGATGGTGGATCCTATAGGTAAACACCACCTCATCATGCACTAAAACTTACTAAAAAAAAAAGATGTGAAGTTCACACATATAGAAAATGGACATTTTGTGAATACATATTACACGTATTGTAAAATAGATAGAGCTCATATGTAGAGTTTGTTTGATAAACTTTCCTACTACTTTGTCTAAATTAGAAGCAAATTGGTTGAACATTACTTCTACCTAAAATGGCAGAAAACGCACCTATCTTGGTGATGGACAGGACAGCTAGAGGGGATATGGAGGAGGCTGTTATTTTTTTTTTAATAGGTGTACTTTCACCAATTTGCTGATAATTCATTGAAAGTAGATGATCGGTACAATTGCTGCCAATGCATTTTTTAAAGCTGTATTGTCATGAGTCAAATTTGATCATGTTAGGTTCTTGCATAGGTCCTATAGCATTGATAAGTTTCCACCCTCTTTCCTACATACACACATCTCTCCTGCATACACACAACTCTACTACTATCACACACGCAATTTTCCGAAATACACACACAACTCTCCTCCATACACAAACACAGTTCTAACACATATAGCTTTTCTACAGCTTTGAAGTATGCACTCACACCTCTGTTACATACACGCACTGTTTTGCTACATACTTGTACACAGCTTTCTTACATACACCAACAGCTCTCTTATATACTCATGCAGCTCCACACACACAAACACTTATATATATATATATATATATATATATATGTACACTCATCCATCGTATACATTACCACATCTTGAAATTCCTTCCAGGAATGTGACTGATCACATGACCTGAAAGGTTCAATGGCTAATCAACAACTTTGTTTGATTGGGACCCTATCCATGCCACCTCACATATCAGGAGTGTCGTTCTTCTTTTCATAAAGAGGTCCAAGGGCTAGTCTTGCAGAAGTTTTTTCAGCTACACAGGATGCGCAACATCCGTGCAAGTCCTGGTGACTTTCTCCCCTGCACTGCACCGATCAGATAGATCAGTGTGGGGCAGGAGAAAGGAGAACAGTTCTTTCAGTGATCATGAAGGATGCTGTCAGTGTTTTCCTCCATCAGAATAAGCAGCCTCTAGACTGTAAGAAACGCACACATTTTAACATCATTTTGATTGTCTAAAATTTACTGCAGCTAAAAATTACATTTGGTTTACAATGCATTTTGCCAGATATGTTGTCACTTGTCAAAGCTAAGAATTTTACATGCTGGGTTTTTTTATGGCACATTTAGCACTGATAAGTTGTCACACTCTTGCTTAATATGTTAACATTCTGTCTGTAAACTGTATATGCATAGCTACCTTTTTGAAGCAATATTGAGATTTACTTAAGAACGTGGGGCCCAATAAATACCATCAATGGTGCCCAGTCCAAGAGATGGTGGATCCTATAGGTAAACACCACCTCATCATGCACTAAAACTTACTAAAAAAAAAAAAGATGTGAAGTTCACACATATAGAAAATGGACATTTTGTGAATACATATTACACGTATTGTAAAATAGATAGAGCTCATATGTAGAGTTTGTTTGATAAACTTTCCTACTACTTTGTCTAAATTAGAAGCAAATTGGTTGAACATTACTTCTACCTAAAATGGCAGAAAACGCACCTATCTTGGTGATGGACAGGACAGCTAGAGGGGATATGGAGGAGGCTGTTATTTTTTTTTTAATAGGTGTACTTTCACCAATTTGCTGATAATTCATTGAAAGTAGATGATCGGTACAATTGCTGCCAATGCATTTTTTAAAGCTGTATTGTCATGAGTCAAATTTGATCATGTTAGGTTCTTGCATAGGTCCTATAGCATTGATAAGTTTCCACCCTCTTTCCTACATACACACATCTCTCCTGCATACACACAACTCTACTACTATCACACACGCAATTTTCCGAAATACACACACAACTCTCCTCCATACACAAACACAGTTCTAACACATATAGCTTTTCTACAGCTTTGAAGTATGCACTCACACCTCTGTTACATACACGCACTGTTTTGCTACATACTTGTACACAGCTTTCTTACATACACCAACAGCTCTCTTATATACTCATGCAGCTCCACACACACAAACACATATATATATATATATATATATATATATATATATATGTACACTCATCCATCGTATACATTACCACATCTTGAAATTCCTTCCAGGAATGTGACTGATCACATGACCTGAAAGGTTCAATGGCTAATCAACAACTTTGTTTGATTGGGACCCTATCCATGCCACCTCACATATCAGGAGTGTCGTTCTTCTTTTCATAAAGAGGTCCAAGGGCTAGTCTTGCAGAAGTTTTTTCAGCTACACAGGATGCGCAACATCCGTGCAAGTCCTGGTGACTTTCTCCCCTGCACTGCACCGATCAGATAGATCAGTGTGGGGCAGGAGAAAGGAGAACAGTTCTTTCAGTGATCATGAAGGATGCTGTCAGTGTTTTCCTCCATCAGAATAAGCAGCCTCTAGACTGTAAGAAACGCACACATTTTAACATCATTTTGATTGTCTAAAATTTACTGCAGCTAAAAATTACATTTGGTTTACAATGCATTTTGCCAGATATGTTGTCACTTGTCAAAGCTAAGAATTTTACATGCTGGGTTTTTTTATGGCACATTTAGCACTGATAAGTTGTCACACTCTTGCTTAATATGTTAACATTCTGTCTGTAAACTGTATATGCATAGCTACCTTTTTGAAGCAATATTGAGATTTACTTAAGAACGTGGGGCCCAATAAATACCATCAATGGTGCCCAGTCCAAGAGATGGTGGATCCTATAGGTAAACACCACCTCATCATGCACTAAAACTTACTAAAAAAAAAAAAGATGTGAAGTTCACACATATAGAAGATGGACATTTTGTGAATACATATTACACGTATTGTAAAATAGATAGAGCTCATATGTAGAGTTTGTTTGATAAACTTTCCTACTACTTTGTCTAAATTAGAAGCAAATTGGTTGAACATTACTTCTACCTAAAATGGCAGAAAACGCACCTATCTTGGTGATGGACAGGACAGCTAGAGGGGATATGGAGGAGGCTGTTATTTTTTTTTTAATAGGTGTACTATCACCAATTTGCTGATAATTCATTGAAAGTAGATGATCGGTACAATTGCTGCCAATGCATTTTTTAAAGCTGTATTGTCATGAGTCAAATTTGATCATGTTAGGTTCTTGCATAGGTCCTATAGCATTGATAAGTTTCCACCCTCTTTCCTACATACACACATCTCTCCTGCATACACACAACTCTACTACTATCACACACGCAATTTTCCGAAATACACACACAACTCTCCTCCATACACAAACACAGTTCTAACACATATAGCTTTTCTACAGCTTTGAAGTATGCACTCACACCTCTGTTACATACACGCACTGTTTTGCTACATACTTGTACACAGCTTTCTTACATACACCAACAGCTCTCTTATATACTCATGCAGCTCCACACACACAAACACTTATATATATATATATATATATATATATATATATGTACACTCATCCATCGTATACATTACCACATCTTGAAATTCCTTCCAGGAATGTGACTGATCACATGACCTGAAAGGTTCAATGGCTAATCAACAACTTTGTTTGATTGGGACCCTATCCATGCCACCTCACATATCAGGAGTGTCGTTCTTCTTTTCATAAAGAGGTCCAAGGGCTAGTCTTGCAGAAGTTTTTTCAGCTACACAGGATGCGCAACATCCGTGCAAGTCCTGGTGACTTTCTCCCCTGCACTGCACCGATCAGATAGATCAGTGTGGGGCAGGAGAAAGGAGAACAGTTCTTTCAGTGATCATGAAGGATGCTGTCAGTGTTTTCCTCCATCAGAATAAGCAGCCTCTAGACTGTAAGAAACGCACACATTTTAACATCATTTTGATTGTCTAAAATTTACTGCAGCTAAAAATTACATTTGGTTTACAATGCATTTTGCCAGATATGTTGTCACTTGTCAAAGCTAAGAATTTTACATGCTGGGTTTTTTTATGGCACATTTAGCACTGATAAGTTGTCACACTCTTGCTTAATATGTTAACATTCTGTCTGTAAACTGTATATGCATAGCTACCTTTTTGAAGCAATATTGAGATTTACTTAAGAACGTGGGGCCCAATAAATACCA
Organism: Phyllobates terribilis; assembly: GCF_046119375.1. Taxonomy (NCBI): domain Eukaryota; kingdom Metazoa; phylum Chordata; class Amphibia; order Anura; family Dendrobatidae; genus Phyllobates; species Phyllobates terribilis. Next base: position 289,873 of record NW_027363317.1, read on the forward strand.
TCAATGGTGCCCAGTCCAAGAGATGGTGGATCCTATAGGTAAACACCACCTCATCATGCACTAAAACTTACTAAAAAAAAAAAAGATGTGAAGTTCACACATATAGAAAATGGACATTTTGTGAATACATATTACACGTATTGTAAAATAGATAGAGCTCATATGTAGAGTTTGTTTGATAAACTTTCCTACTACTTTGTCTAAATTAGAAGCAAATTGGTTGAACATTACTTCTACCTAAAATGGCAGAAAACGCACCTATCTTGGTGATGGACAGGACAGCTAGAGGGGATATGGAGGAGGCTGTTATTTTTTTTTTAATAGGTGTACTTTCACCAATTTGCTGATAATTCATTGAAAGTAGATGATCGGTACAATTGCTGCCAATGCATTTTTTAAAGCTGTATTGTCATGAGTCAAATTTGATCACGTTAGGTTCTTGCATAGGTCCTATAGCATTGATAAGTTTCCACCCTCTTTCCTACATACACACATCTCTCCTGCATACACACAACTCTACTACTATCACACACGCAATTTTCCGAAATACACACACAACTCTCCTCCATACACAAACACAGTTCTAACACATATAGCTTTTCTACAGCTTTGAAGTATGCACTCACACCTCTGTTACATACACGCACTGTTTTGCTACATACTTGTACACAGCTTTCTTACATACACCAACAGCTCTCTTATATACTCATGCAGCTCCACACACACAAACACTTATATATATATATATATATATATATATATATATATATGTACACTCATCCATCGTATACATTACCACATCTTGAAATTCCTTCCAGGAATGTGACTGATCACATGACCTGAAAGGTTCAATGGCTAATCAACAACTTTGTTTGATTGGGACCCTATCCATGCCACCTCACATATCAGGAGTGTCGTTCTTCTTTTCATAAAGAGGTCCAAGGGCTAGTCTTGCAGAAGTTTTTTCAGCTACACAGGATGCGCAACATCCGTGCAAGTCCTGGTGACTTTCTCCCCTGCACTGCACCGATCAGATAGATCAGTGTGGGGCAGGAGAAAGGAGAACAGTTCTTTCAGTGATCATGAAGGATGCTGTCAGTGTTTTCCTCCATCAGAATAAGCAGCCTCTAGACTGTAAGAAACGCACACATTTTAACATCATTTTGATTGTCTAAAATTTACTGCAGCTAAAAATTACATTTGGTTTACAATGCATTTTGCCAGATATGTTGTCACTTGTCAAAGCTAAGAATTTTACATGCTGGGTTTTTTTATGGCACATTTAGCACTGATAAGTTGTCACACTCTTGCTTAATATGTTAACATTCTGTCTGTAAACTGTATATGCATAGCTACCTTTTTGAAGCAATATTGAGATTTACTTAAGAACGTGGGGCCCAATAAATACCATCAATGGTGCCCAGTCCAAGAGATGGTGGATCCTATAGGTAAACACCACCTCATCATGCACTAAAACTTACTAAAAAAAAAAAAGATGTGAAGTTCACACATATAGAAAATGGACATTTTGTGAATACATATTACACGTATTGTAAAATAGATAGAGCTCATATGTAGAGTTTGTTTGATAAACTTTCCTACTACTTTGTCTAAATTAGAAGCAAATTGGTTGAACATTACTTCTACCTAAAATGGCAGAAAACGCACCTATCTTGGTGATGGACAGGACAGCTAGAGGGGATATGGAGGAGGCTGTTATTTTTTTTTTAATAGGTGTACTTTCACCAATTTGCTGATAATTCATTGAAAGTAGATGATCGGTACAATTGCTGCCAATGCATTTTTTAAAGCTGTATTGTCATGAGTCAAATTTGATCATGTTAGGTTCTTGCATAGGTCCTATAGCATTGATAAGTTTCCACCCTCTTTCCTACATACACACATCTCTCCTGCATACACACAACTCTACTACTATCACACACGCAATTTTCCGAAATACACACACAACTCTCCTCCATACACAAACACAGTTCTAACACATATAGCTTTTCTACAGCTTTGAAGTATGCACTCACACCTCTGTTACATACACGCACTGTTTTGCTACATACTTGTACACAGCTTTCTTACATACACCAACAGCTCTCTTATATACTCATGCAGCTCCACACACACAAACACATATATATATATATATATATATATATATATATATGTACACTCATCCATCGTATACATTACCACATCTTGAAATTCCTTCCAGGAATGTGACTGATCACATGACCTGAAAGGTTCAATGGCTAATCAACAACTTTGTTTGATTGGGACCCTATCCATGCCACCTCACATATCAGGAGTGTCGTTCTTCTTTTCATAAAGAGGTCCAAGGGCTAGTCTTGCAGAAGTTTTTTCAGCTACACAGGATGCGCAACATCCGTGCAAGTCCTGGTGACTTTCTCCCCTGCACTGCACCGATCAGATAGATCAGTGTGGGGCAGGAGAAAGGAGAACAGTTCTTTCAGTGATCATGAAGGATGCTGTCAGTGTTTTCCTCCATCAGAATAAGCAGCCTCTAGACTGTAAGAAACGCACACATTTTAACATCATTTTGATTGTCTAAAATTTACTGCAGCTAAAAATTACATTTGGTTTACAATGCATTTTGCCAGATATGTTGTCACTTGTCAAAGCTAAGAATTTTACATGCTGGGTTTTTTTATGGCACATTTAGCACTGATAAGTTGTCACACTCTTGCTTAATATGTTAACATTCTGTCTGTAAACTGTATATGCATAGCTACCTTTTTGAAGCAATATTGAGATTTACTTAAGAACGTGGGGCCCAATAAATACCATCAATGGTGCCCAGTCCAAGAGATGGTGGATCCTATAGGTAAACACCACCTCATCATGCACTAAAACTTACTAAAAAAAAAAAAGATGTGAAGTTCACACATATAGAAGATGGACATTTTGTGAATACATATTACACGTATTGTAAAATAGATAGAGCTCATATGTAGAGTTTGTTTGATAAACTTTCCTACTACTTTGTCTAAATTAGAAGCAAATTGGTTGAACATTACTTCTACCTAAAATGGCAGAAAACGCACCTATCTTGGTGATGGACAGGACAGCTAGAGGGGATATGGAGGAGGCTGTTATTTTTTTTTTAATAGGTGTACTATCACCAATTTGCTGATAATTCATTGAAAGTAGATGATCGGTACAATTGCTGCCAATGCATTTTTTAAAGCTGTATTGTCATGAGTCAAATTTGATCATGTTAGGTTCTTGCATAGGTCCTATAGCATTGATAAGTTTCCACCCTCTTTCCTACATACACACATCTCTCCTGCATACACACAACTCTACTACTATCACACACGCAATTTTCCGAAATACACACACAACTCTCCTCCATACACAAACACAGTTCTAACACATATAGCTTTTCTACAGCTTTGAAGTATGCACTCACACCTCTGTTACATACACGCACTGTTTTGCTACATACTTGTACACAGCTTTCTTACATACACCAACAGCTCTCTTATATACTCATGCAGCTCCACACACACAAACACTTATATATATATATATATATATATATATATATATGTACACTCATCCATCGTATACATTACCACATCTTGAAATTCCTTCCAGGAATGTGACTGATCACATGACCTGAAAGGTTCAATGGCTAATCAACAACTTTGTTTGATTGGGACCCTATCCATGCCACCTCACATATCAGGAGTGTCGTTCTTCTTTTCATAAAGAGGTCCAAGGGCTAGTCTTGCAGAAGTTTTTTCAGCTACACAGGATGCGCAACATCCGTGCAAGTCCTGGTGACTTTCTCCCCTGCACTGCACCGATCAGATAGATCAGTGTGGGGCAGGAGAAAGGAGAACAGTTCTTTCAGTGATCATGAAGGATGCTGTCAGTGTTTTCCTCCATCAGAATAAGCAGCCTCTAGACTGTAAGAAACGCACACATTTTAACATCATTTTGATTGTCTAAAATTTACTGCAGCTAAAAATTACATTTGGTTTACAATGCATTTTGCCAGATATGTTGTCACTTGTCAAAGCTAAGAATTTTACATGCTGGGTTTTTTTATGGCACATTTAGCACTGATAAGTTGTCACACTCTTGCTTAATATGTTAACATTCTGTCTGTAAACTGTATATGCATAGCTACCTTTTTGAAGCAATATTGAGATTTACTTAAGAACGTGGGGCCCAATAAATACCATCAATGGTGCCCAGTCCAAGAGATGGTGGATCCTATAGGTAAACACCACCTCATCATGCACTAAAACTTACTAAAAAAAAAAAAGATGTGAAGTTCACACATATAGAAAATGGACATTTTGTGAATACATATTACACGTATTGTAAAATAGATAGAGCTCATATGTAGAGTTTGTTTGATAAACTTTCCTACTACTTTGTCTAAATTAGAAGCAAATTGGTTGAACATTACTTCTACCTAAAATGGCAGAAAACGCACCTATCTTGGTGATGGACAGGACAGCTAGAGGGGATATGGAGGAGGCTGTTATTTTTTTTTTAATAGGTGTACTTTCACCAATTTGCTGATAATTCATTGAAAGTAGATGATCGGTACAATTGCTGCCAATGCATTTTTTAAAGCTGTATTGTCATGAGTCAAATTTGATCACGTTAGGTTCTTGCATAGGTCCTATAGCATTGATAAGTTTCCACCCTCTTTCCTACATACACACATCTCTCCTGCATACACACAACTCTACTACTATCACACACGCAATTTTCCGAAATACACACACAACTCTCCTCCATACACAAACACAGTTCTAACACATATAGCTTTTCTACAGCTTTGAAGTATGCACTCACACCTCTGTTACATACACGCACTGTTTTGCTACATACTTGTACACAGCTTTCTTACATACACCAACAGCTCTCTTATATACTCATGCAGCTCCACACACACAAACACTTATATATATATATATATATATATATATATATGTACACTCATCCATCGTATACATTACCACATCTTGAAATTCCTTCCAGGAATGTGACTGATCACATGACCTGAAAGGTTCAATGGCTAATCAACAACTTTGTTTGATTGGGACCCTATCCATGCCACCTCACATATCAGGAGTGTCGTTCTTCTTTTCATAAAGAGGTCCAAGGGCTAGTCTTGCAGAAGTTTTTTCAGCTACACAGGATGCGCAACATCCGTGCAAGTCCTGGTGACTTTCTCCCCTGCACTGCACCGATCAGATAGATCAGTGTGGGGCAGGAGAAAGGAGAACAGTTCTTTCAGTGATCATGAAGGATGCTGTCAGTGTTTTCCTCCATCAGAATAAGCAGCCTCTAGACTGTAAGAAACACACACATTTTAACATCATTTTGATTGTCTAAAATTTACTGCAGCTAAAAATTACATTTGGTTTACAATGCATTTTGCCAGATATGTTGTCACTTGTCAAAGCTAAGAATTTTACATGCTGGGTTTTTTTATGGCACATTTAGCACTGATAAGTTGTCACACTCTTGCTTAATATGTTAACATTCTGTCTGTAAACTGTATATGCATAGCTACCTTTTTGAAGCAATATTGAGATTTACTTAAGAACGTGGGGCCCAATAAATACCATCAATGGTGCCCAGTCCAAGAGATGGTGGATCCTATAGGTAAACACCACCTCATCATGCACTAAAACTTACTAAAAAAAAAAAAGATGTGAAGTTCACACATATAGAAAATGGACATTTTGTGAATACATATTACACGTATTGTAAAATAGATAGAGCTCATATGTAGAGTTTGTTTGATAAACTTTCCTACTACTTTGTCTAAATTAGAAGCAAATTGGTTGAACATTACTTCTACCTAAAATGGCAGAAAACGCACCTATCTTGGTGATGGACAGGACAGCTAGAGGGGATATGGAGGAGGCTGTTATTTTTTTTTTAATAGGTGTACTTTCACCAATTTGCTGATAATTCATTGAAAGTAGATGATCGGTACAATTGCTGCCAATGCATTTTTTAAAGCTGTATTGTCATGAGTCAAATTTGATCACGTTAGGTTCTTGCATAGGTCCTATAGCATTGATAAGTTTCCACCCTCTTTCCTACATACACACATCTCTCCTGCATACACACAACTCTACTACTATCACACACGCAATTTTCCGAAATACACACACAACTCTCCTCCATACACAAACACAGTTCTAACACATATAGCTTTTCTACAGCTTTGAAGTATGCACTCACACCTCTGTTACATACACGCACTGTTTTGCTACATACTTGTACACAGCTTTCTTACATACACCAACAGCTCTCTTATATACTCATGCAGCTCCACACACACAAACACTTATATATATATATATATATATATATATATATGTACACTCATCCATCGTATACATTACCACATCTTGAAATTCCTTCCAGGAATGTGACTGATCACATGACCTGAAAGGTTCAATGGCTAATCAACAACTTTGTTTGATTGGGACCCTATCCATGCCACCTCACATATCAGGAGTGTCGTTCTTCTTTTCATAAAGAGGTCCAAGGGCTAGTCTTGCAGAAGTTTTTTCAGCTACACAGGATGCGCAACATCCGTGCAAGTCCTGGTGACTTTCTCCCCTGCACTGCACCGATCAGATAGATCAGTGTGGGGCAGGAGAAAGGAGAACAGTTCTTTCAGTGATCATGAAGGATGCTGTCAGTGTTTTCCTCCATCAGAATAAGCAGCCTCTAGACTGTAAGAAACACACACATTTTAACATCATTTTGATTGTCTAAAATTTACTGCAGCTAAAAATTACATTTGGTTTACAATGCATTTTGCCAGATATGTTGTCACTTGTCAAAGCTAAGAATTTTACATGCTGGGTTTTTTTATGGCACATTTAGCACTGATAAGTTGTCACACTCTTGCTTAATATGTTAACATTCTGTCTGTAAACTGTATATGCATAGCTACCTTTTTGAAGCAATATTGAGATTTACTTAAGAACGTGGGGCCCAATAAATACCATCAATGGTGCCCAGTCCAAGAGATGGTGGATCCTATAGGTAAACACCACCTCATCATGCACTAAAACTTACTAAAAAAAAAAAAGATGTGAAGTTCACACATATAGAAAATGGACATTTTGTGAATACATATTACACGTATTGTAAAATAGATAGAGCTCATATGTAGAGTTTGTTTGATAAACTTTCCTACTACTTTGTCTAAATTAGAAGCAAATTGGTTGAACATTACTTCTACCTAAAATGGCAGAAAACGCACCTATCTTGGTGATGGACAGGACAGCTAGAGGGGATATGGAGGAGGCTGTTATTTTTTTTTTAATAGGTGTACTTTCACCAATTTGCTGATAATTCATTGAAAGTAGATGATTGGTACAATTGCTGCCAATGCATTTTTTAAAGCTGTATTGTCATGAGTCAAATTTGATCATGTTAGGTTCTTGCATAGGTCCTATAGCATTGATAAGTTTCCACCCTCTTTCCTACATACACACATCTCTCCTGCATACACACAACTCTACTACTATCACACACGCAATTTTCCGAAATACACACACAACTCTCCTCCATACACAAACACAGTTCTAACACATATAGCTTTTCTACAGCTTTGAAGTATGCACTCACACCTCTGTTACATACACGCACTGTTTTGCTACATACTTGTACACAGCTTTCTTACATACACCAACAGCTCTCTTATATACTCATGCAGCTCCACACACACAAACACTTATATATATATATATATATATATATATATATATATGTACACTCATCCATCGTATACATTACCACATCTTGAAATTCCTTCCAGGAATGTGACTGATCACATGACCTGAAAGGTTCAATGGCTAATCAACAACTTTGTTTGATTGGGACCCTATCCATGCCACCTCACATATCAGGAGTGTCGTTCTTCTTTTCATAAAGAGGTCCAAGGGCTAGTCTTGCAGAAGTTTTTTCAGCTACACAGGATGCGCAACATCCGTGCAAGTCCTGGTGACTTTCTCCCCTGCACTGCACCGATCAGATAGATCAGTGTGGGGCAGGAGAAAGGAGAACAGTTCTTTCAGTGATCATGAAGGATGCTGTCAGTGTTTTCCTCCATCAGAATAAGCAGCCTCTAGACTGTAAGAAACACACATTTTAACATCATTTTGATTGTCTAAAATTTACTGCAGCTAAAAATTACATTTGGTTTACAATGCATTTTGCCAGATATGTTGTCACTTGTCAAAGCTAAGAATTTTACATGCTGGGTTTTTTTATGGCACATTTAGCACTGATAAGTTGTCACACTCTTGCTTAATATGTTAACATTCTGTCTGTAAACTGTATATGCATAGCTACCTTTTTGAAGCAATATTGAGATTTACTTAAGAACGTGGGGCCCAATAAATACCATCAATGGTGCCCAGTCCAAGAGATGGTGGATCCTATAGGTAAACACCACCTCATCATGCACTAAAACTTACTAAAAAAAAAAAAGATGTGAAGTTCACACATATAGAAAATGGACATTTTGTGAATACATATTACACGTATTGTAAAATAGATAGAGCTCATATGTAGAGTTTGTTTGATAAACTTTCCTACTACTTTGTCTAAATTAGAAGCAAATTGGTTGAACATTACTTCTACCTAAAATGGCAGAAAACGCACCTATCTTGGTGATGGACAGGACAGCTAGAGGGGATATGGAGGAGGCTGTTATTTTTTTTTTAATAGGTGTACTTTCACCAATTTGCTGATAATTCATTGAAAGTAGATGATTGGTACAATTGCTGCCAATGCATTTTTTAAAGCTGTATTGTCATGAGTCAAATTTGATCATGTTAGGTTCTTGCATAGGTCCTATAGCATTGATAAGTTTCCACCCTCTTTCCTACATACACACATCTCTCCTGCATACACACAACTCTACTACTATCACACACGCAATTTTCCGAAATACACACACAACTCTCCTCCATACACAAACACAGTTCTAACACATATAGCTTTTCTACAGCTTTGAAGTATGCACTCACACCTCTGTTACATACACGCACTGTTTTGCTACATACTTGTACACAGCTTTCTTACATACACCAACAGCTCTCTTATATACTCATGCAGCTCCACACACACAAACACTTATATATATATATATATATATATATATATATATGTACACTCATCCATCGTATACATTACCACATCTTGAAATTCCTTCCAGGAATGTGACTGATCACATGACCTGAAAGGTTCAATGGCTAATCAACAACTTTGTTTGATTGGGACCCTATCCATGCCACCTCACATATCAGGAGTGTCGTTCTTCTTTTCATAAAGAGGTCCAAGGGCTAGTCTTGCAGAAGTTTTTTCAGCTACACAGGATGCGCAACATCCGTGCAAGTCCTGGTGACTTTCTCCCCTGCACTGCACCGATCAGATAGATCAGTGTGGGGCAGGAGAAAGGAGAACAGTTCTTTCAGTGATCATGAAGGATGCTGTCAGTGTTTTCCTCCATCAGAATAAGCAGCCTCTAGACTGTAAGAAACGCACACATTTTAACATCATTTTGATTGTCTAAAATTTACTGCAGCTAAAAATTACATTTGGTTTACAATGCATTTTGCCAGATATGTTGTCACTTGTCAAAGCTAAGAATTTTACATGCTGGGTTTTTTTATGGCACATTTAGCACTGATAAGTTGTCACACTCTTGCTTAATATGTTAACATTCTGTCTGTAAACTGTATATGCATAGCTACCTTTTTGAAGCAATATTGAGATTTACTTAAGAACGTGGGGCCCAATAAATACCATCAATGGTGCCCAGTCCAAGAGATGGTGGATCCTATAGGTAAACACCACCTCATCATGCACTAAAACTTACTAAAAAAAAAAAAGATGTGAAGTTCACACATATAGAAAATGGACATTTTGTGAATACATATTACACGTATTGTAAAATAGATAGAGCTCATATGTAGAGTTTGTTTGATAAACTTTCCTACTACTTTGTCTAAATTAGAAGCAAATTGGTTGAACATTACTTCTACCTAAAATGGCAGAAAACGCACCTATCTTGGTGATGGACAGGACAGCTAGAGGGGATATGGAGGAGGCTGTTATTTTTTTTTTAATAGGTGTACTTTCACCAATTTGCTGATAATTCACTGAAAGTAGATGATCGGTACAATTGCTGCCAATGCATTTTTTAAAGCTGTATTGTCATGAGTCAAATTTGATCATGTTAGGTTCTTGCATAGGTCCTATAGCATTGATAAGTTTCCACCCTCTTTCCTACATACACACATCTCTCCTGCATACACACAACTCTACTACTATCACACACGCAATTTTCCGAAATACACACACAACTCTCCTCCATACACAAACACAGTTCTAACACATATAGCTTTTCTACAGCTTTGAAGTATGCACTCACACCTCTGTTAAATACACGCACTGTTTTGCTACATACTTGTACACAGCTTTCTTACATACACCAACAGCTCTCTTATATACTCATGCAGCTCCACACACACAAACACTTATATATATATATATATATATATATATATATATGTACACTCATCCATCGTATACGTTACCACATCTTGAAATTCCTTCCAGGAATGTGACTGATCACATGACCTGAAAGGTTCAATGGCTAATCAACAACTTTGTTTGATTGGGACCCTATCCATGCCACCTCACATATCAGGAGTGTCGTTCTTCTTTTCATAAAGAGGTCCAAGGGCTAGTCTTGCAGAAGTTTTTTCAGCTACACAGGATGCGCAACATCCGTGCAAGTCCTGGTGACTTTCTCCCCTGCACTGCACCGATCAGATAGATCAGTGTGGGGCAGGAGAAAGGAGAACAGTTCTTTCAGTGATCATGAAGGATGCTGTCAGTGTTTTCCTCCATCAGAATAAGCAGCCTCTAGACTGTAAGAAACACACATTTTAACATCATTTTGATTGTCTAAAATTTACTGCAGCTAAAAATTACATTTGGTTTACAATGCATTTTGCCAGATATGTTGTCACTTGTCAAAGCTAAGAATTTTACATGCTGGGTTTTTTTATGGCACATTTAGCACTGATAAGTTGTCACACTCTTGCTTAATATGTTAACATTCTGTCTGTAAACTGTATATGCATAGCTACCTTTTTGAAGCAATATTGAGATTTACTTAAGAACGTGGGGCCCAATAAATACCATCAATGGTGCCCAGTCCAAGAGATGGTGGATCCTATAGGTAAACACCACCTCATCATGCACTAAAACTTACTAAAAAAAAAAAAGATGTGAAGTTCACACATATAGAAAATGGACATTTTGTGAATACATATTACACGTATTGTAAAATAGATAGAGCTCATATGTAGAGTTTGTTTGATAAACTTTCCTACTACTTTGTCTAAATTAGAAGCAAATTGGTTGAACATTACTTCTACCTAAAATGGCAGAAAACGCACCTATCTTGGTGATGGACAGGACAGCTAGAGGGGATATGGAGGAGGCTGTTATTTTTTTTTTAATAGGTGTACTTTCACCAATTTGCTGATAATTCATTGAAAGTAGATGATCGGTACAATTGCTGCCAATGCATTTTTTAAAGCTGTATTGTCATGAGTCAAATTTGATCATGTTAGGTTCTTGCATAGGTCCTATAGCATTGATAAGTTTCCACCCTCTTTCCTACATACACACATCTCTCCTGCATACACACAACTCTACTACTATCACACACGCAATTTTCCGAAATACACACACAACTCTCCTCCATACACAAACACAGTTCTAACACATATAGCTTTTCTACAGCTTTGAAGTATGCACTCACACCTCTGTTACATACACGCACTGTTTTGCTACATACTTGTACACAGCTTTCTTACATACACCAACAGCTCTCTTATATACTCATGCAGCTCCACACACACAAACACTTATATATATATATGTACACTCATCAATCGTATACATTACCACATCTTGAAATTCCTTCCAGGAATGTGACTGATCACATGACCTGAAAGGTTCAATGGCTAATCAACAACTTTGTTTGATTGGGACCCTATCCATGCCACCTCACATATCAGGAGTGTCGTTCTTCTTTTCATAAAGAGGTCCAAGGGCTAGTCTTGCAGAAGTTTTTTCAGCTACACAGGATGCGCAACATCCGTGCAAGTCCTGGTGACTTTCTCCCCTGCACTGCACCGATCAGATAGATCAGTGTGGGGCAGGAGAAAGGAGAACAGTTCTTTCAGTGATCATGAAGGATGCTGTCAGTGTTTTCCTCCATCAGAATAAGCAGCCTCTAGACTGTAAGAAACGCACACATTTTAACATCATTTTGATTGTCTAAAATTTACTGCAGCTAAAAATTACATTTGGTTTACAATGCATTTTGCCAGATATGTTGTCACTTGTCAAAGCTAAGAATTTTACATGCTGGGTTTTTTTATGGCACATTTAGCACTGATAAGTTGTCACACTCTTGCTTAATATGTTAACATTCTGTCTGTAAACTGTATATGCATAGCTACCTTTTTGAAGCAATATTGAGATTTACTTAAGAACGTGGGGCCCAATAAATACCATCAATGGTGCCCAGTCCAAGAGATGGTGGATCCTATAGGTAAACACCACCTCATCATGCACTAAAACTTACTAAAAAAAAAAAAGATGTGAAGTTCACACATATAGAAAATGGACATTTTGTGAATACATATTACACGTATTGTAAAATAGATAGAGCTCATATGTAGAGTTTGTTTGATAAACTTTCCTACTACTTTGTCTAAATTAGAAGCAAATTGGTTGAACATTACTTCTACCTAAAATGGCAGAAAACGCACCTATCTTGGTGATGGACAGGACAGCTAGAGGGGATATGGAGGAGGCTGTTATTTTTTTTTTAATAGGTGTACTTTCACCAATTTGCTGATAATTCACTGAAAGTAGATGATCGGTACAATTGCTGCCAATGCATTTTTTAAAGCTGTATTGTCATGAGTCAAATTTGATCATGTTAGGTTCTTGCATAGGTCCTATAGCATTGATAAGTTTCCACCCTCTTTCCTACATACACACATCTCTCCTGCATACACACAACTCTACTACTATCACACACGCAATTTTCCGAAATACACACACAACTCTCCTCCATACACAAACACAGTTCTAACACATATAGCTTTTCTACAGCTTTGAAGTATGCACTCACACCTCTGTTAAATACACGCACTGTTTTGCTACATACTTGTACACAGCTTTCTTACATACACCAACAGCTCTCTTATATACTCATGCAGCTCCACACACACAAACACTTATATATATATATATATATATATATATATATGTACACTCATCCATCGTATACGTTACCACATCTTGAAATTCCTTCCAGGAATGTGACTGATCACATGACCTGAAAGGTTCAATGGCTAATCAACAACTTTGTTTGATTGGGACCCTATCCATGCCACCTCACATATCAGGAGTGTCGTTCTTCTTTTCATAAAGAGGTCCAAGGGCTAGTCTTGCAGAAGTTTTTTCAGCTACACAGGATGTGCAACATCCGTGCAAGTCCTGGTGACTTTCTCCCCTGCACTGCACCGATCAGATAGATCAGTGTGGGGCAGGAGAAAGGAGAACAGTTCTTTCAGTGATCATGAAGGATGCTGTCAGTGTTTTCCTCCATCAGAATAAGCAGCCTCTAGACTGTAAGAAACACACATTTTAACATCATTTTGATTGTCTAAAATTTACTGCAGCTAAAAATTACATTTGGTTTACAATGCATTTTGCCAGATATGTTGTCACTTGTCAAAGCTAAGAATTTTACATGCTGGGTTTTTTTATGGCACATTTAGCACTGATAAGTTGTCACACTCTTGCTTAATATGTTAACATTCTGTCTGTAAACTGTATATGCATAGCTACCTTTTTGAAGCAATATTGAGATTTACTTAAGAACGTGGGGCCCAATAAATACCATCAATGGTGCCCAGTCCAAGAGATGGTGGATCCTATAGGTAAACACCACCTCATCATGCACTAAAACTTACTAAAAAAAAAAAAGATGTGAAGTTCACACATATAGAAAATGGACATTTTGTGAATACATATTACACGTATTGTAAAATAGATAGAGCTCATATGTAGAGTTTGTTTGATAAACTTTCCTACTACTTTGTCTAAATTAGAAGCAAATTGGTTGAACATTACTTCTACCTAAAATGGCAGAAAACGCACCTATCTTGGTGATGGACAGGACAGCTAGAGGGGATATGGAGGAGGCTGTTATTTTTTTTTTAATAGGTGTACTTTCACCAATTTGCTGATAATTCATTGAAAGTAGATGATCGGTACAATTGCTGCCAATGCATTTTTTAAAGCTGTATTGTCATGAGTCAAATTTGATCATGTTAGGTTCTTGCATAGGTCCTATAGCATTGATAAGTTTCCACCCTCTTTCCTACATACACACATCTCTCCTGCATACACACAACTCTACTACTATCACACACGCAATTTTCCGAAATACACACACAACTCTCCTCCATACACAAACACAGTTCTAACACATATAGCTTTTCTACAGCTTTGAAGTATGCACTCACACCTCTGTTACATACACGCACTGTTTTGCTACATACTTGTACACAGCTTTCTTACATACACCAACAGCTCTCTTATATACTCATGCAGCTCCACACACACAAACACTTATATATATATATGTACACTCATCAATCGTATACATTACCACATCTTGAAATTCCTTCCAGGAATGTGACTGATCACATGACCTGAAAGGTTCAATGGCTAATCAACAACTTTGTTTGATTGGGACCCTATCCATGCCACCTCACATATCAGGAGTGTCGTTCTTCTTTTCATAAAGAGGTCCAAGGGCTAGTCTTGCAGAAGTTTTTTCAGCTACACAGGATGCGCAACATCCGTGCAAGTCCTGGTGACTTTCTCCCCTGCACTGCACCGATCAGATAGATCAGTGTGGGGCAGGAGAAAGGAGAACAGTTCTTTCAGTGATCATGAAGGATGCTGTCAGTGTTTTCCTCCATCAGAATAAGCAGCCTCTAGACTGTAAGAAACGCACACATTTTAACATCATTTTGATTGTCTAAAATTTACTGCAGCTAAAAATTACATTTGGTTTACAATGCATTTTGCCAGATATGTTGTCACTTGTCAAAGCTAAGAATTTTACATGCTGGGTTTTTTTATGGCACATTTAGCACTGATAAGTTGTCACACTCTTGCTTAATATGTTAACATTCTGTCTGTAAACTGTATATGCATAGCTACCTTTTTGAAGCAATATTGAGATTTACTTAAGAACGTGGGGCCCAATAAATACCATCAATGGTGCCCAGTCCAAGAGATGGTGGATCCTATAGGTAAACACCACCTCATCATGCACTAAAACTTACTAAAAAAAAAAAAGATGTGAAGTTCACACATATAGAAAATGGACATTTTGTGAATACATATTACACGTATTGTAAAATAGATAGAGCTCATATGTAGAGTTTGTTTGATAAACTTTCCTACTACTTTGTCTAAATTAGAAGCAAATTGGTTGAACATTACTTCTACCTAAAATGGCAGAAAACGCACCTATCTTGGTGATGGACAGGACAGCTAGAGGGGATATGGAGGAGGCTGTTATTTTTTTTTTAATAGGTGTACTTTCACCAATTTGCTGATAATTCATTGAAAGTAGATGATCGGTACAATTGCTGCCAATGCATTTTTTAAAGCTGTATTGTCATGAGTCAAATTTGATCATGTTAGGTTCTTGCATAGGTCCTATAGCATTGATAAGTTTCCACCCTTTTTCCTACATACACACATCTCTCCTGCATACACACAACTCTACTACTATCACACACGCAATTTTCCGAAATACACACACAACTCTCCTCCATACACAAACACAGTTCTAACACATATAGCTTTTCTACAGCTTTGAAGTATGCACTCACACCTCTGTTACATACACGCACTGTTTTGCTACATACTTGTACACAGCTTTCTTACATACACCAACAGCTCTCTTATATACTCATGCAGCTCCACACACACAAACACTTATATATATATATATATATATATATATATATATATATATATGTACACTCATCCATCGTATACATTACCACATCTTGAAATTCCTTCCAGGAATGTGACTGATCACATGACCTGAAAGGTTCAATGGCTAATCAACAACTTTGTTTGATTGGGACCCTATCCATGCCACCTCACATATCAGGAGTGTCGTTCTTCTTTTCATAAAGAGGTCCAAGGGCTAGTCTTGCAGAAGTTTTTTCAGCTACACAGGATGCGCAACATCCGTGCAAGTCCTGGTGACTTTCTCCCCTGCACTGCACCGATCAGATAGATCAGTGTGGGGCAGGAGAAAGGAGAACAGTTCTTTCAGTGATCATGAAGGATGCTGTCAGTGTTTTCCTCCATCAGAATAAGCAGCCTCTAGACTGTAAGAAACACACACATTTTAACATCATTTTGATTGTCTAAAATTTACTGCAGCTAAAAATTACATTTGGTTTACAATGCATTTTGCCAGATATGTTGTCACTTGTCAAAGCTAAGAATTTTACATGCTGGGTTTTTTTATGGCACATTTAGCACTGATAAGTTGTCACACTCTTGCTTAATATGTTAACATTCTGTCTGTAAACTGTATATGCATAGCTACCTTTTTGAAGCAATATTGAGATTTACTTAAGAACGTGGGGCCCAATAAATACCATCAATGGTGCCCAGTCCAAGAGATGGTGGATCCTATAGGTAAACACCACCTCATCATGCACTAAAACTTACTAAAAAAAAAAAAGATGTGAAGTTCACACATATAGAAAATGGACATTTTGTGAATACATATTACACGTATTGTAAAATAGATAGAGCTCATATGTAGAGTTTGTTTGATAAACTTTCCTACTACTTTGTCTAAATTAGAAGCAAATTGGTTGAACATTACTTCTACCTAAAATGGCAGAAAACGCACCTATCTTGGTGATGGACAGGACAGCTAGAGGGGATATGGAGGAGGCTGTTATTTTTTTTTTAATAGGTGTACTTTCACCAATTTGCTGATAATTCATTGAAAGTAGATGATCGGTACAATTGCTGCCAATGCATTTTTTAAAGCTGTATTGTCATGAGTCAAATTTGATCATGTTAGGTTCTTGCATAGGTCCTATAGCATTGATAAGTTTCCACCCTCTTTCCTACATACACACATCTCTCCTGCATACACACAACTCTACTACTATCACACACGCAATTTTCCGAAATACACACACAACTCTCCTCCATACACAAACACAGTTCTAACACATATAGCTTTTCTACAGCTTTGAAGTATGCACTCACACCTCTGTTACATACACGCACTGTTTTGCTACATACTTGTACACAGCTTTCTTACATACACCAACAGCTCTCTTATATACTCATGCAGCTCCACACACACAAACACTTATATATATATATATATATATATATATATATATATATATATATGTACACTCATCCATCGTATACATTACCACATCTTGAAATTCCTTCCAGGAATGTGACTGATCACATGACCTGAAAGGTTCAATGGCTAATCAACAACTTTGTTTGATTGGGACCCTATCCATGCCACCTCACATATCAGGAGTGTCGTTCTTCTTTTCATAAAGAGGTCCAAGGGCTAGTCTTGCAGAAGTTTTTTCAGCTACACAGGATGCGCAACATCCGTGCAAGTCCTGGTGACTTTCTCCCCTGCACTGCACCGATCAGATAGATCAGTGTGGGGCAGGAGAAAGGAGAACAGTTCTTTCAGTGATCATGAAGGATGCTGTCAGTGTTTTCCTCCATCAGAATAAGCAGCCTCTAGACTGTAAGAAACACACACATTTTAACATCATTTTGATTGTCTAAAATTTACTGCAGCTAAAAATTACATTTGGTTTACAATGCATTTTGCCAGATATGTTGTCACTTGTCAAAGCTAAGAATTTTACATGCTGGGTTTTTTTATGGCACATTTAGCACTGATAAGTTGTCACACTCTTGCTTAATATGTTAACATTCTGTCTGTAAACTGTATATGCATAGCTACCTTTTTGAAGCAATATTGAGATTTACTTAAGAACGTGGGGCCCAATAAATACCATCAATGGTGCCCAGTCCAAGAGATGGTGGATCCTATAGGTAAACACCACCTCATCATGCACTAAAACTTACTAAAAAAAAAAAAGATGTGAAGTTCACACATATAGAAAATGGACATTTTGTGAATACATATTACACGTATTGTAAAATAGATAGAGCTCATATGTAGAGTTTGTTTGATAAACTTTCCTACTACTTTGTCTAAATTAGAAGCAAATTGGTTGAACATTACTTCTACCTAAAATGGCAGAAAACGCACCTATCTTGGTGATGGACAGGACAGCTAGAGGGGATATGGAGGAGGCTGTTATTTTTTTTTTAATAGGTGTACTTTCACCAATTTGCTGATAATTCATTGAAAGTAGATGATCGGTACAATTGCTGCCAATGCATTTTTTAAAGCTGTATTGTCATGAGTCAAATTTGATCATGTTAGGTTCTTGCATAGGTCCTATAGCATTGATAAGTTTCCACCCTCTTTCCTACATACACACATCTCTCCTGCATACACACAACTCTACTACTATCACACACGCAATTTTCCGAAATACACACACAACTCTCCTCCATACACAAACACAGTTCTAACACATATAGCTTTTCTACAGCTTTGAAGTATGCACTCACACCTCTGTTACATACACGCACTGTTTTGCTACATACTTGTACACAGCTTTCTTACATACACCAACAGCTCTCTTATATACTCATGCAGCTCCACACACACAAACACTTATATATATATATATATATATATATATGTACACTCATCCATCGTATACATTACCACATCTTGAAATTCCTTCCAGGAATGTGACTGATCACATGACCTGAAAGGTTCAATGGCTAATCAACAACTTTGTTTGATTGGGACCCTATCCATGCCACCTCACATATCAGGAGTGTCGTTCTTCTTTTCATAAAGAGGTCCAAGGGCTAGTCTTGCAGAAGTTTTTTCAGCTACACAGGATGCGCAACATCCGTGCAAGTCCTGGTGACTTTCTCCCCTGCACTGCACCGATCAGATAGATCAGTGTGGGGCAGGAGAAAGGAGAACAGTTCTTTCAGTGATCATGAAGGATGCTGTCAGTGTTTTCCTCCATCAGAATAAGCAGCCTCTAGACTGTAAGAAACACACACATTTTAACATCATTTTGATTGTCTAAAATTTACTGCAGCTAAAAATTACATTTGGTTTACAATGCATTTTGCCAGATATGTTGTCACTTGTCAAAGCTAAGAATTTTACATGCTGGGTTTTTTTATGGCACATTTAGCACTGATAAGTTGTCACACTCTTGCTTAATATGTTAACATTCTGTCTGTAAACTGTATATGCATAGCTACCTTTTTGAAGCAATATTGAGATTTACTTAAGAACGTGGGGCCCAATAAATACCATCAATGGTGCCCAGTCCAAGAGATGGTGGATCCTATAGGTAAACACCACCTCATCATGCACTAAAACTTACTAAAAAAAAAAAAGATGTGAAGTTCACACATATAGAAAATGGACATTTTGTGAATACATATTACACGTATTGTAAAATAGATAGAGCTCATATGTAGAGTTTGTTTGATAAACTTTCCTACTACTTTGTCTAAATTAGAAGCAAATTGGTTGAACATTACTTCTACCTAAAATGGCAGAAAACGCACCTATCTTGGTGATGGACAGGACAGCTAGAGGGGATATGGAGGAGGCTGTTATTTTTTTTTTAATAGGTGTACTTTCACCAATTTGCTGATAATTCATTGAAAGTAGATGATCGGTACAATTGCTGCCAATGCATTTTTTAAAGCTGTATTGTCATGAGTCAAATTTGATCATGTTAGGTTCTTGCATAGGTCCTATAGCATTGATAAGTTTCCACCCTCTTTCCTACATACACACATCTCTCCTGCATACACACAACTCTACTACTATCACACACGCAATTTTCCGAAATACACACACAACTCTCCTCCATACACAAACACAGTTCTAACACATATAGCTTTTCTACAGCTTTGAAGTATGCACTCACACCTCTGTTACATACACGCACTGTTTTGCTACATACTTGTACACAGCTTTCTTACATACACCAACAGCTCTCTTATATACTCATGCAGCTCCACACACACAAACACTTATATATATATATATATATATGTACACTCATCCATCGTATACATTACCACATCTTGAAATTCCTTCCAGGAATGTGACTGATCACATGACCTGAAAGGTTCAATGGCTAATCAACAACTTTGTTTGATTGGGACCCTATCCATGCCACCTCACATATCAGGAGTGTCGTTCTTCTTTTCATAAAGAGGTCCAAGGGCTAGTCTTGCAGAAGTTTTTTCAGCTACACAGGATGCGCAACATCCGTGCAAGTCCTGGTGACTTTCTCCCCTGCACTGCACCGATCAGATAGATCAGTGTGGGGCAGGAGAAAGGAGAACAGTTCTTTCAGTGATCATGAAGGATGCTGTCAGTGTTTTCCTCCATCAGAATAAGCAGCCTCTAGACTGTAAGAAACACACACATTTTAACATCATTTTGATTGTCTAAAATTTACTGCAGCTAAAAATTACATTTGGTTTACAATGCATTTTGCCAGATATGTTGTCACTTGTCAAAGCTAAGAATTTTACATGCTGGGTTTTTTTATGGCACATTTAGCACTGATAAGTTGTCACACTCTTGCTTAATATGTTAACATTCTGTCTGTAAACTGTATATGCATAGCTACCTTTTTGAAGCAATATTGAGATTTACTTAAGAACGTGGGGCCCAATAAATACCATCAATGGTGCCCAGTCCAAGAGATGGTGGATCCTATAGGTAAACACCACCTCATCATGCACTAAAACTTACTAAAAAAAAAAAAGATGTGAAGTTCACACATATAGAAAATGGACATTTTGTGAATACATATTACACGTATTGTAAAATAGATAGAGCTCATATGTAGAGTTTGTTTGATAAACTTTCCTACTACTTTGTCTAAATTAGAAGCAAATTGGTTGAACATTACTTCTACCTAAAATGGCAGAAAACGCACCTATCTTGGTGATGGACAGGACAGCTAGAGGGGATATGGAGGAGGCTGTTATTTTTTTTTTAATAGGTGTACTTTCACCAATTTGCTGATAATTCATTGAAAGTAGATGATCGGTACAATTGCTGCCAATGCATTTTTTAAAGCTGTATTGTCATGAGTCAAATTTGATCATGTTAGGTTCTTGCATAGGTCCTATAGCATTGATAAGTTTCCACCCTCTTTCCTACATACACACATCTCTCCTGCATACACACAACTCTACTACTATCACACACGCAATTTTCCGAAATACACACACAACTCTCCTCCATACACAAACACAGTTCTAACACATATAGCTTTTCTACAGCTTTGAAGTATGCACTCACACCTCTGTTACATACACGCACTGTTTTGCTACATACTTGTACACAGCTTTCTTACATACACCAACAGCTCTCTTATATACTCATGCAGCTCCACACACACAAACACTTATATATATATATATATATGTACACTCATCCATCGTATACATTACCACATCTTGAAATTCCTTCCAGGAATGTGACTGATCACATGACCTGAAAGGTTCAATGGCTAATCAACAACTTTGTTTGATTGGGACCCTATCCATGCCACCTCACATATCAGGAGTGTCGTTCTTCTTTTCATAAAGAGGTCCAAGGGCTAGTCTTGCAGAAGTTTTTTCAGCTACACAGGATGCGCAACATCCGTGCAAGTCCTGGTGACTTTCTCCCCTGCACTGCACCGATCAGATAGATCAGTGTGGGGCAGGAGAAAGGAGAACAGTTCTTTCAGTGATCATGAAGGATGCTGTCAGTGTTTTCCTCCATCAGAATAAGCAGCCTCTAGACTGTAAGAAACACACACATTTTAACATCATTTTGATTGTCTAAAATTTACTGCAGCTAAAAATTACATTTGGTTTACAATGCATTTTGCCAGATATGTTGTCACTTGTCAAAGCTAAGAATTTTACATGCTGGGTTTTTTTATGGCACATTTAGCACTGATAAGTTGTCACACTCTTGCTTAATATGTTAACATTCTGTCTGTAAACTGTATATGCATAGCTACCTTTTTGAAGCAATATTGAGATTTACTTAAGAACGTGGGGCCCAATAAATACCATCAATGGTGCCCAGTCCAAGAGATGGTGGATCCTATAGGTAAACACCACCTCATCATGCACTAAAACTTACTAAAAAAAAAAAAGATGTGAAGTTCACACATATAGAAAATGGACATTTTGTGAATACATATTACACGTATTGTAAAATAGATAGAGCTCATATGTAGAGTTTGTTTGATAAACTTTCCTACTACTTTGTCTAAATTAGAAGCAAATTGGTTGAACATTACTTCTACCTAAAATGGCAGAAAACGCACCTATCTTGGTGATGGACAGGACAGCTAGAGGGGATATGGAGGAGGCTGTTATTTTTTTTTTAATAGGTGTACTTTCACCAATTTGCTGATAATTCATTGAAAGTAGATGATCGGTACAATTGCTGCCAATGCATTTTTTAAAGCTGTATTGTCATGAGTCAAATTTGATCATGTTAGGTTCTTGCATAGGTCCTATAGCATTGATAAGTTTCCACCCTCTTTCCTACATACACACATCTCTCCTGCATACACACAACTCTACTACTATCACACACGCAATTTTCCGAAATACACACACAACTCTCCTCCATACACAAACACAGTTCTAACACATATAGCTTTTCTACAGCTTTGAAGTATGCACTCACACCTCTGTTACATACACGCACTGTTTTGCTACATACTTGTACACAGCTTTCTTACATACACCAACAGCTCTCTTATATACTCATGCAGCTCCACACACACAAACACTTATATATATATATATATATATATATATATGTACACTCATCCATCGTATACATTACCACATCTTGAAATTCCTTCCAGGAATGTGACTGATCACATGACCTGAAAGGTTCAATGGCTAATCAACAACTTTGTTTGATTGGGACCCTATCCATGCCACCTCACATATCAGGAGTGTCGTTCTTCTTTTCATAAAGAGGTCCAAGGGCTAGTCTTGCAGAAGTTTTTTCAGCTACACAGGATGCGCAACATCCGTGCAAGTCCTGGTGACTTTCTCCCCTGCACTGCACCGATCAGATAGATCAGTGTGGGGCAGGAGAAAGGAGAACAGTTCTTTCAGTGATCATGAAGGATGCTGTCAGTGTTTTCCTCCATCAGAATAAGCAGCCTCTAGACTGTAAGAAACACACACATTTTAACATCATTTTGATTGTCTAAAATTTACTGCAGCTAAAAATTACATTTGGTTTACAATGCATTTTGCCAGATATGTTGTCACTTGTCAAAGCTAAGAATTTTACATGCTGGGTTTTTTTATGGCACATTTAGCACTGATAAGTTGTCACACTCTTGCTTAATATGTTAACATTCTGTCTGTAAACTGTATATGCATAGCTACCTTTTTGAAGCAATATTGAGATTTACTTAAGAACGTGGGGCCCAATAAATACCATCAATGGTGCCCAGTCCAAGAGATGGTGGATCCTATAGGTAAACACCACCTCATCATGCACTAAAACTTACTAAAAAAAAAAAAGATGTGAAGTTCACACATATAGAAAATGGACATTTTGTGAATACATATTACACGTATTGTAAAATAGATAGAGCTCATATGTAGAGTTTGTTTGATAAACTTTCCTACTACTTTGTCTAAATTAGAAGCAAATTGGTTGAACATTACTTCTACCTAAAATGGCAGAAAACGCACCTATCTTGGTGATGGACAGGACAGCTAGAGGGGATATGGAGGAGGCTGTTATTTTTTTTTTAATAGGTGTACTTTCACCAATTTGCTGATAATTCATTGAAAGTAGATGATCGGTACAATTGCTGCCAATGCATTTTTTAAAGCTGTATTGTCATGAGTCAAATTTGATCATGTTAGGTTCTTGCATAGGTCCTATAGCATTGATAAGTTTCCACCCTCTTTCCTACATACACACATCTCTCCTGCATACACACAACTCTACTACTATCACACACGCAATTTTCCGAAATACACACACAACTCTCCTCCATACACAAACACAGTTCTAACACATATAGCTTTTCTACAGCTTTGAAGTATGCACTCACACCTCTGTTACATACACGCACTGTTTTGCTACATACTTGTACACAGCTTTCTTACATACACCAACAGCTCTCTTATATACTCATGCAGCTCCACACACACAAACACTTATATATATATATATATATGTACACTCATCCATCGTATACATTACCACATCTTGAAATTCCTTCCAGGAATGTGACTGATCACATGACCTGAAAGGTTCAATGGCTAATCAACAACTTTGTTTGATTGGGACCCTATCCATGCCACCTCACATATCAGGAGTGTCGTTCTTCTTTTCATAAAGAGGTCCAAGGGCTAGTCTTGCAGAAGTTTTTTCAGCTACACAGGATGCGCAACATCCGTGCAAGTCCTGGTGACTTTCTCCCCTGCACTGCACCGATCAGATAGATCAGTGTGGGGCAGGAGAAAGGAGAACAGTTCTTTCAGTGATCATGAAGGATGCTGTCAGTGTTTTCCTCCATCAGAATAAGCAGCCTCTAGACTGTAAGAAACACACACATTTTAACATCATTTTGATTGTCTAAAATTTACTGCAGCTAAAAATTACATTTGGTTTACAATGCATTTTGCCAGATATGTTGTCACTTGTCAAAGCTAAGAATTTTACATGCTGGGTTTTTTTATGGCACATTTAGCACTGATAAGTTGTCACACTCTTGCTTAATATGTTAACATTCTGTCTGTAAACTGTATATGCATAGCTACCTTTTTGAAGCAATATTGAGATTTACTTAAGAACGTGGGGCCCAATAAATACCATCAATGGTGCCTAGTCCAAGAGATGGTGGATCCTATAGGTAAACACCACCTCATCATGCACTAAAACTTACTAAAAAAAAAAAAGATGTGAAGTTCACACATATAGAAAATGGACATTTTGTGAATACATATTACACGTATTGTAAAATAGATAGAGCTCATATGTAGAGTTTGTTTGATAAACTTTCCTACTACTTTGTCTAAATTAGAAGCAAATTGGTTGAACATTACTTCTACCTAAAATGGCAGAAAACGCACCTATCTTGGTGATGGACAGGACAGCTAGAGGGGATATGGAGGAGGCTGTTATTTTTTTTTTAATAGGTGTACTTTCACCAATTTGCTGATAATTCATTGAAAGTAGATGATCGGTACAATTGCTGCCAATGCATTTTTTAAAGCTGTATTGTCATGAGTCAAATTTGATCATGTTAGGTTCTTGCATAGGTCCTATAGCATTGATAAGTTTCCACCCTCTTTCCTACCTACACACATCTCTCCTGCATACACACAACTCTACTACTATCACACACGCAATTTTCCGAAATACACACACAACTCTCCTCCATACACAAACACAGTTCTAACACATATAGCTTTTCTACAGCTTTGAAGTATGCACTCACACCTCTGTTACATACACGCACTGTTTTGCTACATACTTGTACACAGCTTTCTTACATACACCAACAGCTCTCTTATATACTCATGCAGCTCCACACACACAAACACTTATATATATATATATATATGTACACTCATCCATCGTATACATTACCACATCTTGAAATTCCTTCCAGGAATGTGACTGATCACATGACCTGAAAGGTTCAATGGCTAATCAACAACTTTGTTTGATTGGGACCCTATCCATGCCACCTCACATATCAGGAGTGTCGTTCTTCTTTTCATAAAGAGGTCCAAGGGCTAGTCTTGCAGAAGTTTTTTCAGCTACACAGGATGCGCAACATCCGTGCAAGTCCTGGTGACTTTCTCCCCTGCACTGCACCGATCAGATAGATCAGTGTGGGGCAGGAGAAAGGAGAACAGTTCTTTCAGTGATCATGAAGGATGCTGTCAGTGTTTTCCTCCATCAGAATAAGCAGCCTCTAGACTGTAAGAAACACACACATTTTAACATCATTTTGATTGTCTAAAATTTACTGCAGCTAAAAATTACATTTGGTTTACAATGCATTTTGCCAGATATGTTGTCACTTGTCAAAGCTAAGAATTTTACATGCTGGGTTTTTTTATGGCACATTTAGCACTGATAAGTTGTCACACTCTTGCTTAATATGTTAACATTCTGTCTGTAAACTGTATATGCATAGCTACCTTTTTGAAGCAATATTGAGATTTACTTAAGAACGTGGGGCCCAATAAATACCATCAATGGTGCCCAGTCCAAGAGATGGTGGATCCTATAGGTAAACACCACCTCATCATGCACTAAAACTTACTAAAAAAAAAAAAGATGTGAAGTTCACACATATAGAAAATGGACATTTTGTGAATACATATTACACGTATTGTAAAATAGATAGAGCTCATATGTAGAGTTTGTTTGATAAACTTTCCTACTACTTTGTCTAAATTAGAAGCAAATTGGTTGAACATTACTTCTACCTAAAATGGCAGAAAACGCACCTATCTTGGTGATGGACAGGACAGCTAGAGGGGATATGGAGGAGGCTGTTATTTTTTTTTTAATAGGTGTACTTTCACCAATTTGCTGATAATTCATTGAAAGTAGATGATCGGTACAATTGCTGCCAATGCATTTTTTAAAGCTGTATTGTCATGAGTCAAATTTGATCATGTTAGGTTCTTGCATAGGTCCTATAGCATTGATAAGTTTCCACCCTCTTTCCTACATACACACATCTCTCCTGCATACACACAACTCTACTACTATCACACACGCAATTTTCCGAAATACACACACAACTCTCCTCCATACACAAACACAGTTCTAACACATATAGCTTTTCTACAGCTTTGAAGTATGCACTCACACCTCTGTTACATACACGCACTGTTTTGCTACATACTTGTACACAGCTTTCTTACATACACCAACAGCTCTCTTATATACTCATGCAGCTCCACACACACAAACACTTATATATATATATATATATGTACACTCATCCATCGTATACATTACCACATCTTGAAATTCCTTCCAGGAATGTGACTGATCACATGACCTGAAAGGTTCAATGGCTAATCAACAACTTTGTTTGATTGGGACCCTATCCATGCCACCTCACATATCAGGAGTGTCGTTCTTCTTTTCATAAAGAGGTCCAAGGGCTAGTCTTGCAGAAGTTTTTTCAGCTACACAGGATGCGCAACATCCGTGCAAGTCCTGGTGACTTTCTCCCCTGCACTGCACCGATCAGATAGATCAGTGTGGGGCAGGAGAAAGGAGAACAGTTCTTTCAGTGATCATGAAGGATGCTGTCAGTGTTTTCCTCCATCAGAATAAGCAGCCTCTAGACTGTAAGAAACACACACATTTTAACATCATTTTGATTGTCTAAAATTTACTGCAGCTAAAAATTACATTTGGTTTACAATGCATTTTGCCAGATATGTTGTCACTTGTCAAAGCTAAGAATTTTACATGCTGGGTTTTTTTATGGCACATTTAGCACTGATAAGTTGTCACACTCTTGCTTAATATGTTAACATTCTGTCTGTAAACTGTATATGCATAGCTACCTTTTTGAAGCAATATTGAGATTTACTTAAGAACGTGGGGCCCAATAAATACCATCAATGGTGCCCAGTCCAAGAGATGGTGGATCCTATAGGTAAACACCACCTCATCATGCACTAAAACTTACTAAAAAAAAAAAAGATGTGAAGTTCACACATATAGAAAATGGACATTTTGTGAATACATATTACACGTATTGTAAAATAGATAGAGCTCATATGTAGAGTTTGTTTGATAAACTTTCCTACTACTTTGTCTAAATTAGAAGCAAATTGGTTGAACATTACTTCTACCTAAAATGGCAGAAAACGCACCTATCTTGGTGATGGACAGGACAGCTAGAGGGGATATGGAGGAGGCTGTTATTTTTTTTTTAATAGGTGTACTTTCACCAATTTGCTGATAATTCATTGAAAGTAGATGATCGGTACAATTGCTGCCAATGCATTTTTTAAAGCTGTATTGTCATGAGTCAAATTTGATCATGTTAGGTTCTTGCATAGGTCCTATAGCATTGATAAGTTTCCACCCTCTTTCCTACATACACACATCTCTCCTGCATACACACAACTCTACTACTATCACACACGCAATTTTCCGAAATACACACACAACTCTCCTCCATACACAAACACAGTTCTAACACATATAGCTTTTCTACAGCTTTGAAGTATGCACTCACACCTCTGTTACATACACGCACTGTTTTGCTACATACTTGTACACAGCTTTCTTACATACACCAACAGCTCTCTTATATACTCATGCAGCTCCACACACACAAACACTTATATATATATATGTACACTCATCAATCGTATACATTACCACATCTTGAAATTCCTTCCAGGAATGTGACTGATCACATGACCTGAAAGGTTCAATGGCTAATCAACAACTTTGTTTGATTGGGACCCTATCCATGCCACCTCACATATCAGGAGTGTCGTTCTTCTTTTCATAAAGAGGTCCAAGGGCTAGTCTTGCAGAAGTTTTTTCAGCTACACAGGATGCGCAACATCCGTGCAAGTCCTGGTGACTTTCTCCCCTGCACTGCACCGATCAGATAGATCAGTGTGGGGCAGGAGAAAGGAGAACAGTTCTTTCAGTGATCATGAAGGATGCTGTCAGTGTTTTCCTCCATCAGAATAAGCAGCCTCTAGACTGTAAGAAACACACACATTTTAACATCATTTTGATTGTCTAAAATTTACTGCAGCTAAAAATTACATTTGGTTTACAATGCATTTTGCCAGATATGTTGTCACTTGTCAAAGCTAAGAATTTTACATGCTGGGTTTTTTTATGGCACATTTAGCACTGATAAGTTGTCACACTCTTGCTTAATATGTTAACATTCTGTCTGTAAACTGTATATGCATAGCTACCTTTTTGAAGCAATATTGAGATTTACTTAAGAACGTGGGGCCCAATAAATACCATCAATGGTGCCCAGTCCAAGAGATGGTGGATCCTATAGGTAAACACCACCTCATCATGCACTAAAACTTACTAAAAAAAAAAAAGATGTGAAGTTCACACATATAGAAAATGGACATTTTGTGAATACATATTACACGTATTGTAAAATAGATAGAGCTCATATGTAGAGTTTGTTTGATAAACTTTCCTACTACTTTGTCTAAATTAGAAGCAAATTGGTTGAACATTACTTCTACCTAAAATGGCAGAAAACGCACCTATCTTGGTGATGGACAGGACAGCTAGAGGGGATATGGAGGAGGCTGTTATTTTTTTTTTAATAGGTGTACTTTCACCAATTTGCTGATAATTCATTGAAAGTAGATGATCGGTACAATTGCTGCCAATGCATTTTTTAAAGCTGTATTGTCATGAGTCAAATTTGATCATGTTAGGTTATTGCATAGGTCCTATAGCATTGATAAGTTTCCACCCTCTTTCCTACATACACACATCTCTCCTGCATACACACAACTCTACTACTATCACACACGCAATTTTCCGAAATACACACACAACTCTCCTCCATACACAAACACAGTTCTAACACATATAGCTTTTCTACAGCTTTGAAGTATGCACTCACACCTCTGTTAAATACACGCACAGTTTTGCTACATACTTGTACACAGCTTTCTTACATACACCAACAGCTCTCTTATATACTCATGCAGCTCCACACACACAAACACTTATATATATATATATATATATATATATATGTACACTCATCCATCGTATACATTACCACATCTTGAAATTCCTTCCAGGAATGTGACTGATCACATGACCTGAAAGGTTCAATGGCTAATCAACAACTTTGTTTGATTGGGACCCTATCCATGCCACCTCACATATCAGGAGTGTCGTTCTTCTTTTCATAAAGAGGTCCAAGGGCTAGTCTTGCAGAAGTTTTTTCAGCTACACAGGATGCGCAACATCCGTGCAAGTCCTGGTGACTTTCTCCCCTGCACTGCACCGATCAGATAGATCAGTGTGGGGCAGGAGAAAGGAGAACAGTTCTTTCAGTGATCATGAAGGATGCTGTCAGTGTTTTCCTCCATCAGAATAAGCAGCCTCTAGACTGTAAGAAACACACACATTTTAACATCATTTTGATTGTCTAAAATTTACTGCAGCTAAAAATTACATTTGGTTTACAATGCATTTTGCCAGATATGTTGTCACTTGTCAAAGCTAAGAATTTTACATGCTGGGTTTTTTTATGGCACATTTAGCACTGATAAGTTGTCACACTCTTGCTTAATATGTTAACATTCTGTCTGTAAACTGTATATGCATAGCTACCTTTTTGAAGCAATATTGAGATTTACTTAAGAACGTGGGGCCCAATAAATACCATCAATGGTGCCCAGTCCAAGAGATGGCGGATCCTATAGGTAAACACCACCTCATCATGCACTAAAACTTACTAAAAAAAAAAAAGATGTGAAGTTCACACATATAGAAAATGGACATTTTGTGAATACATATTACACGTATTGTAAAATAGATAGAGCTCATATGTAGAGTTTGTTTGATAAACTTTCCTACTACTTTGTCTAAATTAGAAGCAAATTGGTTGAACATTACTTCTACCTAAAATGGCAGAAAACGCACCTATCTTGGTGATGGACAGGACAGCTAGAGGGGATATGGAGGAGGCTGTTATTTTTTTTTTAATAGGTGTACTTTCACCAATTTGCTGATAATTCATTGAAAGTAGATGATCGGTACAATTGCTGCCAATGCATTTTTTAAAGCTGTATTGTCATGAGTCAAATTTGATCATGTTAGGTTCTTGCATAGGTCCTATAGCATTGATAAGTTTCCACCCTCTTTCCTACATACACACATCTCTCCTGCATACACACAACTCTACTACTATCACACACGCAATTTTCCGAAATACACACACAACTCTCCTCCATACACAAACACAGTTCTAACACATATAGCTTTTCTACAGCTTTGAAGTATGCACTCACACCTCTGTTACATACACGCACTGTTTTGCTACATACTTGTACACAGCTTTCTTACATACACCAACAGCTCTCTTATATACTCATGCAGCTCCACACACACAAACACTTATATATATATATGTACACTCATCAATCGTATACATTACCACATCTTGAAATTCCTTCCAGGAATGTGACTGATCACATGACCTGAAAGGTTCAATGGCTAATCAACAACTTTGTTTGATTGGGACCCTATCCATGCCACCTCACATATCAGGAGTGTCGTTCTTCTTTTCATAAAGAGGTCCAAGGGCTAGTCTTGCAGAAGTTTTTTCAGCTACACAGGATGCGCAACATCCGTGCAAGTCCTGGTGACTTTCTCCCCTGCACTGCACCGATCAGATAGATCAGTGTGGGGCAGGAGAAAGGAGAACAGTTCTTTCAGTGATCATGAAGGATGCTGTCAGTGTTTTCCTCCATCAGAATAAGCAGCCTCTAGACTGTAAGAAACACACACATTTTAACATCATTTTGATTGTCTAAAATTTACTGCAGCTAAAAATTACATTTGGTTTACAATGCATTTTGCCAGATATGTTGTCACTTGTCAAAGCTAAGAATTTTACATGCTGGGTTTTTTTATGGCACATTTAGCACTGATAAGTTGTCACACTCTTGCTTAATATGTTAACATTCTGTCTGTAAACTGTATATGCATAGCTACCTTTTTGAAGCAATATTGAGATTTACTTAAGAACGTGGGGCCCAATAAATACCATCAATGGTGCCCAGTCCAAGAGATGGTGGATCCTATAGGTAAACACCACCTCATCATGCACTAAAACTTACTAAAAAAAAAAAAGATGTGAAGTTCACACATATAGAAAATGGACATTTTGTGAATACATATTACACGTATTGTAAAATAGATAGAGCTCATATGTAGAGTTTGTTTGATAAACTTTCCTACTACTTTGTCTAAATTAGAAGCAAATTGGTTGAACATTACTTCTACCTAAAATGGCAGAAAACGCACCTATCTTGGTGATGGACAGGACAGCTAGAGGGGATATGGAGGAGGCTGTTATTTTTTTTTTAATAGGTGTACTTTCACCAATTTGCTGATAATTCATTGAAAGTAGATGATCGGTACAATTGCTGCCAATGCATTTTTTAAAGCTGTATTGTCATGAGTCAAATTTGATCATGTTAGGTTCTTGCATAGGTCCTATAGCATTGATAAGTTTCCACCCTCTTTCCTACATACACACATCTCTCCTGCATACACACAACTCTACTACTATCACACACGCAATTTTCCGAAATACACACACAACTCTCCTCCATACACAAACACAGTTCTAACACATATAGCTTTTCTACAGCTTTGAAGTATGCACTCACACCTCTGTTAAATACACGCACAGTTTTGCTACATACTTGTACACAGCTTTCTTACATACACCAACAGCTCTCTTATATACTCATGCAGCTCCACACACACAAACACTTATATATATATATATATATATATATATATATGTACACTCATCCATCGTATACATTACCACATCTTGAAATTCCTTCCAGGAATGTGACTGATCACATGACCTGAAAGGTTCAATGGCTAATCAACAACTTTGTTTGATTGGGACCCTATCCATGCCACCTCACATATCAGGAGTGTCGTTCTTCTTTTCATAAAGAGGTCCAAGGGCTAGTCTTGCAGAAGTTTTTTCAGCTACACAGGATGCGCAACATCCGTGCAAGTCCTGGTGACTTTCTCCCCTGCACTGCACCGATCAGATAGATCAGTGTGGGGCAGGAGAAAGGAGAACAGTTCTTTCAGTGATCATGAAGGATGCTGTCAGTGTTTTCCTCCATCAGAATAAGCAGCCTCTAGACTGTAAGAAACACACACATTTTAACATCATTTTGATTGTCTAAAATTTACTGCAGCTAAAAATTACATTTGGTTTACAATGCATTTTGCCAGATATGTTGTCACTTGTCAAAGCTAAGAATTTTACATGCTGGGTTTTTTTATGGCACATTTAGCACTGATAAGTTGTCACACTCTTGCTTAATATGTTAACATTCTGTCTGTAAACTGTATATGCATAGCTACCTTTTTGAAGCAATATTGAGATTTACTTAAGAACGTGGGGCCCAATAAATACCATCAATGGTGCCCAGTCCAAGAGATGGCGGATCCTATAGGTAAACACCACCTCATCATGCACTAAAACTTACTAAAAAAAAAAAAGATGTGAAGTTCACACATATAGAAAATGGACATTTTGTGAATACATATTACACGTATTGTAAAATAGATAGAGCTCATATGTAGAGTTTGTTTGATAAACTTTCCTACTACTTTGTCTAAATTAGAAGCAAATTGGTTGAACATTACTTCTACCTAAAATGGCAGAAAACGCACCTATCTTGGTGATGGACAGGACAGCTAGAGGGGATATGGAGGAGGCTGTTATTTTTTTTTTAATAGGTGTACTTTCACCAATTTGCTGATAATTCATTGAAAGTAGATGATCGGTACAATTGCTGCCAATGCATTTTTTAAAGCTGTATTGTCATGAGTCAAATTTGATCATGTTAGGTTCTTGCATAGGTCCTATAGCATTGATAAGTTTCCACCCTCTTTCCTACATACACACATCTCTCCTGCATACACACAACTCTACTACTATCACACACGCAATTTTCCGAAATACACACACAACTCTCCTCCATACACAAACACAGTTCTAACACATATAGCTTTTCTACAGCTTTGAAGTATGCACTCACACCTCTGTTACATACACGCACTGTTTTGCTACATACTTGTACACAGCTTTCTTACATACACCAACAGCTCTCTTATATACTCATGCAGCTCCACACACACAAACACTTATATATATATATATATATATATATATATGTACACTCATCCATCGTATACATTACCACATCTTGAAATTCCTTCCAGGAATGTGACTGATCACATGACCTGAAAGGTTCAATGGCTAATCAACAACTTTGTTTGATTGGGACCCTATCCATGCCACCTCACATATCAGGAGTGTCGTTCTTCTTTTCATAAAGAGGTCCAAGGGCTAGTCTTGCAGAAGTTTTTTCAGCTACACAGGATGCGCAACATCCGTGCAAGTCCTGGTGACTTTCTCCCCTGCACTGCACCGATCAGATAGATCAGTGTGGGGCAGGAGAAAGGAGAACAGTTCTTTCAGTGATCATGAAGGATGCTGTCAGTGTTTTCCTCCATCAGAATAAGCAGCCTCTAGACTGTAAGAAACACACACATTTTAACATCATTTTGATTGTCTAAAATTTACTGCAGCTAAAAATTACATTTGGTTTACAATGCATTTTGCCAGATATGTTGTCACTTGTCAAAGCTAAGAATTTTACATGCTGGGTTTTTTTATGGCACATTTAGCACTGATAAGTTGTCACACTCTTGCTTAATATGTTAACATTCTGTCTGTAAACTGTATATGCATAGCTACCTTTTTGAAGCAATATTGAGATTTACTTAAGAACGTGGGGCCCAATAAATACCATCAATGGTGCCCAGTCCAAGAGATGGTGGATCCTATAGGTAAACACCACCTCATCATGCACTAAAACTTACTAAAAAAAAAAAAGATGTGAAGTTCACACATATAGAAAATGGACATTTTGTGAATACATATTACACGTATTGTAAAATAGATAGAGCTCATATGTAGAGTTTGTTTGATAAACTTTCCTACTACTTTGTCTAAATTAGAAGCAAATTGGTTGAACATTACTTCTACCTAAAATGGCAGAAAACGCACCTATCTTGGTGATGGACAGGACAGCTAGAGGGGATATGGAGGAGGCTGTTATTTTTTTTTTAATAGGTGTACTTTCACCAATTTGCTGATAATTCATTGAAAGTAGATGATCGGTACAATTGCTGCCAATGCATTTTTTAAAGCTGTATTGTCATGAGTCAAATTTGATCATGTTAGGTTCTTGCATAGGTCCTATAGCATTGATAAGTTTCCACCCTCTTTCCTACATACACACATCTCTCCTGCATACACACAACTCTACTACTATCACACACGCAATTTTCCGAAATACACACACAACTCTCCTCCATACACAAACACAGTTCTAACACATATAGCTTTTCTACAGCTTTGAAGTATGCACTCACACCTCTGTTAAATACACGCACAGTTTTGCTACATACTTGTACACAGCTTTCTTACATACACCAACAGCTCTCTTATATACTCATGCAGCTCCACACACACAAACACTTATATATATATATATATATATATATATATATATGTACACTCATCCATCGTATACATTACCACATCTTGAAATTCCTTCCAGGAATGTGACTGATCACATGACCTGAAAGGTTCAATGGCTAATCAACAACTTTGTTTGATTGGGACCCTATCCATGCCACCTCACATATCAGGAGTGTCGTTCTTCTTTTCATAAAGAGGTCCAAGGGCTAGTCTTGCAGAAGTTTTTTCAGCTACACAGGATGCGCAACATCCGTGCAAGTCCTGGTGACTTTCTCCCCTGCACTGCACCGATCAGATAGATCAGTGTGGGGCAGGAGAAAGGAGAACAGTTCTTTCAGTGATCATGAAGGATGCTGTCAGTGTTTTCCTCCATCAGAATAAGCAGCCTCTAGACTGTAAGAAACACACACATTTTAACATCATTTTGATTGTCTAAAATTTACTGCAGCTAAAAATTACATTTGGTTTACAATGCATTTTGCCAGATATGTTGTCACTTGTCAAAGCTAAGAATTTTACATGCTGGGTTTTTTTATGGCACATTTAGCACTGATAAGTTGTCACACTCTTGCTTAATATGTTAACATTCTGTCTGTAAACTGTATATGCATAGCTACCTTTTTGAAGCAATATTGAGATTTACTTAAGAACGTGGGGCCCAATAAATACCATCAATGGTGCCCAGTCCAAGAGATGGCGGATCCTATAGGTAAACACCACCTCATCATGCACTAAAACTTACTAAAAAAAAAAAAGATGTGAAGTTCACACATATAGAAAATGGACATTTTGTGAATACATATTACACGTATTGTAAAATAGATAGAGCTCATATGTAGAGTTTGTTTGATAAACTTTCCTACTACTTTGTCTAAATTAGAAGCAAATTGGTTGAACATTACTTCTACCTAAAATGGCAGAAAACGCACCTATCTTGGTGATGGACAGGACAGCTAGAGGGGATATGGAGGAGGCTGTTATTTTTTTTTTAATAGGTGTACTTTCACCAATTTGCTGATAATTCATTGAAAGTAGATGATCGGTACAATTGCTGCCAATGCATTTTTTAAAGCTGTATTGTCATGAGTCAAATTTGATCATGTTAGGTTCTTGCATAGGTCCTATAGCATTGATAAGTTTCCACCCTCTTTCCTACATACACACATCTCTCCTGCATACACACAACTCTACTACTATCACACACGCAATTTTCCGAAATACACACACAACTCTCCTCCATACACAAACACAGTTCTAACACATATAGCTTTTCTACAGCTTTGAAGTATGCACTCACACCTCTGTTACATACACGCACTGTTTTGCTACATACTTGTACACAGCTTTCTTACATACACCAACAGCTCTCTTATATACTCATGCAGCTCCACACACACAAACACTTATATATATATATATATATATATATATATGTACACTCATCCATCGTATACATTACCACATCTTGAAATTCCTTCCAGGAATGTGACTGATCACATGACCTGAAAGGTTCAATGGCTAATCAACAACTTTGTTTGATTGGGACCCTATCCATGCCACCTCACATATCAGGAGTGTCGTTCTTCTTTTCATAAAGAGGTCCAAGGGCTAGTCTTGCAGAACTTTTTTCAGCTACACAGGATGCGCAACATCCGTGTAAGTCCTGGTGACTTTCTCCCCTGCACTGCACCGATCAGATAGATCAGTGTGGGGCAGGAGAAAGGAGAACAGTTCTTTCAGTGATCATGAAGGATGCTGTCAGTGTTTTCCTCCATCAGAATAAGCAGCCTCTAGACTGTAAGAAACGCACACATTTTAACATCATTTTGATTGTCTAAAATTTACTGCAGCTAAAAATTACATTTGGTTTACAATGCATTTTGCCAGATATGTTGTCACTTGTCAAAGCTAAGAATTTTACATGCTGGGTTTTTTTATGGCACATTTAGCACTGATAAGTTGTCACACTCTTGCTTAATATGTTAACATTCTGTCTGTAAACTGTATATGCATAGCTACCTTTTTGAAGCAATATTGAGATTTACTTAAGAACGTGGGGCCCAATAAATACCATCAATGGTGCCCAGTCCAAGAGATGGTGGATCCTATAGGTAAACACCACCTCATCATGCACTAAAACTTACTAAAAAAAAAAAAGATGTGAAGTTCACACATATAGAAAATGGACATTTTGTGAATACATATTACACGTATTGTAAAATAGATAGAGCTCATATGTAGAGTTTGTTTGATAAACTTTCCTACTACTTTGTCTAAATTAGAAGCAAATTGGTTGAACATTACTTCTACCTAAAATGGCAGAAAACGCACCTATCTTGGTGATGGACAGGACAGCTAGAGGGGATATGGAGGAGGCTGTTATTTTTTTTTTAATAGGTGTACTTTCACCAATTTGCTGATAATTCATTGAAAGTAGATGATCGGTACAATTGCTGCCAATGCATTTTTTAAAGCTGTATTGTCATGAGTCAAATTTGATCATGTTAGGTTCTTGCATAGGTCCTATAGCATTGATAAGTTTCCACCCTCTTTCCTACATACACACATCTCTCCTGCATACACACAACTCTACTACTATCACACACGCAATTTTCCGAAATACACACACAACTCTCCTCCATACACAAACACAGTTCTAACACATATAGCTTTTCTACAGCTTTGAAGTATGCACTCACACCTCTGTTAAATACACGCACTGTTTTGCTACATACTTGTACACAGCTTTCTTACATACACCAACAGCTCTCTTATATACTCATGCAGCTCCACACACACAAACACTTATATATATATATATATATATATGTACACTCATCCATCGTATACATTACCACATCTTGAAATTCCTTCCAGGAATGTGACTGATCACATGACCTGAAAGGTTCAATGGCTAATCAACAACTTTGTTTGATTGGGACCCTATCCATGCCACCTCACATATCAGGAGTGTCGTTCTTCTTTTCATAAAGAGGTCCAAAGGCTAGTCTTGCAGAAGTTTTTTCAGCTACACAGGATGCGCAACATCCGTGCAAGTCCTGGTGACTTTCTCCCCTGCACTGCACCGATCAGATAGATCAGTGTGGGGCAGGAGAAAGGAGAACAGTTCTTTCAGTGATCATGAAGGATGCTGTCAGTGTTTTCCTCCATCAGAATAAGCAGCCTCTAGACTGTAAGAAACGCACACATTTTAACATCATTTTGATTGTCTAAAATTTACTGCAGCTAAAAATTACATTTGGTTTACAATGCATTTTGCCAGATATGTTGTCACTTGTCAAAGCTAAGAATTTTACATGCTGGGTTTTTTTATGGCACATTTAGCACTGATAAGTTGTCACACTCTTGCTTAATATGTTAACATTCTGTCTGTAAACTGTATATGCATAGCTACCTTTTTGAAGCAATATTGAGATTTACTTAAGAACGTGGGGCCCAATAAATACCATCAATGGTGCCCAGTCCAAGAGATGGTGGATCCTATAGGTAAACACCACCTCATCATGCACTAAAACTTACTAAAAAAAAAAAAGATGTGAAGTTCACACATATAGAAAATGGACATTTTGTGAATACATATTACACGTATTGTAAAATAGATAGAGCTCATATGTAGAGTTTGTTTGATAAACTTTCCTACTACTTTGTCTAAATTAGAAGCAAATTGGTTGAACATTACTTCTACCTAAAATGGCAGAAAACGCACCTATCTTGGTGATGGACAGGACAGCTAGAGGGGATATGGAGGAGGCTGTTATTTTTTTTTTAATAGGTGTACTTTCACCAATTTGCTGATAATTCATTGAAAGTAGATGATCGGTACAATTGCTGCCAATGCATTTTTTAAAGCTGTATTGTCATGAGTCAAATTTGATCATGTTAGGTTCTTGCATAGGTCCTATAGCATTGATAAGTTTCCACCCTCTTTCCTACATACACACATCTCTCCTGCATACACACAACTCTACTACTATCACACACGCAATTTTCCGAAATACACACACAACTCTCCTCCATACACAAACACAGTTCTAACACATATAGCTTTTCTACAGCTTTGAAGTATGCACTCACACCTCTGTTACATACACGCACTGTTTTGCTACATACTTGTACACAGCTTTCTTACATACACCAACAGCTCTCTTATATACTCATGCAGCTCCACACACACAAACACTTATATATATATATGTACACTCATCAATCGTATACATTACCACATCTTGAAATTCCTTCCAGGAATGTGACTGATCACATGACCTGAAAGGTTCAATGGCTAATCAACAACTTTGTTTGATTGGGACCCTATCCATGCCACCTCACATATCAGGAGTGTCGTTCTTCTTTTCATAAAGAGGTCCAAGGGCTAGTCTTGCAGAAGTTTTTTCAGCTACACAGGATGCGCAACATCCGTGCAAGTCCTGGTGACTTTCTCCCCTGCACTGCACCGATCAGATAGATCAGTGTGGGGCAGGAGAAAGGAGAACAGTTCTTTCAGTGATCATGAAGGATGCTGTCAGTGTTTTCCTCCATCAGAATAAGCAGCCTCTAGACTGTAAGAAACGCACACATTTTAACATCATTTTGATTGTCTAAAATTTACTGCAGCTAAAAATTACATTTGGTTTACAATGCATTTTGCCAGATATGTTGTCACTTGTCAAAGCTAAGAATTTTACATGCTGGGTTTTTTTATGGCACATTTAGCACTGATAAGTTGTCACACTCTTGCTTAATATGTTAACATTCTGTCTGTAAACTGTATATGCATAGCTACCTTTTTGAAGCAATATTGAGATTTACTTAAGAACGTGGGGCCCAATAAATACCATCAATGGTGCCCAGTCCAAGAGATGGTGGATCCTATAGGTAAACACCACCTCATCATGCACTAAAACTTACTAAAAAAAAAAAAGATGTGAAGTTCACACATATAGAAAATGGACATTTTGTGAATACATATTACACGTATTGTAAAATAGATAGAGCTCATATGTAGAGTTTGTTTGATAAACTTTCCTACTACTTTGTCTAAATTAGAAGCAAATTGGTTGAACATTACTTCTACCTAAAATGGCAGAAAACGCACCTATCTTGGTGATGGACAGGACAGCTAGAGGGGATATGGAGGAGGCTGTTATTTTTTTTTTAATAGGTGTACTTTCACCAATTTGCTGATAATTCATTGAAAGTAGATGATCGGTACAATTGCTGCCAATGCATTTTTTAAAGCTGTATTGTCATGAGTCAAATTTGATCATGTTAGGTTCTTGCATAGGTCCTATAGCATTGATAAGTTTCCACCCTCTTTCCTACATACACACATCTCTCCTGCATACACACAACTCTACTACTATCACACACGCAATTTTCCGAAATACACACACAACTCTCCTCCATACACAAACACAGTTCTAACACATATAGCTTTTCTACAGCTTTGAAGTATGCACTCACACCTCTGTTACATACACGCACTGTTTTGCTACATACTTGTACACAGCTTTCTTACATACACCAACAGCTCTCTTATATACTCATGCAGCTCCACACACACAAACACTTATATATATATATATATATATATGTACACTCATCCATCGTATACATTACCACATCTTGAAATTCCTTCCAGGAATGTGACTGATCACATGACCTGAAAGGTTCAATGGCTAATCAACAACTTTGTTTGATTGGGACCCTATCCATGCCACCTCACATATCAGGAGTGTCGTTCTTCTTTTCATAAAGAGGTCCAAAGGCTAGTCTTGCAGAAGTTTTTTCAGCTACACAGGATGCGCAACATCCGTGCAAGTCCTGGTGACTTTCTCCCCTGCACTGCACCGATCAGATAGATCAGTGTGGGGCAGGAGAAAGGAGAACAGTTCTTTCAGTGATCATGAAGGATGCTGTCAGTGTTTTCCTCCATCAGAATAAGCAGCCTCTAGACTGTAAGAAACGCACACATTTTAACATCATTTTGATTGTCTAAAATTTACTGCAGCTAAAAATTACATTTGGTTTACAATGCATTTTGCCAGATATGTTGTCACTTGTCAAAGCTAAGAATTTTACATGCTGGGTTTTTTTATGGCACATTTAGCACTGATAAGTTGTCACACTCTTGCTTAATATGTTAACATTCTGTCTGTAAACTGTATATGCATAGCTACCTTTTTGAAGCAATATTGAGATTTACTTAAGAACGTGGGGCCCAATAAATACCATCAATGGTGCCCAGTCCAAGAGATGGTGGATCCTATAGGTAAACACCACCTCATCATGCACTAAAACTTACTAAAAAAAAAAAAGATGTGAAGTTCACACATATAGAAAATGGACATTTTGTGAATACATATTACACGTATTGTAAAATAGATAGAGCTCATATGTAGAGTTTGTTTGATAAACTTTCCTACTACTTTGTCTAAATTAGAAGCAAATTGGTTGAACATTACTTCTACCTAAAATGGCAGAAAACGCACCTATCTTGGTGATGGACAGGACAGCTAGAGGGGATATGGAGGAGGCTGTTATTTTTTTTTTAATAGGTGTACTTTCACCAATTTGCTGATAATTCATTGAAAGTAGATGATCGGTACAATTGCTGCCAATGCATTTTTTAAAGCTGTATTGTCATGAGTCAAATTTGATCATGTTAGGTTCTTGCATAGGTCCTATAGCATTGATAAGTTTCCACCCTCTTTCCTACATACACACATCTCTCCTGCATACACACAACTCTACTACTATCACACACGCAATTTTCCGAAATACACACACAACTCTCCTCCATACACAAACACAGTTCTAACACATATAGCTTTTCTACAGCTTTGAAGTATGCACTCACACCTCTGTTACATACACGCACTGTTTTGCTACATACTTGTACACAGCTTTCTTACATACACCAACAGCTCTCTTATATACTCATGCAGCTCCACACACACAAACACTTATATATATATATGTACACTCATCAATCGTATACATTACCACATCTTGAAATTCCTTCCAGGAATGTGACTGATCACATGACCTGAAAGGTTCAATGGCTAATCAACAACTTTGTTTGATTGGGACCCTATCCATGCCACCTCACATATCAGGAGTGTCGTTCTTCTTTTCATAAAGAGGTCCAAGGGCTAGTCTTGCAGAAGTTTTTTCAGCTACACAGGATGCGCAACATCCGTGCAAGTCCTGGTGACTTTCTCCCCTGCACTGCACCGATCAGATAGATCAGTGTGGGGCAGGAGAAAGGAGAACAGTTCTTTCAGTGATCATGAAGGATGCTGTCAGTGTTTTCCTCCATCAGAATAAGCAGCCTCTAGACTGTAAGAAACGCACACATTTTAACATCATTTTGATTGTCTAAAATTTACTGCAGCTAAAAATTACATTTGGTTTACAATGCATTTTGCCAGATATGTTGTCACTTGTCAAAGCTAAGAATTTTACATGCTGGGTTTTTTTATGGCACATTTAGCACTGATAAGTTGTCACACTCTTGCTTAATATGTTAACATTCTGTCTGTAAACTG
Source organism: Phyllobates terribilis (assembly GCF_046119375.1). Lineage (NCBI taxonomy): Eukaryota > Metazoa > Chordata > Amphibia > Anura > Dendrobatidae > Phyllobates > Phyllobates terribilis. The sequence goes on from NW_027363317.1 coordinate 333,170, forward strand.
TATATGCATAGCTACCTTTTTGAAGCAATATTGAGATTTACTTAAGAACGTGGGGCCCAATAAATACCATCAATGGTGCCCAGTCCAAGAGATGGTGGATCCTATAGGTAAACACCACCTCATCATGCACTAAAACTTACTAAAAAAAAAAAAGATGTGAAGTTCACACATATAGAAAATGGACATTTTGTGAATACATATTACACGTATTGTAAAATAGATAGAGCTCATATGTAGAGTTTGTTTGATAAACTTTCCTACTACTTTGTCTAAATTAGAAGCAAATTGGTTGAACATTACTTCTACCTAAAATGGCAGAAAACGCACCTATCTTGGTGATGGACAGGACAGCTAGAGGGGATATGGAGGAGGCTGTTATTTTTTTTTTAATAGGTGTACTTTCACCAATTTGCTGATAATTCATTGAAAGTAGATGATCGGTACAATTGCTGCCAATGCATTTTTTAAAGCTGTATTGTCATGAGTCAAATTTGATCATGTTAGGTTCTTGCATAGGTCCTATAGCATTGATAAGTTTCCACCCTCTTTCCTACATACACACATCTCTCCTGCATACACACAACTCTACTACTATCACACACGCAATTTTCCGAAATACACACACAACTCTCCTCCATACACAAACACAGTTCTAACACATATAGCTTTTCTACAGCTTTGAAGTATGCACTCACACCTCTGTTACATACACGCACTGTTTTGCTACATACTTGTACACAGCTTTCTTACATACACCAACAGCTCTCTTATATACTCATGCAGCTCCACACACACAAACACTTATATATATATATGTACACTCATCAATCGTATACATTACCACATCTTGAAATTCCTTCCAGGAATGTGACTGATCACATGACCTGAAAGGTTCAATGGCTAATCAACAACTTTGTTTGATTGGGACCCTATCCATGCCACCTCACATATCAGGAGTGTCGTTCTTCTTTTCATAAAGAGGTCCAAGGGCTAGTCTTGCAGAAGTTTTTTCAGCTACACAGGATGCGCAACATCCGTGCAAGTCCTGGTGACTTTCTCCCCTGCACTGCACCGATCAGATAGATCAGTGTGGGGCAGGAGAAAGGAGAACAGTTCTTTCAGTGATCATGAAGGATGCTGTCAGTGTTTTCCTCCATCAGAATAAGCAGCCTCTAGACTGTAAGAAACACACACATTTTAACATCATTTTGATTGTCTAAAATTTACTGCAGCTAAAAATTACATTTGGTTTACAATGCATTTTGCCAGATATGTTGTCACTTGTCAAAGCTAAGAATTTTACATGCTGGGTTTTTTTATGGCACATTTAGCACTGATAAGTTGTCACACTCTTGCTTAATATGTTAACATTCTGTCTGTAAACTGTATATGCATAGCTACCTTTTTGAAGCAATATTGAGATTTACTTAAGAACGTGGGGCCCAATAAATACCATCAATGGTGCCCAGTCCAAGAGATGGTGGATCCTATAGGTAAACACCACCTCATCATGCACTAAAACTTACTAAAAAAAAAAAAGATGTGAAGTTCACACATATAGAAAATGGACATTTTGTGAATACATATTACACGTATTGTAAAATAGATAGAGCTCATATGTAGAGTTTGTTTGATAAACTTTCCTACTACTTTGTCTAAATTAGAAGCAAATTGGTTGAACATTACTTCTACCTAAAATGGCAGAAAACGCACCTATCTTGGTGATGGACAGGACAGCTAGAGGGGATATGGAGGAGGCTGTTATTTTTTTTTTAATAGGTGTACTTTCACCAATTTGCTGATAATTCATTGAAAGTAGATGATCGGTACAATTGCTGCCAATGCATTTTTTAAAGCTGTATTGTCATGAGTCAAATTTGATCATGTTAGGTTCTTGCATAGGTCCTATAGCATTGATAAGTTTCCACCCTCTTTCCTACATACACACATCTCTCCTGCATACACACAACTCTACTACTATCACACACGCAATTTTCCGAAATACACACACAACTCTCCTCCATACACAAACACAGTTCTAACACATATAGCTTTTCTACAGCTTTGAAGTATGCACTCACACCTCTGTTACATACACGCACTGTTTTGCTACATACTTGTACACAGCTTTCTTACATACACCAACAGCTCTCTTATATACTCATGCAGCTCCACACACACAAACACTTATATATATATATGTACACTCATCAATCGTATACATTACCACATCTTGAAATTCCTTCCAGGAATGTGACTGATCACATGACCTGAAAGGTTCAATGGCTAATCAACAACTTTGTTTGATTGGGACCCTATCCATGCCACCTCACATATCAGGAGTGTCGTTCTTCTTTTCATAAAGAGGTCCAAGGGCTAGTCTTGCAGAAGTTTTTTCAGCTACACAGGATGCGCAACATCCGTGCAAGTCCTGGTGACTTTCTCCCCTGCACTGCACCGATCAGATAGATCAGTGTGGGGCAGGAGAAAGGAGAACAGTTCTTTCAGTGATCATGAAGGATGCTGTCAGTGTTTTCCTCCATCAGAATAAGCAGCCTCTAGACTGTAAGAAACACACACATTTTAACATCATTTTGATTGTCTAAAATTTACTGCAGCTAAAAATTACATTTGGTTTACAATGCATTTTGCCAGATATGTTGTCACTTGTCAAAGCTAAGAATTTTACATGCTGGGTTTTTTTATGGCACATTTAGCACTGATAAGTTGTCACACTCTTGCTTAATATGTTAACATTCTGTCTGTAAACTGTATATGCATAGCTACCTTTTTGAAGCAATATTGAGATTTACTTAAGAACGTGGGGCCCAATAAATACCATCAATGGTGCCCAGTCCAAGAGATGGTGGATCCTATAGGTAAACACCACCTCATCATGCACTAAAACTTACTAAAAAAAAAAAAGATGTGAAGTTCACACATATAGAAAATGGACATTTTGTGAATACATATTACACGTATTGTAAAATAGATAGAGCTCATATGTAGAGTTTGTTTGATAAACTTTCCTACTACTTTGTCTAAATTAGAAGCAAATTGGTTGAACATTACTTCTACCTAAAATGGCAGAAAACGCACCTATCTTGGTGATGGACAGGACAGCTAGAGGGGATATGGAGGAGGCTGTTATTTTTTTTTTAATAGGTGTACTTTCACCAATTTGCTGATAATTCATTGAAAGTAGATGATCGGTACAATTGCTGCCAATGCATTTTTTAAAGCTGTATTGTCATGAGTCAAATTTGATCATGTTAGGTTCTTGCATAGGTCCTATAGCATTGATAAGTTTCCACCCTCTTTCCTACATACACACATCTCTCCTGCATACACACAACTCTACTACTATCACACACGCAATTTTCCGAAATACACACACAACTCTCCTCCATACACAAACACAGTTCTAACACATATAGCTTTTCTACAGCTTTGAAGTATGCACTCACACCTCTGTTACATACACGCACTGTTTTGCTACATACTTGTACACAGCTTTCTTACATACACCAACAGCTCTCTTATATACTCATGCAGCTCCACACACACAAACACTTATATATATATATGTACACTCATCAATCGTATACATTACCACATCTTGAAATTCCTTCCAGGAATGTGACTGATCACATGACCTGAAAGGTTCAATGGCTAATCAACAACTTTGTTTGATTGGGACCCTATCCATGCCACCTCACATATCAGGAGTGTCGTTCTTCTTTTCATAAAGAGGTCCAAGGGCTAGTCTTGCAGAAGTTTTTTCAGCTACACAGGATGCGCAACATCCGTGCAAGTCCTGGTGACTTTCTCCCCTGCACTGCACCGATCAGATAGATCAGTGTGGGGCAGGAGAAAGGAGAACAGTTCTTTCAGTGATCATGAAGGATGCTGTCAGTGTTTTCCTCCATCAGAATAAGCAGCCTCTAGACTGTAAGAAACACACACATTTTAACATCATTTTGATTGTCTAAAATTTACTGCAGCTAAAAATTACATTTGGTTTACAATGCATTTTGCCAGATATGTTGTCACTTGTCAAAGCTAAGAATTTTACATGCTGGGTTTTTTTATGGCACATTTAGCACTGATAAGTTGTCACACTCTTGCTTAATATGTTAACATTCTGTCTGTAAACTGTATATGCATAGCTACCTTTTTGAAGCAATATTGAGATTTACTTAAGAACGTGGGGCCCAATAAATACCATCAATGGTGCCCAGTCCAAGAGATGGTGGATCCTATAGGTAAACACCACCTCATCATGCACTAAAACTTACTAAAAAAAAAAAAGATGTGAAGTTCACACATATAGAAAATGGACATTTTGTGAATACATATTACACGTATTGTAAAATAGATAGAGCTCATATGTAGAGTTTGTTTGATAAACTTTCCTACTACTTTGTCTAAATTAGAAGCAAATTGGTTGAACATTACTTCTACCTAAAATGGCAGAAAACGCACCTATCTTGGTGATGGACAGGACAGCTAGAGGGGATATGGAGGAGGCTGTTATTTTTTTTTTAATAGGTGTACTTTCACCAATTTGCTGATAATTCATTGAAAGTAGATGATCGGTACAATTGCTGCCAATGCATTTTTTAAAGCTGTATTGTCATGAGTCAAATTTGATCATGTTAGGTTCTTGCATAGGTCCTATAGCATTGATAAGTTTCCACCCTCTTTCCTACATACACACATCTCTCCTGCATACACACAACTCTACTACTATCACACACGCAATTTTCCGAAATACACACACAACTCTCCTCCATACACAAACACAGTTCTAACACATATAGCTTTTCTACAGCTTTGAAGTATGCACTCACACCTCTGTTAAATACACGCACAGTTTTGCTACATACTTGTACACAGCTTTCTTACATACACCAACAGCTCTCTTATATACTCATGCAGCTCCACACACACAAACACTTATATATATATATATATATATATATATATATATATGTACACTCATCCATCGTATACATTACCACATCTTGAAATTCCTTCCAGGAATGTGACTGATCACATGACCTGAAAGGTTCAATGGCTAATCAACAACTTTGTTTGATTGGGACCCTATCCATGCCACCTCACATATCAGGAGTGTCGTTCTTCTTTTCATAAAGAGGTCCAAGGGCTAGTCTTGCAGAACTTTTTTCAGCTACACAGGATGCGCAACATCCGTGTAAGTCCTGGTGACTTTCTCCCCTGCACTGCACCGATCAGATAGATCAGTGTGGGGCAGGAGAAAGGAGAACAGTTCTTTCAGTGATCATGAAGGATGCTGTCAGTGTTTTCCTCCATCAGAATAAGCAGCCTCTAGACTGTAAGAAACGCACACATTTTAACATCATTTTGATTGTCTAAAATTTACTGCAGCTAAAAATTACATTTGGTTTACAATGCATTTTGCCAGATATGTTGTCACTTGTCAAAGCTAAGAATTTTACATGCTGGGTTTTTTTATGGCACATTTAGCACTGATAAGTTGTCACACTCTTGCTTAATATGTTAACATTCTGTCTGTAAACTGTATATGCATAGCTACCTTTTTGAAGCAATATTGAGATTTACTTAAGAACGTGGGGCCCAATAAATACCATCAATGGTGCCCAGTCCAAGAGATGGTGGATCCTATAGGTAAACACCACCTCATCATGCACTAAAACTTACTAAAAAAAAAAAAGATGTGAAGTTCACACATATAGAAAATGGACATTTTGTGAATACATATTACACGTATTGTAAAATAGATAGAGCTCATATGTAGAGTTTGTTTGATAAACTTTCCTACTACTTTGTCTAAATTAGAAGCAAATTGGTTGAACATTACTTCTACCTAAAATGGCAGAAAACGCACCTATCTTGGTGATGGACAGGACAGCTAGAGGGGATATGGAGGAGGCTGTTATTTTTTTTTTAATAGGTGTACTTTCACCAATTTGCTGATAATTCATTGAAAGTAGATGATCGGTACAATTGCTGCCAATGCATTTTTTAAAGCTGTATTGTCATGAGTCAAATTTGATCATGTTAGGTTCTTGCATAGGTCCTATAGCATTGATAAGTTTCCACCCTCTTTCCTACATACACACATCTCTCCTGCATACACACAACTCTACTACTATCACACACGCAATTTTCCGAAATACACACACAACTCTCCTCCATACACAAACACAGTTCTAACACATATAGCTTTTCTACAGCTTTGAAGTATGCACTCACACCTCTGTTAAATACACGCACTGTTTTGCTACATACTTGTACACAGCTTTCTTACATACACCAACAGCTCTCTTATATACTCATGCAGCTCCACACACACAAACACTTATATATATATATATATATATATGTACACTCATCCATCGTATACATTACCACATCTTGAAATTCCTTCCAGGAATGTGACTGATCACATGACCTGAAAGGTTCAATGGCTAATCAACAACTTTGTTTGATTGGGACCCTATCCATGCCACCTCACATATCAGGAGTGTCGTTCTTCTTTTCATAAAGAGGTCCAAGGGCTAGTCTTGCAGAAGTTTTTTCAGCTACACAGGATGCGCAACATCCGTGCAAGTCCTGGTGACTTTCTCCCCTGCACTGCACCGATCAGATAGATCAGTGTGGGGCAGGAGAAAGGAGAACAGTTCTTTCAGTGATCATGAAGGATGCTGTCAGTGTTTTCCTCCATCAGAATAAGCAGCCTCTAGACTGTAAGAAACGCACACATTTTAACATCATTTTGATTGTCTAAAATTTACTGCAGCTAAAAATTACATTTGGTTTACAATGCATTTTGCCAGATATGTTGTCACTTGTCAAAGCTAAGAATTTTACATGCTGGGTTTTTTTATGGCACATTTAGCACTGATAAGTTGTCACACTCTTGCTTAATATGTTAACATTCTGTCTGTAAACTGTATATGCATAGCTACCTTTTTGAAGCAATATTGAGATTTACTTAAGAACGTGGGGCCCAATAAATACCATCAATGGTGCCCAGTCCAAGAGATGGTGGATCCTATAGGTAAACACCACCTCATCATGCACTAAAACTTACTAAAAAAAAAAAAGATGTGAAGTTCACACATATAGAAAATGGACATTTTGTGAATACATATTACACGTATTGTAAAATAGATAGAGCTCATATGTAGAGTTTGTTTGATAAACTTTCCTACTACTTTGTCTAAATTAGAAGCAAATTGGTTGAACATTACTTCTACCTAAAATGGCAGAAAACGCACCTATCTTGGTGATGGACAGGACAGCTAGAGGGGATATGGAGGAGGCTGTTATTTTTTTTTTAATAGGTGTACTTTCACCAATTTGCTGATAATTCATTGAAAGTAGATGATCGGTACAATTGCTGCCAATGCATTTTTTAAAGCTGTATTGTCATGAGTCAAATTTGATCATGTTAGGTTCTTGCATAGGTCCTATAGCATTGATAAGTTTCCACCCTCTTTCCTACATACACACATCTCTCCTGCATACACACAACTCTACTACTATCACACACGCAATTTTCCGAAATACACACACAACTCTCCTCCATACACAAACACAGTTCTAACACATATAGCTTTTCTACAGCTTTGAAGTATGCACTCACACCTCTGTTACATACACGCACTGTTTTGCTACATACTTGTACACAGCTTTCTTACATACACCAACAGCTCTCTTATATACTCATGCAGCTCCACACACACAAACACTTATATATATATATGTACACTCATCAATCGTATACATTACCACATCTTGAAATTCCTTCCAGGAATGTGACTGATCACATGACCTGAAAGGTTCAATGGCTAATCAACAACTTTGTTTGATTGGGACCCTATCCATGCCACCTCACATATCAGGAGTGTCGTTCTTCTTTTCATAAAGAGGTCCAAGGGCTAGTCTTGCAGAACTTTTTTCAGCTACACAGGATGCGCAACATCCGTGTAAGTCCTGGTGACTTTCTCCCCTGCACTGCACCGATCAGATAGATCAGTGTGGGGCAGGAGAAAGGAGAACAGTTCTTTCAGTGATCATGAAGGATGCTGTCAGTGTTTTCCTCCATCAGAATAAGCAGCCTCTAGACTGTAAGAAACGCACACATTTTAACATCATTTTGATTGTCTAAAATTTACTGCAGCTAAAAATTACATTTGGTTTACAATGCATTTTGCCAGATATGTTGTCACTTGTCAAAGCTAAGAATTTTACATGCTGGGTTTTTTTATGGCACATTTAGCACTGATAAGTTGTCACACTCTTGCTTAATATGTTAACATTCTGTCTGTAAACTGTATATGCATAGCTACCTTTTTGAAGCAATATTGAGATTTACTTAAGAACGTGGGGCCCAATAAATACCATCAATGGTGCCCAGTCCAAGAGATGGTGGATCCTATAGGTAAACACCACCTCATCATGCACTAAAACTTACTAAAAAAAAAAAAGATGTGAAGTTCACACATATAGAAAATGGACATTTTGTGAATACATATTACACGTATTGTAAAATAGATAGAGCTCATATGTAGAGTTTGTTTGATAAACTTTCCTACTACTTTGTCTAAATTAGAAGCAAATTGGTTGAACATTACTTCTACCTAAAATGGCAGAAAACGCACCTATCTTGGTGATGGACAGGACAGCTAGAGGGGATATGGAGGAGGCTGTTATTTTTTTTTTAATAGGTGTACTTTCACCAATTTGCTGATAATTCATTGAAAGTAGATGATCGGTACAATTGCTGCCAATGCATTTTTTAAAGCTGTATTGTCATGAGTCAAATTTGATCATGTTAGGTTCTTGCATAGGTCCTATAGCATTGATAAGTTTCCACCCTCTTTCCTACATACACACATCTCTCCTGCATACACACAACTCTACTACTATCACACACGCAATTTTCCGAAATACACACACAACTCTCCTCCATACACAAACACAGTTCTAACACATATAGCTTTTCTACAGCTTTGAAGTATGCACTCACACCTCTGTTAAATACACGCACTGTTTTGCTACATACTTGTACACAGCTTTCTTACATACACCAACAGCTCTCTTATATACTCATGCAGCTCCACACACACAAACACTTATATATATATATATATATATATGTACACTCATCCATCGTATACATTACCACATCTTGAAATTCCTTCCAGGAATGTGACTGATCACATGACCTGAAAGGTTCAATGGCTAATCAACAACTTTGTTTGATTGGGACCCTATCCATGCCACCTCACATATCAGGAGTGTCGTTCTTCTTTTCATAAAGAGGTCCAAGGGCTAGTCTTGCAGAAGTTTTTTCAGCTACACAGGATGCGCAACATCCGTGCAAGTCCTGGTGACTTTCTCCCCTGCACTGCACCGATCAGATAGATCAGTGTGGGGCAGGAGAAAGGAGAACAGTTCTTTCAGTGATCATGAAGGATGCTGTCAGTGTTTTCCTCCATCAGAATAAGCAGCCTCTAGACTGTAAGAAACGCACACATTTTAACATCATTTTGATTGTCTAAAATTTACTGCAGCTAAAAATTACATTTGGTTTACAATGCATTTTGCCAGATATGTTGTCACTTGTCAAAGCTAAGAATTTTACATGCTGGGTTTTTTTATGGCACATTTAGCACTGATAAGTTGTCACACTCTTGCTTAATATGTTAACATTCTGTCTGTAAACTGTATATGCATAGCTACCTTTTTGAAGCAATATTGAGATTTACTTAAGAACGTGGGGCCCAATAAATACCATCAATGGTGCCCAGTCCAAGAGATGGTGGATCCTATAGGTAAACACCACCTCATCATGCACTAAAACTTACTAAAAAAAAAAAAGATGTGAAGTTCACACATATAGAAAATGGACATTTTGTGAATACATATTACACGTATTGTAAAATAGATAGAGCTCATATGTAGAGTTTGTTTGATAAACTTTCCTACTACTTTGTCTAAATTAGAAGCAAATTGGTTGAACATTACTTCTACCTAAAATGGCAGAAAACGCACCTATCTTGGTGATGGACAGGACAGCTAGAGGGGATATGGAGGAGGCTGTTATTTTTTTTTTAATAGGTGTACTTTCACCAATTTGCTGATAATTCATTGAAAGTAGATGATCGGTACAATTGCTGCCAATGCATTTTTTAAAGCTGTATTGTCATGAGTCAAATTTGATCATGTTAGGTTCTTGCATAGGTCCTATAGCATTGATAAGTTTCCACCCTCTTTCCTACATACACACATCTCTCCTGCATACACACAACTCTACTACTATCACACACGCAATTTTCCGAAATACACACACAACTCTCCTCCATACACAAACACAGTTCTAACACATATAGCTTTTCTACAGCTTTGAAGTATGCACTCACACCTCTGTTACATACACGCACTGTTTTGCTACATACTTGTACACAGCTTTCTTACATACACCAACAGCTCTCTTATATACTCATGCAGCTCCACACACACAAACACTTATATATATATATATGTACACTCATCAATCGTATACATTACCACATCTTGAAATTCCTTCCAGGAATGTGACTGATCACATGACCTGAAAGGTTCAATGGCTAATCAACAACTTTGTTTGATTGGGACCCTATCCATGCCACCTCACATATCAGGAGTGTCGTTCTTCTTTTCATAAAGAGGTCCAAGGGCTAGTCTTGCAGAAGTTTTTTCAGCTACACAGGATGCGCAACATCCGTGCAAGTCCTGGTGACTTTCTCCCCTGCACTGCACCGATCAGATAGATCAGTGTGGGGCAGGAGAAAGGAGAACAGTTCTTTCAGTGATCATGAAGGATGCTGTCAGTGTTTTCCTCCATCAGAATAAGCAGCCTCTAGACTGTAAGAAACACACACATTTTAACATCATTTTGATTGTCTAAAATTTACTGCAGCTAAAAATTACATTTGGTTTACAATGCATTTTGCCAGATATGTTGTCACTTGTCAAAGCTAAGAATTTTACATGCTGGGTTTTTTTATGGCACATTTAGCACTGATAAGTTGTCACACTCTTGCTTAATATGTTAACATTCTGTCTGTAAACTGTATATGCATAGCTACCTTTTTGAAGCAATATTGAGATTTACTTAAGAACGTGGGGCCCAATAAATACCATCAATGGTGCCCAGTCCAAGAGATGGTGGATCCTATAGGTAAACACCACCTCATCATGCACTAAAACTTACTAAAAAAAAAAAAGATGTGAAGTTCACACATATAGAAAATGGACATTTTGTGAATACATATTACACGTATTGTAAAATAGATAGAGCTCATATGTAGAGTTTGTTTGATAAACTTTCCTACTACTTTGTCTAAATTAGAAGCAAATTGGTTGAACATTACTTCTACCTAAAATGGCAGAAAACGCACCTATCTTGGTGATGGACAGGACAGCTAGAGGGGATATGGAGGAGGCTGTTATTTTTTTTTTAATAGGTGTACTTTCACCAATTTGCTGATAATTCATTGAAAGTAGATGATCGGTACAATTGCTGCCAATGCATTTTTTAAAGCTGTATTGTCATGAGTCAAATTTGATCATGTTAGGTTCTTGCATAGGTCCTATAGCATTGATAAGTTTCCACCCTCTTTCCTACATACACACATCTCTCCTGCATACACACAACTCTACTACTATCACACACGCAATTTTCCGAAATACACACACAACTCTCCTCCATACACAAACACAGTTCTAACACATATAGCTTTTCTACAGCTTTGAAGTATGCACTCACACCTCTGTTACATACACGCACTGTTTTGCTACATACTTGTACACAGCTTTCTTACATACACCAACAGCTCTCTTATATACTCATGCAGCTCCACACACACAAACACTTATATATATATATGTACACTCATCAATCGTATACATTACCACATCTTGAAATTCCTTCCAGGAATGTGACTGATCACATGACCTGAAAGGTTCAATGGCTAATCAACAACTTTGTTTGATTGGGACCCTATCCATGCCACCTCACATATCAGGAGTGTCGTTCTTCTTTTCATAAAGAGGTCCAAGGGCTAGTCTTGCAGAAGTTTTTTCAGCTACACAGGATGCGCAACATCCGTGCAAGTCCTGGTGACTTTCTCCCCTGCACTGCACCGATCAGATAGATCAGTGTGGGGCAGGAGAAAGGAGAACAGTTCTTTCAGTGATCATGAAGGATGCTGTCAGTGTTTTCCTCCATCAGAATAAGCAGCCTCTAGACTGTAAGAAACACACACATTTTAACATCATTTTGATTGTCTAAAATTTACTGCAGCTAAAAATTACATTTGGTTTACAATGCATTTTGCCAGATATGTTGTCACTTGTCAAAGCTAAGAATTTTACATGCTGGGTTTTTTTATGGCACATTTAGCACTGATAAGTTGTCACACTCTTGCTTAATATGTTAACATTCTGTCTGTAAACTGTATATGCATAGCTACCTTTTTGAAGCAATATTGAGATTTACTTAAGAACGTGGGGCCCAATAAATACCATCAATGGTGCCCAGTCCAAGAGATGGTGGATCCTATAGGTAAACACCACCTCATCATGCACTAAAACTTACTAAAAAAAAAAAAGATGTGAAGTTCACACATATAGAAAATGGACATTTTGTGAATACATATTACACGTATTGTAAAATAGATAGAGCTCATATGTAGAGTTTGTTTGATAAACTTTCCTACTACTTTGTCTAAATTAGAAGCAAATTGGTTGAACATTACTTCTACCTAAAATGGCAGAAAACGCACCTATCTTGGTGATGGACAGGACAGCTAGAGGGGATATGGAGGAGGCTGTTATTTTTTTTTTAATAGGTGTACTTTCACCAATTTGCTGATAATTCATTGAAAGTAGATGATCGGTACAATTGCTGCCAATGCATTTTTTAAAGCTGTATTGTCATGAGTCAAATTTGATCATGTTAGGTTCTTGCATAGGTCCTATAGCATTGATAAGTTTCCACCCTCTTTCCTACATACACACATCTCTCCTGCATACACACAACTCTACTACTATCACACACGCAATTTTCCGAAATACACACACAACTCTCCTCCATACACAAACACAGTTCTAACACATATAGCTTTTCTACAGCTTTGAAGTATGCACTCACACCTCTGTTACATACACGCACTGTTTTGCTACATACTTGTACACAGCTTTCTTACATACACCAACAGCTCTCTTATATACTCATGCAGCTCCACACACACAAACACTTATATATATATATGTACACTCATCAATCGTATACATTACCACATCTTGAAATTCCTTCCAGGAATGTGACTGATCACATGACCTGAAAGGTTCAATGGCTAATCAACAACTTTGTTTGATTGGAACCCTATCCATGCCACCTCACATATCAGGAGTGTCGTTCTTCTTTTCATAAAGAGGTCCAAGGGCTAGTCTTGCAGAAGTTTTTTCAGCTACACAGGATGCGCAACATCCGTGCAAGTCCTGGTGACTTTCTCCCCTGCACTGCACCGATCAGATAGATCAGTGTGGGGCAGGAGAAAGGAGAACAGTTCTTTCAGTGATCATGAAGGATGCTGTCAGTGTTTTCCTCCATCAGAATAAGCAGCCTCTAGACTGTAAGAAACACACACATTTTAACATCATTTTGATTGTCTAAAATTTACTGCAGCTAAAAATTACATTTGGTTTACAATGCATTTTGCCAGATATGTTGTCACTTGTCAAAGCTAAGAATTTTACATGCTGGGTTTTTTTATGGCACATTTAGCACTGATAAGTTGTCACACTCTTGCTTAATATGTTAACATTCTGTCTGTAAACTGTATATGCATAGCTACCTTTTTGAAGCAATATTGAGATTTACTTAAGAACGTGGGGCCCAATAAATACCATCAATGGTGCCCAGTCCAAGAGATGGTGGATCCTATAGGTAAACACCACCTCATCATGCACTAAAACTTACTAAAAAAAAAAAAGATGTGAAGTTCACACATATAGAAAATGGACATTTTGTGAATACATATTACACGTATTGTAAAATAGATAGAGCTCATATGTAGAGTTTGTTTGATAAACTTTCCTACTACTTTGTCTAAATTAGAAGCAAATTGGTTGAACATTACTTCTACCTAAAATGGCAGAAAACGCACCTATCTTGGTGATGGACAGGACAGCTAGAGGGGATATGGAGGAGGCTGTTATTTTTTTTTTAATAGGTGTACTTTCACCAATTTGCTGATAATTCATTGAAAGTAGATGATCGGTACAATTGCTGCCAATGCATTTTTTAAAGCTGTATTGTCATGAGTCAAATTTGATCATGTTAGGTTCTTGCATAGGTCCTATAGCATTGATAAGTTTCCACCCTCTTTCCTACATACACACATCTCTCCTGCATACACACAACTCTACTACTATCACACACGCAATTTTCCGAAATACACACACAACTCTCCTCCATACACAAACACAGTTCTAACACATATAGCTTTTCTACAGCTTTGAAGTATGCACTCACACCTCTGTTACATACACGCACTGTTTTGCTACATACTTGTACACAGCTTTCTTACATACACCAACAGCTCTCTTATATACTCATGCAGCTCCACACACACAAACACTTATATATATATATATATATATATATATGTACACTCATCCATCGTATACATTACCACATCTTGAAATTCCTTCCAGGAATGTGACTGATCACATGACCTGAAAGGTTCAATGGCTAATCAACAACTTTGTTTGATTGGGACCCTATCCATGCCACCTCACATATCAGGAGTGTCGTTCTTCTTTTCATAAAGAGGTCCAAGGGCTAGTCTTGCAGAAGTTTTTTCAGCTACACAGGATGCGCAACATCCGTGCAAGTCCTGGTGACTTTCTCCCCTGCACTGCACCGATCAGATAGATCAGTGTGGGGCAGGAGAAAGGAGAACAGTTCTTTCAGTGATCATGAAGGATGCTGTCAGTGTTTTCCTCCATCAGAATAAGCAGCCTCTAGACTGTAAGAAACGCACACATTTTAACATCATTTTGATTGTCTAAAATTTACTGCAGCTAAAAATTACATTTGGTTTACAATGCATTTTGCCAGATATGTTGTCACTTGTCAAAGCTAAGAATTTTACATGCTGGGTTTTTTTATGGCACATTTAGCACTGATAAGTTGTCACACTCTTGCTTAATATGTTAACATTCTGTCTGTAAACTGTATATGCATAGCTACCTTTTTGAAGCAATATTGAGATTTACTTAAGAACGTGGGGCCCAATAAATACCATCAATGGTGCCCAGTCCAAGAGATGGTGGATCCTATAGGTAAACACCACCTCATCATGCACTAAAACTTACTAAAAAAAAAAAAGATGTGAAGTTCACACATATAGAAAATGGACATTTTGTGAATACATATTACACGTATTGTAAAATAGATAGAGCTCATATGTAGAGTTTGTTTGATAAACTTTCCTACTACTTTGTCTAAATTAGAAGCAAATTGGTTGAACATTACTTCTACCTAAAATGGCAGAAAACGCACCTATCTTGGTGATGGACAGGACAGCTAGAGGGGATATGGAGGAGGCTGTTATTTTTTTTTTAATAGGTGTACTTTCACCAATTTGCTGATAATTCATTGAAAGTAGATGATCGGTACAATTGCTGCCAATGCATTTTTTAAAGCTGTATTGTCATGAGTCAAATTTGATCATGTTAGGTTCTTGCATAGGTCCTATAGCATTGATAAGTTTCCACCCTCTTTCCTACATACACACATCTCTCCTGCATACACACAACTCTACTACTATCACACACGCAATTTTCCGAAATACACACACAACTCTCCTCCATACACAAACACAGTTCTAACACATATAGCTTTTCTACAGCTTTGAAGTATGCACTCACACCTCTGTTAAATACACGCACAGTTTTGCTACATACTTGTACACAGCTTTCTTACATACACCAACAGCTCTCTTATATACTCATGCAGCTCCACACACACAAACACTTATATATATATATATATATATATATGTACACTCATCCATCGTATACATTACCACATCTTGAAATTCCTTCCAGGAATGTGACTGATCACATGACCTGAAAGGTTCAATGGCTAATCAACAACTTTGTTTGATTGGGACCCTATCCATGCCACCTCACATATCAGGAGTGTCGTTCTTCTTTTCATAAAGAGGTCCAAGGGCTAGTCTTGCAGAAGTTTTTTCAGCTACACAGGATGCGCAACATCCGTGCAAGTCCTGGTGACTTTCTCCCCTGCACTGCACCGATCAGATAGATCAGTGTGGGGCAGGAGAAAGGAGAACAGTTCTTTCAGTGATCATGAAGGATGCTGTCAGTGTTTTCCTCCATCAGAATAAGCAGCCTCTAGACTGTAAGAAACGCACACATTTTAACATCATTTTGATTGTCTAAAATTTACTGCAGCTAAAAATTACATTTGGTTTACAATGCATTTTGCCAGATATGTTGTCACTTGTCAAAGCTAAGAATTTTACATGCTGGGTTTTTTTATGGCACATTTAGCACTGATAAGTTGTCACACTCTTGCTTAATATGTTAACATTCTGTCTGTAAACTGTATATGCATAGCTACCTTTTTGAAGCAATATTGAGATTTACTTAAGAACGTGGGGCCCAATAAATACCATCAATGGTGCCCAGTCCAAGAGATGGTGGATCCTATAGGTAAACACCACCTCATCATGCACTAAAACTTACTAAAAAAAAAAAAGATGTGAAGTTCACACATATAGAAAATGGACATTTTGTGAATACATATTACACGTATTGTAAAATAGATAGAGCTCATATGTAGAGTTTGTTTGATAAACTTTCCTACTACTTTGTCTAAATTAGAAGCAAATTGGTTGAACATTACTTCTACCTAAAATGGCAGAAAACGCACCTATCTTGGTGATGGACAGGACAGCTAGAGGGGATATGGAGGAGGCTGTTATTTTTTTTTTAATAGGTGTACTTTCACCAATTTGCTGATAATTCATTGAAAGTAGATGATCGGTACAATTGCTGCCAATGCATTTTTTAAAGCTGTATTGTCATGAGTCAAATTTGATCATGTTAGGTTCTTGCATAGGTCCTATAGCATTGATAAGTTTCCACCCTCTTTCCTACATACACACATCTCTCCTGCATACACACAACTCTACTACTATCACACACGCAATTTTCCGAAATACACACACAACTCTCCTCCATACACAAACACAGTTCTAACACATATAGCTTTTCTACAGCTTTGAAGTATGCACTCACACCTCTGTTAAATACACGCACAGTTTTGCTACATACTTGTACACAGCTTTCTTACATACACCAACAGCTCTCTTATATACTCATGCAGCTCCACACACACAAACACTTATATATATATATATATATATATATGTACACTCATCCATCGTATACATTACCACATCTTGAAATTCCTTCCAGGAATGTGACTGATCACATGACCTGAAAGGTTCAAT
The DNA here is from genome assembly GCF_046119375.1 of Phyllobates terribilis. Lineage (NCBI taxonomy): Eukaryota > Metazoa > Chordata > Amphibia > Anura > Dendrobatidae > Phyllobates > Phyllobates terribilis. The sequence goes on from NW_027363317.1 coordinate 350,782, forward strand.
GGCTAATCAACAACTTTGTTTGATTGGGACCCTATCCATGCCACCTCACATATCAGGAGTGTCGTTCTTCTTTTCATAAAGAGGTCCAAGGGCTAGTCTTGCAGAAGTTTTTTCAGCTACACAGGATGCGCAACATCCGTGCAAGTCCTGGTGACTTTCTCCCCTGCACTGCACCGATCAGATAGATCAGTGTGGGGCAGGAGAAAGGAGAACAGTTCTTTCAGTGATCATGAAGGATGCTGTCAGTGTTTTCCTCCATCAGAATAAGCAGCCTCTAGACTGTAAGAAACACACACATTTTAACATCATTTTGATTGTCTAAAATTTACTGCAGCTAAAAATTACATTTGGTTTACAATGCATTTTGCCAGATATGTTGTCACTTGTCAAAGCTAAGAATTTTACATGCTGGGTTTTTTTATGGCACATTTAGCACTGATAAGTTGTCACACTCTTGCTTAATATGTTAACATTCTGTCTGTAAACTGTATATGCATAGCTACCTTTTTGAAGCAATATTGAGATTTACTTAAGAACGTGGGGCCCAATAAATACCATCAATGGTGCCCAGTCCAAGAGATGGCGGATCCTATAGGTAAACACCACCTCATCATGCACTAAAACTTACTAAAAAAAAAAAAGATGTGAAGTTCACACATATAGAAAATGGACATTTTGTGAATACATATTACACGTATTGTAAAATAGATAGAGCTCATATGTAGAGTTTGTTTGATAAACTTTCCTACTACTTTGTCTAAATTAGAAGCAAATTGGTTGAACATTACTTCTACCTAAAATGGCAGAAAATGCACCTATCTTGGTGATGGACAGGACAGCTAGAGGGGATATGGAGGAGGCTGTTATTTTTTTTTTAATAGGTGTACTTTCACCAATTTGCTGATAATTCATTGAAAGTAGATGATCGGTACAATTGCTGCCAATGCATTTTTTAAAGCTGTATTGTCATGAGTCAAATTTGATCATGTTAGGTTCTTGCATAGGTCCTATAGCATTGATAAGTTTCCACCCTCTTTCCTACATACACACATCTCTCCTGCATACACACAACTCTACTACTATCACACACGCAATTTTCCGAAATACACACACAACTCTCCTCCATACACAAACACAGTTCTAACACATATAGCTTTTCTACAGCTTTGAAGTATGCACTCACACCTCTGTTACATACACGCACTGTTTTGCTACATACTTGTACACAGCTTTCTTACATACACCAACAGCTCTCTTATATACTCATGCAGCTCCACACACACAAACACTTATATATATATATATATATATATATATGTACACTCATCCATCGTATACATTACCACATCTTGAAATTCCTTCCAGGAATGTGACTGATCACATGACCTGAAAGGTTCAATGGCTAATCAACAACTTTGTTTGATTGGGACCCTATCCATGCCACCTCACATATCAGGAGTGTCGTTCTTCTTTTCATAAAGAGGTCCAAGGGCTAGTCTTGCAGAAGTTTTTTCAGCTACACAGGATGCGCAACATCCGTGTAAGTCCTGGTGACTTTCTCCCCTGCACTGCACCGATCAGATAGATCAGTGTGGGGCAGGAGAAAGGAGAACAGTTCTTTCAGTGATCATGAAGGATGCTGTCAGTGTTTTCCTCCATCAGAATAAGCAGCCTCTAGACTGTAAGAAACGCACACATTTTAACATCATTTTGATTGTCTAAAATTTACTGCAGCTAAAAATTACATTTGGTTTACAATGCATTTTGCCAGATATGTTGTCACTTGTCAAAGCTAAGAATTTTACATGCTGGGTTTTTTTATGGCACATTTAGCACTGATAAGTTGTCACACTCTTGCTTAATATGTTAACATTCTGTCTGTAAACTGTATATGCATAGCTACCTTTTTGAAGCAATATTGAGATTTACTTAAGAACGTGGGGCCCAATAAATACCATCAATGGTGCCCAGTCCAAGAGATGGTGGATCCTATAGGTAAACACCACCTCATCATGCACTAAAACTTACTAAAAAAAAAAAAGATGTGAAGTTCACACATATAGAAAATGGACATTTTGTGAATACATATTACACGTATTGTAAAATAGATAGAGCTCATATGTAGAGTTTGTTTGATAAACTTTCCTACTACTTTGTCTAAATTAGAAGCAAATTGGTTGAACATTACTTCTACCTAAAATGGCAGAAAACGCACCTATCTTGGTGATGGACAGGACAGCTAGAGGGGATATGGAGGAGGCTGTTATTTTTTTTTTAATAGGTGTACTTTCACCAATTTGCTGATAATTCATTGAAAGTAGATGATCGGTACAATTGCTGCCAATGCATTTTTTAAAGCTGTATTGTCATGAGTCAAATTTGATCATGTTAGGTTCTTGCATAGGTCCTATAGCATTGATAAGTTTCCACCCTCTTTCCTACATACACACATCTCTCCTGCATACACACAACTCTACTACTATCACACACGCAATTTTCCGAAATACACACACAACTCTCCTCCATACACAAACACAGTTCTAACACATATAGCTTTTCTACAGCTTTGAAGTATGCACTCACACCTCTGTTAAATACACGCACTGTTTTGCTACATACTTGTACACAGCTTTCTTACATACACCAACAGCTCTCTTATATACTCATGCAGCTCCACACACACAAACACTTATATATATATATATATATATATATATATATGTACACTCATCCATCGTATACATTACCACATCTTGAAATTCCTTCCAGGAATGTGACTGATCACATGACCTGAAAGGTTCAATGGCTAATCAACAACTTTGTTTGATTGGGACCCTATCCATGCCACCTCACATATCAGGAGTGTCGTTCTTCTTTTCATAAAGAGGTCCAAGGGCTAGTCTTGCAGAAGTTTTTTCAGCTACACAGGATGCGCAACATCCGTGCAAGTCCTGGTGACTTTCTCCCCTGCACTGCACCGATCAGATAGATCAGTGTGGGGCAGGAGAAAGGAGAACAGTTCTTTCAGTGATCATGAAGGATGCTGTCAGTGTTTTCCTCCATCAGAATAAGCAGCCTCTAGACTGTAAGAAACGCACACATTTTAACATCATTTTGATTGTCTAAAGTTTACTGCAGCTAAAAATTACATTTGGTTTACAATGCATTTTGCCAGATATGTTGTCACTTGTCAAAGCTAAGAATTTTACATGCTGGGTTTTTTTATGGCACATTTAGCACTGATAAGTTGTCACACTCTTGCTTAATATGTTAACATTCTGTCTGTAAACTGTATATGCATAGCTACCTTTTTGAAGCAATATTGAGATTTACTTAAGAACGTGGGGCCCAATAAATACCATCAATGGTGCCCAGTCCAAGAGATGGTGGATCCTATAGGTAAACACCACCTCATCATGCACTAAAACTTACTAAAAAAAAAAAAGATGTGAAGTTCACACATATAGAAAATGGACATTTTGTGAATACATATTACACGTATTGTAAAATAGATAGAGCTCATATGTAGAGTTTGTTTGATAAACTTTCCTACTACTTTGTCTAAATTAGAAGCAAATTGGTTGAACATTACTTCTACCTAAAATGGCAGAAAATGCACCTATCTTGGTGATGGACAGGACAGCTAGAGGGGATATGGAGGAGGCTGTTATTTTTTTTTTAATAGGTGTACTTTCACCAATTTGCTGATAATTCATTGAAAGTAGATGATCGGTACAATTGCTGCCAATGCATTTTTTAAAGCTGTATTGTCATGAGTCAAATTTGATCATGTTAGGTTCTTGCATAGGTCCTATAGCATTGATAAGTTTCCACCCTCTTTCCTACATACACACATCTCTCCTGCATACACACAACTCTACTACTATCACACACGCAATTTTCCGAAATACACACACAACTCTCCTCCATACACAAACACAGTTCTAACACATATAGCTTTTCTACAGCTTTGAAGTATGCACTCACACCTCTGTTACATACACGCACTGTTTTGCTACATACTTGTACACAGCTTTCTTACATACACCAACAGCTCTCTTATATACTCATGCAGCTCCACACACACAAACACTTATATATATATATATATATATATATATATATATGTACACTCATCCATCGTATACATTACCACATCTTGAAATTCCTTCCAGGAATGTGACTGATCACATGACCTGAAAGGTTCAATGGCTAATCAACAACTTTGTTTGATTGGGACCCTATCCATGCCACCTCACATATCAGGAGTGTCGTTCTTCTTTTCATAAAGAGGTCCAAGGGCTAGTCTTGCAGAAGTTTTTTCAGCTACACAGGATGCGCAACATCCGTGTAAGTCCTGGTGACTTTCTCCCCTGCACTGCACCGATCAGATAGATCAGTGTGGGGCAGGAGAAAGGAGAACAGTTCTTTCAGTGATCATGAAGGATGCTGTCAGTGTTTTCCTCCATCAGAATAAGCAGCCTCTAGACTGTAAGAAACGCACACATTTTAACATCATTTTGATTGTCTAAAATTTACTGCAGCTAAAAATTACATTTGGTTTACAATGCATTTTGCCAGATATGTTGTCACTTGTCAAAGCTAAGAATTTTACATGCTGGGTTTTTTTATGGCACATTTAGCACTGATAAGTTGTCACACTCTTGCTTAATATGTTAACATTCTGTCTGTAAACTGTATATGCATAGCTACCTTTTTGAAGCAATATTGAGATTTACTTAAGAACGTGGGGCCCAATAAATACCATCAATGGTGCCCAGTCCAAGAGATGGTGGATCCTATAGGTAAACACCACCTCATCATGCACTAAAACTTACTAAAAAAAAAAAAGATGTGAAGTTCACACATATAGAAAATGGACATTTTGTGAATACATATTACACGTATTGTAAAATAGATAGAGCTCATATGTAGAGTTTGTTTGATAAACTTTCCTACTACTTTGTCTAAATTAGAAGCAAATTGGTTGAACATTACTTCTACCTAAAATGGCAGAAAACGCACCTATCTTGGTGATGGACAGGACAGCTAGAGGGGATATGGAGGAGGCTGTTATTTTTTTTTTAATAGGTGTACTTTCACCAATTTGCTGATAATTCATTGAAAGTAGATGATCGGTACAATTGCTGCCAATGCATTTTTTAAAGCTGTATTGTCATGAGTCAAATTTGATCATGTTAGGTTCTTGCATAGGTCCTATAGCATTGATAAGTTTCCACCCTCTTTCCTACATACACACATCTCTCCTGCATACACACAACTCTACTACTATCACACACGCAATTTTCCGAAATACACACACAACTCTCCTCCATACACAAACACAGTTCTAACACATATAGCTTTTCTACAGCTTTGAAGTATGCACTCACACCTCTGTTAAATACACGCACAGTTTTGCTACATACTTGTACACAGCTTTCTTACATACACCAACAGCTCTCTTATATACTCATGCAGCTCCACACACACAAACACTTATATATATATATATATATATATATGTACACTCATCCATCGTATACATTACCACATCTTGAAATTCCTTCCAGGAATGTGACTGATCACATGACCTGAAAGGTTCAATGGCTAATCAACAACTTTGTTTGATTGGGACCCTATCCATGCCACCTCACATATCAGGAGTGTCGTTCTTCTTTTCATAAAGAGGTCCAAGGGCTAGTCTTGCAGAAGTTTTTTCAGCTACACAGGATGCGCAACATCCGTGCAAGTCCTGGTGACTTTCTCCCCTGCACTGCACCGATCAGATAGATCAGTGTGGGGCAGGAGAAAGGAGAACAGTTCTTTCAGTGATCATGAAGGATGCTGTCAGTGTTTTCCTCCATCAGAATAAGCAGCCTCTAGACTGTAAGAAACACACACATTTTAACATCATTTTGATTGTCTAAAATTTACTGCAGCTAAAAATTACATTTGGTTTACAATGCATTTTGCCAGATATGTTGTCACTTGTCAAAGCTAAGAATTTTACATGCTGGGTTTTTTTATGGCACATTTAGCACTGATAAGTTGTCACACTCTTGCTTAATATGTTAACATTCTGTCTGTAAACTGTATATGCATAGCTACCTTTTTGAAGCAATATTGAGATTTACTTAAGAACGTGGGGCCCAATAAATACCATCAATGGTGCCCAGTCCAAGAGATGGCGGATCCTATAGGTAAACACCACCTCATCATGCACTAAAACTTACTAAAAAAAAAAAAGATGTGAAGTTCACACATATAGAAAATGGACATTTTGTGAATACATATTACACGTATTGTAAAATAGATAGAGCTCATATGTAGAGTTTGTTTGATAAACTTTCCTACTACTTTGTCTAAATTAGAAGCAAATTGGTTGAACATTACTTCTACCTAAAATGGCAGAAAATGCACCTATCTTGGTGATGGACAGGACAGCTAGAGGGGATATGGAGGAGGCTGTTATTTTTTTTTTAATAGGTGTACTTTCACCAATTTGCTGATAATTCATTGAAAGTAGATGATCGGTACAATTGCTGCCAATGCATTTTTTAAAGCTGTATTGTCATGAGTCAAATTTGATCATGTTAGGTTCTTGCATAGGTCCTATAGCATTGATAAGTTTCCACCCTCTTTCCTACATACACACATCTCTCCTGCATACACACAACTCTACTACTATCACACACGCAATTTTCCGAAATACACACACAACTCTCCTCCATACACAAACACAGTTCTAACACATATAGCTTTTCTACAGCTTTGAAGTATGCACTCACACCTCTGTTACATACACGCACTGTTTTGCTACATACTTGTACACAGCTTTCTTACATACACCAACAGCTCTCTTATATACTCATGCAGCTCCACACACACAAACACTTATATATATATATATATATATATATATGTACACTCATCCATCGTATACATTACCACATCTTGAAATTCCTTCCAGGAATGTGACTGATCACATGACCTGAAAGGTTCAATGGCTAATCAACAACTTTGTTTGATTGGGACCCTATCCATGCCACCTCACATATCAGGAGTGTCGTTCTTCTTTTCATAAAGAGGTCCAAGGGCTAGTCTTGCAGAAGTTTTTTCAGCTACACAGGATGCGCAACATCCGTGTAAGTCCTGGTGACTTTCTCCCCTGCACTGCACCGATCAGATAGATCAGTGTGGGGCAGGAGAAAGGAGAACAGTTCTTTCAGTGATCATGAAGGATGCTGTCAGTGTTTTCCTCCATCAGAATAAGCAGCCTCTAGACTGTAAGAAACGCACACATTTTAACATCATTTTGATTGTCTAAAATTTACTGCAGCTAAAAATTACATTTGGTTTACAATGCATTTTGCCAGATATGTTGTCACTTGTCAAAGCTAAGAATTTTACATGCTGGGTTTTTTTATGGCACATTTAGCACTGATAAGTTGTCACACTCTTGCTTAATATGTTAACATTCTGTCTGTAAACTGTATATGCATAGCTACCTTTTTGAAGCAATATTGAGATTTACTTAAGAACGTGGGGCCCAATAAATACCATCAATGGTGCCCAGTCCAAGAGATGGTGGATCCTATAGGTAAACACCACCTCATCATGCACTAAAACTTACTAAAAAAAAAAAAGATGTGAAGTTCACACATATAGAAAATGGACATTTTGTGAATACATATTACACGTATTGTAAAATAGATAGAGCTCATATGTAGAGTTTGTTTGATAAACTTTCCTACTACTTTGTCTAAATTAGAAGCAAATTGGTTGAACATTACTTCTACCTAAAATGGCAGAAAACGCACCTATCTTGGTGATGGACAGGACAGCTAGAGGGGATATGGAGGAGGCTGTTATTTTTTTTTTAATAGGTGTACTTTCACCAATTTGCTGATAATTCATTGAAAGTAGATGATCGGTACAATTGCTGCCAATGCATTTTTTAAAGCTGTATTGTCATGAGTCAAATTTGATCATGTTAGGTTCTTGCATAGGTCCTATAGCATTGATAAGTTTCCACCCTCTTTCCTACATACACACATCTCTCCTGCATACACACAACTCTACTACTATCACACACGCAATTTTCCGAAATACACACACAACTCTCCTCCATACACAAACACAGTTCTAACACATATAGCTTTTCTACAGCTTTGAAGTATGCACTCACACCTCTGTTAAATACACGCACTGTTTTGCTACATACTTGTACACAGCTTTCTTACATACACCAACAGCTCTCTTATATACTCATGCAGCTCCACACACACAAACACTTATATATATATATATATATATATATATGTACACTCATCCATCGTATACATTACCACATCTTGAAATTCCTTCCAGGAATGTGACTGATCACATGACCTGAAAGGTTCAATGGCTAATCAACAACTTTGTTTGATTGGGACCCTATCCATGCCACCTCACATATCAGGAGTGTCGTTCTTCTTTTCATAAAGAGGTCCAAGGGCTAGTCTTGCAGAAGTTTTTTCAGCTACACAGGATGCGCAACATCCGTGCAAGTCCTGGTGACTTTCTCCCCTGCACTGCACCGATCAGATAGATCAGTGTGGGGCAGGAGAAAGGAGAACAGTTCTTTCAGTGATCATGAAGGATGCTGTCAGTGTTTTCCTCCATCAGAATAAGCAGCCTCTAGACTGTAAGAAACGCACACATTTTAACATCATTTTGATTGTCTAAAGTTTACTGCAGCTAAAAATTACATTTGGTTTACAATGCATTTTGCCAGATATGTTGTCACTTGTCAAAGCTAAGAATTTTACATGCTGGGTTTTTTTATGGCACATTTAGCACTGATAAGTTGTCACACTCTTGCTTAATATGTTAACATTCTGTCTGTAAACTGTATATGCATAGCTACCTTTTTGAAGCAATATTGAGATTTACTTAAGAACGTGGGGCCCAATAAATACCATCAATGGTGCCCAGTCCAAGAGATGGTGGATCCTATAGGTAAACACCACCTCATCATGCACTAAAACTTACTAAAAAAAAAAAAGATGTGAAGTTCACACATATAGAAAATGGACATTTTGTGAATACATATTACACGTATTGTAAAATAGATAGAGCTCATATGTAGAGTTTGTTTGATAAACTTTCCTACTACTTTGTCTAAATTAGAAGCAAATTGGTTGAACATTACTTCTACCTAAAATGGCAGAAAACGCACCTATCTTGGTGATGGACAGGACAGCTAGAGGGGATATGGAGGAGGCTGTTATTTTTTTTTTAATAGGTGTACTTTCACCAATTTGCTGATAATTCATTGAAAGTAGATGATCGGTACAATTGCTGCCAATGCATTTTTTAAAGCTGTATTGTCATGAGTCAAATTTGATCATGTTAGGTTCTTGCATAGGTCCTATAGCATTGATAAGTTTCCACCCTCTTTCCTACATACACACATCTCTCCTGCATACACACAACTCTACTACTATCACACACGCAATTTTCCGAAATACACACACAACTCTCCTCCATACACAAACACAGTTCTAACACATATAGCTTTTCTACAGCTTTGAAGTATGCACTCACACCTCTGTTACATACACGCACTGTTTTGCTACATACTTGTACACAGCTTTCTTACATACACCAACAGCTCTCTTATATACTCATGCAGCTCCACACACACAAACACTTATATATATATATATATATATATATATATATGTACACTCATCCATCGTATACATTACCACATCTTGAAATTCCTTCCAGGAATGTGACTGATCACATGACCTGAAAGGTTCAATGGCTAATCAACAACTTTGTTTGATTGGGACCCTATCCATGCCACCTCACATATCAGGAGTGTCGTTCTTCTTTTCATAAAGAGGTCCAAGGGCTAGTCTTGCAGAAGTTTTTTCAGCTACACAGGATGCGCAACATCCGTGTAAGTCCTGGTGACTTTCTCCCCTGCACTGCACCGATCAGATAGATCAGTGTGGGGCAGGAGAAAGGAGAACAGTTCTTTCAGTGATCATGAAGGATGCTGTCAGTGTTTTCCTCCATCAGAATAAGCAGCCTCTAGACTGTAAGAAACGCACACATTTTAACATCATTTTGATTGTCTAAAATTTACTGCAGCTAAAAATTACATTTGGTTTACAATGCATTTTGCCAGATATGTTGTCACTTGTCAAAGCTAAGAATTTTACATGCTGGGTTTTTTTATGGCACATTTAGCACTGATAAGTTGTCACACTCTTGCTTAATATGTTAACATTCTGTCTGTAAACTGTATATGCATAGCTACCTTTTTGAAGCAATATTGAGATTTACTTAAGAACGTGGGGCCCAATAAATACCATCAATGGTGCCCAGTCCAAGAGATGGTGGATCCTATAGGTAAACACCACCTCATCATGCACTAAAACTTACTAAAAAAAAAAAAGATGTGAAGTTCACACATATAGAAAATGGACATTTTGTGAATACATATTACACGTATTGTAAAATAGATAGAGCTCATATGTAGAGTTTGTTTGATAAACTTTCCTACTACTTTGTCTAAATTAGAAGCAAATTGGTTGAACATTACTTCTACCTAAAATGGCAGAAAACGCACCTATCTTGGTGATGGACAGGACAGCTAGAGGGGATATGGAGGAGGCTGTTATTTTTTTTTTAATAGGTGTACTTTCACCAATTTGCTGATAATTCATTGAAAGTAGATGATCGGTACAATTGCTGCCAATGCATTTTTTAAAGCTGTATTGTCATGAGTCAAATTTGATCATGTTAGGTTCTTGCATAGGTCCTATAGCATTGATAAGTTTCCACCCTCTTTCCTACATACACACATCTCTCCTGCATACACACAACTCTACTACTATCACACACGCAATTTTCCGAAATACACACACAACTCTCCTCCATACACAAACACAGTTCTAACACATATAGCTTTTCTACAGCTTTGAAGTATGCACTCACACCTCTGTTAAATACACGCACTGTTTTGCTACATACTTGTACACAGCTTTCTTACATACACCAACAGCTCTCTTATATACTCATGCAGCTCCACACACACAAACACTTATATATATATATATATATATATATGTACACTCATCCATCGTATACATTACCACATCTTGAAATTCCTTCCAGGAATGTGACTGATCACATGACCTGAAAGGTTCAATGGCTAATCAACAACTTTGTTTGATTGGGACCCTATCCATGCCACCTCACATATCAGGAGTGTCGTTCTTCTTTTCATAAAGAGGTCCAAGGGCTAGTCTTGCAGAAGTTTTTTCAGCTACACAGGATGCGCAACATCCGTGCAAGTCCTGGTGACTTTCTCCCCTGCACTGCACCGATCAGATAGATCAGTGTGGGGCAGGAGAAAGGAGAACAGTTCTTTCAGTGATCATGAAGGATGCTGTCAGTGTTTTCCTCCATCAGAATAAGCAGCCTCTAGACTGTAAGAAACGCACACATTTTAACATCATTTTGATTGTCTAAAGTTTACTGCAGCTAAAAATTACATTTGGTTTACAATGCATTTTGCCAGATATGTTGTCACTTGTCAAAGCTAAGAATTTTACATGCTGGGTTTTTTTATGGCACATTTAGCACTGATAAGTTGTCACACTCTTGCTTAATATGTTAACATTCTGTCTGTAAACTGTATATGCATAGCTACCTTTTTGAAGCAATATTGAGATTTACTTAAGAACGTGGGGCCCAATAAATACCATCAATGGTGCCCAGTCCAAGAGATGGTGGATCCTATAGGTAAACACCACCTCATCATGCACTAAAACTTACTAAAAAAAAAAAAGATGTGAAGTTCACACATATAGAAAATGGACATTTTGTGAATACATATTACACGTATTGTAAAATAGATAGAGCTCATATGTAGAGTTTGTTTGATAAACTTTCCTACTACTTTGTCTAAATTAGAAGCAAATTGGTTGAACATTACTTCTACCTAAAATGGCAGAAAACGCACCTATCTTGGTGATGGACAGGACAGCTAGAGGGGATATGGAGGAGGCTGTTATTTTTTTTTTAATAGGTGTACTTTCACCAATTTGCTGATAATTCATTGAAAGTAGATGATCGGTACAATTGCTGCCAATGCATTTTTTAAAGCTGTATTGTCATGAGTCAAATTTGATCATGTTAGGTTCTTGCATAGGTCCTATAGCATTGATAAGTTTCCACCCTCTTTCCTACATACACACATCTCTCCTGCATACACACAACTCTACTACTATCACACACGCAATTTTCCGAAATACACACACAACTCTCCTCCATACACAAACACAGTTCTAACACATATAGCTTTTCTACAGCTTTGAAGTATGCACTCACACCTCTGTTACATACACGCACTGTTTTGCTACATACTTGTACACAGCTTTCTTACATACACCAACAGCTCTCTTATATACTCATGCAGCTCCACACACACAAACACTTATATATATATATATATATATATGTACACTCATCCATCGTATACATTACCACATCTTGAAATTCCTTCCAGGAATGTGACTGATCACATGACCTGAAAGGTTCAATGGCTAATCAACAACTTTGTTTGATTGGGACCCTATCCATGCCACCTCACATATCAGGAGTGTCGTTCTTCTTTTCATAAAGAGGTCCAAGGGCTAGTCTTGCAGAAGTTTTTTCAGCTACACAGGATGCGCAACATCCGTGTAAGTCCTGGTGACTTTCTCCCCTGCACTGCACCGATCAGATAGATCAGTGTGGGGCAGGAGAAAGGAGAACAGTTCTTTCAGTGATCATGAAGGATGCTGTCAGTGTTTTCCTCCATCAGAATAAGCAGCCTCTAGACTGTAAGAAACGCACACATTTTAACATCATTTTGATTGTCTAAAATTTACTGCAGCTAAAAATTACATTTGGTTTACAATGCATTTTGCCAGATATGTTGTCACTTGTCAAAGCTAAGAATTTTACATGCTGGGTTTTTTTATGGCACATTTAGCACTGATAAGTTGTCACACTCTTGCTTAATATGTTAACATTCTGTCTGTAAACTGTATATGCATAGCTACCTTTTTGAAGCAATATTGAGATTTACTTAAGAACGTGGGGCCCAATAAATACCATCAATGGTGCCCAGTCCAAGAGATGGTGGATCCTATAGGTAAACACCACCTCATCATGCACTAAAACTTACTAAAAAAAAAAAAGATGTGAAGTTCACACATATAGAAAATGGACATTTTGTGAATACATATTACACGTATTGTAAAATAGATAGAGCTCATATGTAGAGTTTGTTTGATAAACTTTCCTACTACTTTGTCTAAATTAGAAGCAAATTGGTTGAACATTACTTCTACCTAAAATGGCAGAAAACGCACCTATCTTGGTGATGGACAGGACAGCTAGAGGGGATATGGAGGAGGCTGTTATTTTTTTTTTAATAGGTGTACTTTCACCAATTTGCTGATAATTCATTGAAAGTAGATGATCGGTACAATTGCTGCCAATGCATTTTTTAAAGCTGTATTGTCATGAGTCAAATTTGATCATGTTAGGTTCTTGCATAGGTCCTATAGCATTGATAAGTTTCCACCCTCTTTCCTACATACACACATCTCTCCTGCATACACACAACTCTACTACTATCACACACGCAATTTTCCGAAATACACACACAACTCTCCTCCATACACAAACACAGTTCTAACACATATAGCTTTTCTACAGCTTTGAAGTATGCACTCACACCTCTGTTACATACACGCACTGTTTTGCTACATACTTGTACACAGCTTTCTTACATACACCAACAGCTCTCTTATATACTCATGCAGCTCCACACACACAAACACTTATATATATATATATATATATATATGTACACTCATCCATCGTATACATTACCACATCTTGAAATTCCTTCCAGGAATGTGACTGATCACATGACCTGAAAGGTTCAATGGCTAATCAACAACTTTGTTTGATTGGGACCCTATCCATGCCACCTCACATATCAGGAGTGTCGTTCTTCTTTTCATAAAGAGGTCCAAGGGCTAGTCTTGCAGAAGTTTTTTCAGCTACACAGGATGCGCAACATCCGTGTAAGTCCTGGTGACTTTCTCCCCTGCACTGCACCGATCAGATAGATCAGTGTGGGGCAGGAGAAAGGAGAACAGTTCTTTCAGTGATCATGAAGGATGCTGTCAGTGTTTTCCTCCATCAGAATAAGCAGCCTCTAGACTGTAAGAAACGCACACATTTTAACATCATTTTGATTGTCTAAAATTTACTGCAGCTAAAAATTACATTTGGTTTACAATGCATTTTGCCAGATATGTTGTCACTTGTCAAAGCTAAGAATTTTACATGCTGGGTTTTTTTATGGCACATTTAGCACTGATAAGTTGTCACACTCTTGCTTAATATGTTAACATTCTGTCTGTAAACTGTATATGCATAGCTACCTTTTTGAAGCAATATTGAGATTTACTTAAGAACGTGGGGCCCAATAAATACCATCAATGGTGCCCAGTCCAAGAGATGGTGGATCCTATAGGTAAACACCACCTCATCATGCACTAAAACTTACTAAAAAAAAAAAAGATGTGAAGTTCACACATATAGAAAATGGACATTTTGTGAATACATATTACACGTATTGTAAAATAGATAGAGCTCATATGTAGAGTTTGTTTGATAAACTTTCCTACTACTTTGTCTAAATTAGAAGCAAATTGGTTGAACATTACTTCTACCTAAAATGGCAGAAAACGCACCTATCTTGGTGATGGACAGGACAGCTAGAGGGGATATGGAGGAGGCTGTTATTTTTTTTTTAATAGGTGTACTTTCACCAATTTGCTGATAATTCATTGAAAGTAGATGATCGGTACAATTGCTGCCAATGCATTTTTTAAAGCTGTATTGTCATGAGTCAAATTTGATCATGTTAGGTTCTTGCATAGGTCCTATAGCATTGATAAGTTTCCACCCTCTTTCCTACATACACACATCTCTCCTGCATACACACAACTCTACTACTATCACACACGCAATTTTCCGAAATACACACACAACTCTCCTCCATACACAAACACAGTTCTAACACATATAGCTTTTCTACAGCTTTGAAGTATGCACTCACACCTCTGTTACATACACGCACTGTTTTGCTACATACTTGTACACAGCTTTCTTACATACACCAACAGCTCTCTTATATACTCATGCAGCTCCACACACACAAACACTTATATATATATATATATATATATATATGTACACTCATCCATCGTATACATTACCACATCTTGAAATTCCTTCCAGGAATGTGACTGATCACATGACCTGAAAGGTTCAATGGCTAATCAACAACTTTGTTTGATTGGGACCCTATCCATGCCACCTCACATATCAGGAGTGTCGTTCTTCTTTTCATAAAGAGGTCCAAGGGCTAGTCTTGCAGAAGTTTTTTCAGCTACACAGGATGCGCAACATCCGTGCAAGTCCTGGTGACTTTCTCCCCTGCACTGCACCGATCAGATAGATCAGTGTGGGGCAGGAGAAAGGAGAACAGTTCTTTCAGTGATCATGAAGGATGCTGTCAGTGTTTTCCTCCATCAGAATAAGCAGCCTCTAGACTGTAAGAAACGCACACATTTTAACATCATTTTGATTGTCTAAAGTTTACTGCAGCTAAAAATTACATTTGGTTTACAATGCATTTTGCCAGATATGTTGTCACTTGTCAAAGCTAAGAATTTTACATGCTGGGTTTTTTTATGGCACATTTAGCACTGATAAGTTGTCACACTCTTGCTTAATATGTTAACATTCTGTCTGTAAACTGTATATGCATAGCTACCTTTTTGAAGCAATATTGAGATTTACTTAAGAACGTGGGGCCCAATAAATACCATCAATGGTGCCCAGTCCAAGAGATGGTGGATCCTATAGGTAAACACCACCTCATCATGCACTAAAACTTACTAAAAAAAAAAAAGATGTGAAGTTCACACATATAGAAAATGGACATTTTGTGAATACATATTACACGTATTGTAAAATAGATAGAGCTCATATGTAGAGTTTGTTTGATAAACTTTCCTACTACTTTGTCTAAATTAGAAGCAAATTGGTTGAACATTACTTCTACCTAAAATGGCAGAAAACGCACCTATCTTGGTGATGGACAGGACAGCTAGAGGGGATATGGAGGAGGCTGTTATTTTTTTTTTAATAGGTGTACTTTCACCAATTTGCTGATAATTCATTGAAAGTAGATGATCGGTACAATTGCTGCCAATGCATTTTTTAAAGCTGTATTGTCATGAGTCAAATTTGATCATGTTAGGTTCTTGCATAGGTCCTATAGCATTGATAAGTTTCCACCCTCTTTCCTACATACACACATCTCTCCTGCATACACACAACTCTACTACTATCACACACGCAATTTTCCGAAATACACACACAACTCTCCTCCATACACAAACACAGTTCTAACACATATAGCTTTTCTACAGCTTTGAAGTATGCACTCACACCTCTGTTACATACACGCACTGTTTTGCTACATACTTGTACACAGCTTTCTTACATACACCAACAGCTCTCTTATATACTCATGCAGCTCCACACACACAAACACTTATATATATATATATATATATATATATATATGTACACTCATCCATCGTATACATTACCACATCTTGAAATTCCTTCCAGGAATGTGACTGATCACATGACCTGAAAGGTTCAATGGCTAATCAACAACTTTGTTTGATTGGGACCCTATCCATGCCACCTCACATATCAGGAGTGTCGTTCTTCTTTTCATAAAGAGGTCCAAGGGCTAGTCTTGCAGAAGTTTTTTCAGCTACACAGGATGCGCAACATCCGTGTAAGTCCTGGTGACTTTCTCCCCTGCACTGCACCGATCAGATAGATCAGTGTGGGGCAGGAGAAAGGAGAACAGTTCTTTCAGTGATCATGAAGGATGCTGTCAGTGTTTTCCTCCATCAGAATAAGCAGCCTCTAGACTGTAAGAAACGCACACATTTTAACATCATTTTGATTGTCTAAAGTTTACTGCAGCTAAAAATTACATTTGGTTTACAATGCATTTTGCCAGATATGTTGTCACTTGTCAAAGCTAAGAATTTTACATGCTGGGTTTTTTTATGGCACATTTAGCACTGATAAGTTGTCACACTCTTGCTTAATATGTTAACATTCTGTCTGTAAACTGTATATGCATAGCTACCTTTTTGAAGCAATATTGAGATTTACTTAAGAACGTGGGGCCCAATAAATACCATCAATGGTGCCCAGTCCAAGAGATGGTGGATCCTATAGGTAAACACCACCTCATCATGCACTAAAACTTACTAAAAAAAAAAAAGATGTGAAGTTCACACATATAGAAAATGGACATTTTGTGAATACATATTACACGTATTGTAAAATAGATAGAGCTCATATGTAGAGTTTGTTTGATAAACTTTCCTACTACTTTGTCTAAATTAGAAGCAAATTGGTTGAACATTACTTCTACCTAAAATGGCAGAAAACGCACCTATCTTGGTGATGGACAGGACAGCTAGAGGGGATATGGAGGAGGCTGTTATTTTTTTTTTAATAGGTGTACTTTCACCAATTTGCTGATAATTCATTGAAAGTAGATGATCGGTACAATTGCTGCCAATGCATTTTTTAAAGCTGTATTGTCATGAGTCAAATTTGATCATGTTAGGTTCTTGCATAGGTCCTATAGCATTGATAAGTTTCCACCCTCTTTCCTACATACACACATCTCTCCTGCATACACACAACTCTACTACTATCACACACGCAATTTTCCGAAATACACACACAACTCTCCTCCATACACAAACACAGTTCTAACACATATAGCTTTTCTACAGCTTTGAAGTATGCACTCACACCTCTGTTACATACACGCACTGTTTTGCTACATACTTGTACACAGCTTTCTTACATACACCAACAGCTCTCTTATATACTCATGCAGCTCCACACACACAAACACTTATATATATATATATATATATATATATATATGTACACTCATCCATCGTATACATTACCACATCTTGAAATTCCTTCCAGGAATGTGACTGATCACATGACCTGAAAGGTTCAATGGCTAATCAACAACTTTGTTTGATTGGGACCCTATCCATGCCACCTCACATATCAGGAGTGTCGTTCTTCTTTTCATAAAGAGGTCCAAGGGCTAGTCTTGCAGAAGTTTTTTCAGCTACACAGGATGCGCAACATCCGTGTAAGTCCTGGTGACTTTCTCCCCTGCACTGCACCGATCAGATAGATCAGTGTGGGGCAGGAGAAAGGAGAACAGTTCTTTCAGTGATCATGAAGGATGCTGTCAGTGTTTTCCTCCATCAGAATAAGCAGCCTCTAGACTGTAAGAAACGCACACATTTTAACATCATTTTGATTGTCTAAAATTTACTGCAGCTAAAAATTACATTTGGTTTACAATGCATTTTGCCAGATATGTTGTCACTTGTCAAAGCTAAGAATTTTACATGCTGGGTTTTTTTATGGCACATTTAGCACTGATAAGTTGTCACACTCTTGCTTAATATGTTAACATTCTGTCTGTAAACTGTATATGCATAGCTACCTTTTTGAAGCAATATTGAGATTTACTTAAGAACGTGGGGCCCAATAAATACCATCAATGGTGCCCAGTCCAAGAGATGGTGGATCCTATAGGTAAACACCACCTCATCATGCACTAAAACTTACTAAAAAAAAAAAAGATGTGAAGTTCACACATATAGAAAATGGACATTTTGTGAATACATATTACACGTATTGTAAAATAGATAGAGCTCATATGTAGAGTTTGTTTGATAAACTTTCCTACTACTTTGTCTAAATTAGAAGCAAATTGGTTGAACATTACTTCTACCTAAAATGGCAGAAAACGCACCTATCTTGGTGATGGACAGGACAGCTAGAGGGGATATGGAGGAGGCTGTTATTTTTTTTTTAATAGGTGTACTTTCACCAATTTGCTGATAATTCATTGAAAGTAGATGATCGGTACAATTGCTGCCAATGCATTTTTTAAAGCTGTATTGTCATGAGTCAAATTTGATCATGTTAGGTTCTTGCATAGGTCCTATAGCATTGATAAGTTTCCACCCTCTTTCCTACATACACACATCTCTCCTGCATACACACAACTCTACTACTATCACACACGCAATTTTCCGAAATACACACACAACTCTCCTCCATACACAAACACAGTTCTAACACATATAGCTTTTCTACAGCTTTGAAGTATGCACTCACACCTCTGTTACATACACGCACTGTTTTGCTACATACTTGTACACAGCTTTCTTACATACACCAACAGCTCTCTTATATACTCATGCAGCTCCACACACACAAACACTTATATATATATATATATATATATATATA
The DNA here is from genome assembly GCF_046119375.1 of Phyllobates terribilis. NCBI lineage: Eukaryota > Metazoa > Chordata > Amphibia > Anura > Dendrobatidae > Phyllobates > Phyllobates terribilis. The sequence goes on from NW_027363317.1 coordinate 370,312, forward strand.
TGTACACTCATCCATCGTATACATTACCACATCTTGAAATTCCTTCCAGGAATGTGACTGATCACATGACCTGAAAGGTTCAATGGCTAATCAACAACTTTGTTTGATTGGGACCCTATCCATGCCACCTCACATATCAGGAGTGTCGTTCTTCTTTTCGTCCAAGGGCTAGTCTTGCAGAAGTTTTTTCAGCTACACAGGATGCGCAACATCCGTGCAAGTCCTGGTGACTTTCTCCCCTGCACTGCACCGATCAGATAGATCAGTGTGGGGCAGGAGAAAGGAGAACAGTTCTTTCAGTGATCATGAAGGATGCTGTCAGTGTTTTCCTCCATCAGAATAAGCAGCCTCTAGACTGTAAGAAACACACACATTTTAACATCATTTTGATTGTCTAAAATTTACTGCAGCTAAAAATTACATTTGGTTTACAATGCATTTTGCCAGATATGTTGTCACTTGTCAAAGCTAAGAATTTTACATGCTGGGTTTTTTTATGGCACATTTAGCACTGATAAGTTGTCACACTCTTGCTTAATATGTTAACATTCTGTCTGTAAACTGTATATGCATAGCTACCTTTTTGAAGCAATATTGAGATTTACTTAAGAACGTGGGGCCCAATAAATACCATCAATGGTGCCCAGTCCAAGAGATGGTGGATCCTATAGGTAAACACCACCTCATCATGCACTAAAACTTACTAAAAAAAAAAAAGATGTGAAGTTCACACATATAGAAAATGGACATTTTGTGAATACATATTACACGTATTGTAAAATAGATAGAGCTCATATGTAGAGTTTGTTTGATAAACTTTCCTACTACTTTGTCTAAATTAGAAGCAAATTGGTTGAACATTACTTCTACCTAAAATGGCAGAAAACGCACCTATCTTGGTGATGGACAGGACAGCTAGAGGGGATATGGAGGAGGCTGTTATTTTTTTTTTAATAGGTGTACTTTCACCAATTTGCTGATAATTCATTGAAAGTAGATGATCGGTACAATTGCTGCCAATGCATTTTTTAAAGCTGTATTGTCATGAGTCAAATTTGATCATGTTAGGTTCTTGCATAGGTCCTATAGCATTGATAAGTTTCCACCCTCTTTCCTACATACACACATCTCTCCTGCATACACACAACTCTACTACTATCACACACGCAATTTTCCGAAATACACACACAACTCTCCTCCATACACAAACACAGTTCTAACACATATAGCTTTTCTACAGCTTTGAAGTATGCACTCACACCTCTGTTACATACACGCACTGTTTTGCTACATACTTGTACACAGCTTTCTTACATACACCAACAGCTCTCTTATATACTCATGCAGCTCCACACACACAAACACTTATATATATATATATATATATATATATATATATATATATATGTACACTCATCCATCGTATACATTACCACATCTTGAAATTCCTTCCAGGAATGTGACTGATCACATGACCTGAAAGGTTCAATGGCTAATCAACAACTTTGTTTGATTGGGACCCTATCCATGCCACCTCACATATCAGGAGTGTCGTTCTTCTTTTCATAAAGAGGTCCAAGGGCTAGTCTTGCAGAAGTTTTTTCAGCTACACAGGATGCGCAACATCCGTGCAAGTCCTGGTGACTTTCTCCCCTGCACTGCACCGATCAGATAGATCAGTGTGGGGCAGGAGAAAGGAGAACAGTTCTTTCAGTGATCATGAAGGATGCTGTCAGTGTTTTCCTCCATCAGAATAAGCAGCCTCTAGACTGTAAGAAACACACACATTTTAACATCATTTTGATTGTCTAAAATTTACTGCAGCTAAAAATTACATTTGGTTTACAATGCATTTTGCCAGATATGTTGTCACTTGTCAAAGCTAAGAATTTTACATGCTGGGTTTTTTTATGGCACATTTAGCACTGATAAGTTGTCACACTCTTGCTTAATATGTTAACATTCTGTCTGTAAACTGTATATGCATAGCTACCTTTTTGAAGCAATATTGAGATTTACTTAAGAACGTGGGGCCCAATAAATACCATCAATGGTGCCCAGTCCAAGAGATGGTGGATCCTATAGGTAAACACCACCTCATCATGCACTAAAACTTACTAAAAAAAAAAAAGATGTGAAGTTCACACATATAGAAAATGGACATTTTGTGAATACATATTACACGTATTGTAAAATAGATAGAGCTCATATGTAGAGTTTGTTTGATAAACTTTCCTACTACTTTGTCTAAATTAGAAGCAAATTGGTTGAACATTACTTCTACCTAAAATGGCAGAAAACGCACCTATCTTGGTGATGGACAGGACAGCTAGAGGGGATATGGAGGAGGCTGTTATTTTTTTTTTAATAGGTGTACTTTCACCAATTTGCTGATAATTCATTGAAAGTAGATGATCGGTACAATTGCTGCCAATGCATTTTTTAAAGCTGTATTGTCATGAGTCAAATTTGATCATGTTAGGTTCTTGCATAGGTCCTATAGCATTGATAAGTTTCCACCCTCTTTCCTACATACACACATCTCTCCTGCATACACACAACTCTACTACTATCACACACGCAATTTTCCGAAATACACACACAACTCTCCTCCATACACAAACACAGTTCTAACACATATAGCTTTTCTACAGCTTTGAAGTATGCACTCACACCTCTGTTACATACACGCACTGTTTTGCTACATACTTGTACACAGCTTTCTTACATACACCAACAGCTCTCTTATATACTCATGCAGCTCCACACACACAAACACTTATATATATATATATATATATATATGTACACTCATCCATCGTATACATTACCACATCTTGAAATTCCTTCCAGGAATGTGACTGATCACATGACCTGAAAGGTTCAATGGCTAATCAACAACTTTGTTTGATTGGGACCCTATCCATGCCACCTCACATATCAGGAGTGTCGTTCTTCTTTTCGTCCAAGGGCTAGTCTTGCAGAAGTTTTTTCAGCTACACAGGATGCGCAACATCCGTGCAAGTCCTGGTGACTTTCTCCCCTGCACTGCACCGATCAGATAGATCAGTGTGGGGCAGGAGAAAGGAGAACAGTTCTTTCAGTGATCATGAAGGATGCTGTCAGTGTTTTCCTCCATCAGAATAAGCAGCCTCTAGACTGTAAGAAACACACACATTTTAACATCATTTTGATTGTCTAAAATTTACTGCAGCTAAAAATTACATTTGGTTTACAATGCATTTTGCCAGATATGTTGTCACTTGTCAAAGCTAAGAATTTTACATGCTGGGTTTTTTTATGGCACATTTAGCACTGATAAGTTGTCACACTCTTGCTTAATATGTTAACATTCTGTCTGTAAACTGTATATGCATAGCTACCTTTTTGAAGCAATATTGAGATTTACTTAAGAACGTGGGGCCCAATAAATACCATCAATGGTGCCCAGTCCAAGAGATGGTGGATCCTATAGGTAAACACCACCTCATCATGCACTAAAACTTACTAAAAAAAAAAAAGATGTGAAGTTCACACATATAGAAAATGGACATTTTGTGAATACATATTACACGTATTGTAAAATAGATAGAGCTCATATGTAGAGTTTGTTTGATAAACTTTCCTACTACTTTGTCTAAATTAGAAGCAAATTGGTTGAACATTACTTCTACCTAAAATGGCAGAAAACGCACCTATCTTGGTGATGGACAGGACAGCTAGAGGGGATATGGAGGAGGCTGTTATTTTTTTTTTAATAGGTGTACTTTCACCAATTTGCTGATAATTCATTGAAAGTAGATGATCGGTACAATTGCTGCCAATGCATTTTTTAAAGCTGTATTGTCATGAGTCAAATTTGATCATGTTAGGTTCTTGCATAGGTCCTATAGCATTGATAAGTTTCCACCCTCTTTCCTACATACACACATCTCTCCTGCATACACACAACTCTACTACTATCACACACGCAATTTTCCGAAATACACACACAACTCTCCTCCATACACAAACACAGTTCTAACACATATAGCTTTTCTACAGCTTTGAAGTATGCACTCACACCTCTGTTACATACACGCACTGTTTTGCTACATACTTGTACACAGCTTTCTTACATACACCAACAGCTCTCTTATATACTCATGCAGCTCCACACACACAAACACTTATATATATATATATATATATATATGTACACTCATCCATCGTATACATTACCACATCTTGAAATTCCTTCCAGGAATGTGACTGATCACATGACCTGAAAGGTTCAATGGCTAATCAACAACTTTGTTTGATTGGGACCCTATCCATGCCACCTCACATATCAGGAGTGTCGTTCTTCTTTTCATAAAGAGGTCCAAGGGCTAGTCTTGCAGAAGTTTTTTCAGCTACACAGGATGCGCAACATCCGTGTAAGTCCTGGTGACTTTCTCCCCTGCACTGCACCGATCAGATAGATCAGTGTGGGGCAGGAGAAAGGAGAACAGTTCTTTCAGTGATCATGAAGGATGCTGTCAGTGTTTTCCTCCATCAGAATAAGCAGCCTCTAGACTGTAAGAAACGCACACATTTTAACATCATTTTGATTGTCTAAAATTTACTGCAGCTAAAAATTACATTTGGTTTACAATGCATTTTGCCAGATATGTTGTCACTTGTCAAAGCTAAGAATTTTACATGCTGGGTTTTTTTATGGCACATTTAGCACTGATAAGTTGTCACACTCTTGCTTAATATGTTAACATTCTGTCTGTAAACTGTATATGCATAGCTACCTTTTTGAAGCAATATTGAGATTTACTTAAGAACGTGGGGCCCAATAAATACCATCAATGGTGCCCAGTCCAAGAGATGGTGGATCCTATAGGTAAACACCACCTCATCATGCACTAAAACTTACTAAAAAAAAAAAAGATGTGAAGTTCACACATATAGAAAATGGACATTTTGTGAATACATATTACACGTATTGTAAAATAGATAGAGCTCATATGTAGAGTTTGTTTGATAAACTTTCCTACTACTTTGTCTAAATTAGAAGCAAATTGGTTGAACATTACTTCTACCTAAAATGGCAGAAAACGCACCTATCTTGGTGATGGACAGGACAGCTAGAGGGGATATGGAGGAGGCTGTTATTTTTTTTTTAATAGGTGTACTTTCACCAATTTGCTGATAATTCATTGAAAGTAGATGATCGGTACAATTGCTGCCAATGCATTTTTTAAAGCTGTATTGTCATGAGTCAAATTTGATCATGTTAGGTTCTTGCATAGGTCCTATAGCATTGATAAGTTTCCACCCTCTTTCCTACATACACACATCTCTCCTGCATACACACAACTCTACTACTATCACACACGCAATTTTCCGAAATACACACACAACTCTCCTCCATACACAAACACAGTTCTAACACATATAGCTTTTCTACAGCTTTGAAGTATGCACTCACACCTCTGTTACATACACGCACTGTTTTGCTACATACTTGTACACAGCTTTCTTACATACACCAACAGCTCTCTTATATACTCATGCAGCTCCACACACACAAACACTTATATATATATATATATATATATATATATGTACACTCATCCATCGTATACATTACCACATCTTGAAATTCCTTCCAGGAATGTGACTGATCACATGACCTGAAAGGTTCAATGGCTAATCAACAACTTTGTTTGATTGGGACCCTATCCATGCCACCTCACATATCAGGAGTGTCGTTCTTCTTTTCATAAAGAGGTCCAAGGGCTAGTCTTGCAGAAGTTTTTTCAGCTACACAGGATGCGCAACATCCGTGCAAGTCCTGGTGACTTTCTCCCCTGCACTGCACCGATCAGATAGATCAGTGTGGGGCAGGAGAAAGGAGAACAGTTCTTTCAGTGATCATGAAGGATGCTGTCAGTGTTTTCCTCCATCAGAATAAGCAGCCTCTAGACTGTAAGAAACACACACATTTTAACATCATTTTGATTGTCTAAAATTTACTGCAGCTAAAAATTACATTTGGTTTACAATGCATTTTGCCAGATATGTTGTCACTTGTCAAAGCTAAGAATTTTACATGCTGGGTTTTTTTATGGCACATTTAGCACTGATAAGTTGTCACACTCTTGCTTAATATGTTAACATTCTGTCTGTAAACTGTATATGCATAGCTACCTTTTTGAAGCAATATTGAGATTTACTTAAGAACGTGGGGCCCAATAAATACCATCAATGGTGCCCAGTCCAAGAGATGGTGGATCCTATAGGTAAACACCACCTCATCATGCACTAAAACTTACTAAAAAAAAAAAAGATGTGAAGTTCACACATATAGAAAATGGACATTTTGTGAATACATATTACACGTATTGTAAAATAGATAGAGCTCATATGTAGAGTTTGTTTGATAAACTTTCCTACTACTTTGTCTAAATTAGAAGCAAATTGGTTGAACATTACTTCTACCTAAAATGGCAGCAAATGCACCTATCTTGGTGATGGACAGGACAGCTAGAGGGGATATGGAGGAGGCTGTTATTTTTTTTTTAATAGGTGTACTTTCACCAATTTGCTGATAATTCATTGAAAGTAGATGATCGGTACAATTGCTGCCAATGCATTTTTTAAAGCTGTATTGTCATGAGTCAAATTTGTTCATGTTAGGTTCTTGCATAGGTCCTATAGCATTGATAAGTTTCCACCCTCTTTCCTACATACACACATCTCTCCTGCATACACACAACTCTACTACTATCACACACGCAATTTTCCGAAATACACACACAACTCTCCTCCATACACAAACACAGTTCTAACACATATAGCTTTTCTACAGCTTTGAAGTATGCACTCACACCTCTGTTACATACACGCACTGTTTTGCTACATACTTGTACACAGCTTTCTTACATACACCAACAGCTCTCTTATATACTCATGCAGCTCCACACACACAAACACTTATATATATATATATATATATATATATATATATATGTACACTCATCCATCGTATACATTACCACATCTTGAAATTCCTTCCAGGAATGTGACTGATCACATGACCTGAAAGGTTCAATGGCTAATCAACAACTTTGTTTGATTGGGACCCTATCCATGCCACCTCACATATCAGGAGTGTCGTTCTTCTTTTCATAAAGAGGTCCAAGGGCTAGTCTTGCAGAAGTTTTTTCAGCTACACAGGATGCGCAACATCCGTGCAAGTCCTGGTGACTTTCTCCCCTGCACTGCACCGATCAGATAGATCAGTGTGGGGCAGGAGAAAGGAGAACAGTTCTTTCAGTGATCATGAAGGATGCTGTCAGTGTTTTCCTCCATCAGAATAAGCAGCCTCTAGACTGTAAGAAACACACACATTTTAACATCATTTTGATTGTCTAAAATTTACTGCAGCTAAAAATTACATTTGGTTTACAATGCATTTTGCCAGATATGTTGTCACTTGTCAAAGCTAAGAATTTTACATGCTGGGTTTTTTTATGGCACATTTAGCACTGATAAGTTGTCACACTCTTGCTTAATATGTTAACATTCTGTCTGTAAACTGTATATGCATAGCTACCTTTTTGAAGCAATATTGAGATTTACTTAAGAACGTGGGGCCCAATAAATACCATCAATGGTGCCCAGTCCAAGAGATGGTGGATCCTATAGGTAAACACCACCTCATCATGCACTAAAACTTACTAAAAAAAAAAAAGATGTGAAGTTCACACATATAGAAAATGGACATTTTGTGAATACATATTACACGTATTGTAAAATAGATAGAGCTCATATGTAGAGTTTGTTTGATAAACTTTCCTACTACTTTGTCTAAATTAGAAGCAAATTGGTTGAACATTACTTCTACCTAAAATGGCAGCAAATGCACCTATCTTGGTGATGGACAGGACAGCTAGAGGGGATATGGAGGAGGCTGTTATTTTTTTTTTAATAGGTGTACTTTCACCAATTTGCTGATAATTCATTGAAAGTAGATGATCGGTACAATTGCTGCCAATGCATTTTTTAAAGCTGTATTGTCATGAGTCAAATTTGATCATGTTAGGTTCTTGCATAGGTCCTATAGCATTGATAAGTTTCCACCCTCTTTCCTACATACACACATCTCTCCTGCATACACACAACTCTACTACTATCACACACGCAATTTTCCGAAATACACACACAACTCTCCTCCATACACAAACACAGTTCTAACACATATAGCTTTTCTACAGCTTTGAAGTATGCACTCACACCTCTGTTACATACACGCACTGTTTTGCTACATACTTGTACACAGCTTTCTTACATACACCAACAGCTCTCTTATATACTCATGCAGCTCCACACACACAAACACTTATATATATATATATATATATATATATATGTACACTCATCCATCGTATACATTACCACATCTTGAAATTCCTTCCAGGAATGTGACTGATCACATGACCTGAAAGGTTCAATGGCTAATCAACAACTTTGTTTGATTGGGACCCTATCCATGCCACCTCACATATCAGGAGTGTCGTTCTTCTTTTCATAAAGAGGTCCAAGGGCTAGTCTTGCAGAAGTTTTTTCAGCTACACAGGATGCGCAACATCCGTGCAAGTCCTGGTGACTTTCTCCCCTGCACTGCACCGATCAGATAGATCAGTGTGGGGCAGGAGAAAGGAGAACAGTTCTTTCAGTGATCATGAAGGATGCTGTCAGTGTTTTCCTCCATCAGAATAAGCAGCCTCTAGACTGTAAGAAACACACACATTTTAACATCATTTTGATTGTCTAAAATTTACTGCAGCTAAAAATTACATTTGGTTTACAATGCATTTTGCCAGATATGTTGTCACTTGTCAAAGCTAAGAATTTTACATGCTGGGTTTTTTTATGGCACATTTAGCACTGATAAGTTGTCACACTCTTGCTTAATATGTTAACATTCTGTCTGTAAACTGTATATGCATAGCTACCTTTTTGAAGCAATATTGAGATTTACTTAAGAACGTGGGGCCCAATAAATACCATCAATGGTGCCCAGTCCAAGAGATGGTGGATCCTATAGGTAAACACCACCTCATCATGCACTAAAACTTACTAAAAAAAAAAAAGATGTGAAGTTCACACATATAGAAAATGGACATTTTGTGAATACATATTACACGTATTGTAAAATAGATAGAGCTCATATGTAGAGTTTGTTTGATAAACTTTCCTACTACTTTGTCTAAATTAGAAGCAAATTGGTTGAACATTACTTCTACCTAAAATGGCAGCAAATGCACCTATCTTGGTGATGGACAGGACAGCTAGAGGGGATATGGAGGAGGCTGTTATTTTTTTTTTTAATAGGTGTACTTTCACCAATTTGCTGATAATTCATTGAAAGTAGATGATCGGTACAATTGCTGCCAATGCATTTTTTAAAGCTGTATTGTCATGAGTCAAATTTGATCATGTTAGGTTCTTGCATAGGTCCTATAGCATTGATAAGTTTCCACCCTCTTTCCTACATACACACATCTCTCCTGCATACACACAACTCTACTACTATCACACACGCAATTTTCCGAAATACACACACAACTCTCCTCCATACACAAACACAGTTCTAACACATATAGCTTTTCTACAGCTTTGAAGTATGCACTCACACCTCTGTTACATACACGCACTGTTTTGCTACATACTTGTACACAGCTTTCTTACATACACCAACAGCTCTCTTATATACTCATGCAGCTCCACACACACAAACACTTATATATATATATATATATATATGTACACTCATCCATCGTATACATTACCACATCTTGAAATTCCTTCCAGGAATGTGACTGATCACATGACCTGAAAGGTTCAATGGCTAATCAACAACTTTGTTTGATTGGGACCCTATCCATGCCACCTCACATATCAGGAGTGTCGTTCTTCTTTTCATAAAGAGGTCCAAGGGCTAGTCTTGCAGAAGTTTTTTCAGCTACACAGGATGCGCAACATCCGTGCAAGTCCTGGTGACTTTCTCCCCTGCACTGCACCGATCAGATAGATCAGTGTGGGGCAGGAGAAAGGAGAACAGTTCTTTCAGTGATCATGAAGGATGCTGTCAGTGTTTTCCTCCATCAGAATAAGCAGCCTCTAGACTGTAAGAAACACACACATTTTAACATCATTTTGATTGTCTAAAATTTACTGCAGCTAAAAATTACATTTGGTTTACAATGCATTTTGCCAGATATGTTGTCACTTGTCAAAGCTAAGAATTTTACATGCTGGGTTTTTTTATGGCACATTTAGCACTGATAAGTTGTCACACTCTTGCTTAATATGTTAACATTCTGTCTGTAAACTGTATATGCATAGCTACCTTTTTGAAGCAATATTGAGATTTACTTAAGAACGTGGGGCCCAATAAATACCATCAATGGTGCCCAGTCCAAGAGATGGTGGATCCTATAGGTAAACACCACCTCATCATGCACTAAAACTTACTAAAAAAAAAAAAGATGTGAAGTTCACACATATAGAAAATGGACATTTTGTGAATACATATTACACGTATTGTAAAATAGATAGAGCTCATATGTAGAGTTTGTTTGATAAACTTTCCTACTACTTTGTCTAAATTAGAAGCAAATTGGTTGAACATTACTTCTACCTAAAATGGCAGCAAATGCACCTATCTTGGTGATGGACAGGACAGCTAGAGGGGATATGGAGGAGGCTGTTATTTTTTTTTTAATAGGTGTACTTTCACCAATTTGCTGATAATTCATTGAAAGTAGATGATCGGTACAATTGCTGCCAATGCATTTTTTAAAGCTGTATTGTCATGAGTCAAATTTGATCATGTTAGGTTCTTGCATAGGTCCTATAGCATTGATAAGTTTCCACCCTCTTTCCTACATACACACATCTCTCCTGCATACACACAACTCTACTACTATCACACACGCAATTTTCCGAAATACACACACAACTCTCCTCCATACACAAACACAGTTCTAACACATATAGCTTTTCTACAGCTTTGAAGTATGCACTCACACCTCTGTTACATACACGCACTGTTTTGCTACATACTTGTACACAGCTTTCTTACATACACCAACAGCTCTCTTATATACTCATGCAGCTCCACACACACAAACACTTATATATATATATATATATATATATATATGTACACTCATCCATCGTATACATTACCACATCTTGAAATTCCTTCCAGGAATGTGACTGATCACATGACCTGAAAGGTTCAATGGCTAATCAACAACTTTGTTTGATTGGGACCCTATCCATGCCACCTCACATATCAGGAGTGTCGTTCTTCTTTTCATAAAGAGGTCCAAGGGCTAGTCTTGCAGAAGTTTTTTCAGCTACACAGGATGCGCAACATCCGTGCAAGTCCTGGTGACTTTCTCCCCTGCACTGCACCGATCAGATAGATCAGTGTGGGGCAGGAGAAAGGAGAACAGTTCTTTCAGTGATCATGAAGGATGCTGTCAGTGTTTTCCTCCATCAGAATAAGCAGCCTCTAGACTGTAAGAAACACACACATTTTAACATCATTTTGATTGTCTAAAATTTACTGCAGCTAAAAATTACATTTGGTTTACAATGCATTTTGCCAGATATGTTGTCACTTGTCAAAGCTAAGAATTTTACATGCTGGGTTTTTTTATGGCACATTTAGCACTGATAAGTTGTCACACTCTTGCTTAATATGTTAACATTCTGTCTGTAAACTGTATATGCATAGCTACCTTTTTGAAGCAATATTGAGATTTACTTAAGAACGTGGGGCCCAATAAATACCATCAATGGTGCCCAGTCCAAGAGATGGTGGATCCTATAGGTAAACACCACCTCATCATGCACTAAAACTTACTAAAAAAAAAAAAGATGTGAAGTTCACACATATAGAAAATGGACATTTTGTGAATACATATTACACGTATTGTAAAATAGATAGAGCTCATATGTAGAGTTTGTTTGATAAACTTTCCTACTACTTTGTCTAAATTAGAAGCAAATTGGTTGAACATTACTTCTACCTAAAATGGCAGCAAATGCACCTATCTTGGTGATGGACAGGACAGCTAGAGGGGATATGGAGGAGGCTGTTATTTTTTTTTTTAATAGGTGTACTTTCACCAATTTGCTGATAATTCATTGAAAGTAGATGATCGGTACAATTGCTGCCAATGCATTTTTTAAAGCTGTATTGTCATGAGTCAAATTTGATCATGTTAGGTTCTTGCATAGGTCCTATAGCATTGATAAGTTTCCACCCTCTTTCCTACATACACACATCTCTCCTGCATACACACAACTCTACTACTATCACACACGCAATTTTCCGAAATACACACACAACTCTCCTCCATACACAAACACAGTTCTAACACATATAGCTTTTCGACAGCTTTGAAGTATGCACTCACACCTCTGTTACATACACGCACTGTTTTGCTACATACTTGTACACAGCTTTCTTACATACACCAACAGCTCTCTTATATACTCATGCAGCTCCACACACACAAACACTTATATATATATATATATATATATATGTACACTCATCCATCGTATACATTACCACATCTTGAAATTCCTTCCAGGAATGTGACTGATCACATGACCTGAAAGGTTCAATGGCTAATCAACAACTTTGTTTGATTGGGACCCTATCCATGCCACCTCACATATCAGGAGTGTCGTTCTTCTTTTCATAAAGAGGTCCAAGGGCTAGTCTTGCAGAAGTTTTTTCAGCTACACAGGATGCGCAACATCCGTGCAAGTCCTGGTGACTTTCTCCCCTGCACTGCACCGATCAGATAGATCAGTGTGGGGCAGGAGAAAGGAGAACAGTTCTTTCAGTGATCATGAAGGATGCTGTCAGTGTTTTCCTCCATCAGAATAAGCAGCCTCTAGACTGTAAGAAACACACACATTTTAACATCATTTTGATTGTCTAAAATTTACTGCAGCTAAAAATTACATTTGGTTTACAATGCATTTTGCCAGATATGTTGTCACTTGTCAAAGCTAAGAATTTTACATGCTGGGTTTTTTTATGGCACATTTAGCACTGATAAGTTGTCACACTCTTGCTTAATATGTTAACATTCTGTCTGTAAACTGTATATGCATAGCTACCTTTTTGAAGCAATATTGAGATTTACTTAAGAACGTGGGGCCCAATAAATACCATCAATGGTGCCCAGTCCAAGAGATGGTGGATCCTATAGGTAAACACCACCTCATCATGCACTAAAACTTACTAAAAAAAAAAAAGATGTGAAGTTCACACATATAGAAAATGGACATTTTGTGAATACATATTACACGTATTGTAAAATAGATAGAGCTCATATGTAGAGTTTGTTTGATAAACTTTCCTACTACTTTGTCTAAATTAGAAGCAAATTGGTTGAACATTACTTCTACCTAAAATGGCAGCAAATGCACCTATCTTGGTGATGGACAGGACAGCTAGAGGGGATATGGAGGAGGCTGTTATTTTTTTTTTAATAGGTGTACTTTCACCAATTTGCTGATAATTCATTGAAAGTAGATGATCGGTACAATTGCTGCCAATGCATTTTTTAAAGCTGTATTGTCATGAGTCAAATTTGATCATGTTAGGTTCTTGCATAGGTCCTATAGCATTGATAAGTTTCCACCCTCTTTCCTACATACACACATCTCTCCTGCATACACACAACTCTACTACTATCACACACGCAATTTTCCGAAATACACACACAACTCTCCTCCATACACAAACACAGTTCTAACACATATAGCTTTTCTACAGCTTTGAAGTATGCACTCACACCTCTGTTACATACACGCACTGTTTTGCTACATACTTGTACACAGCTTTCTTACATACACCAACAGCTCTCTTATATACTCATGCAGCTCCACACACACAAACACTTATATATATATATATATATATGTACACTCATCCATCGTATACATTACCACATCTTGAAATTCCTTCCAGGAATGTGACTGATCACATGACCTGAAAGGTTCAATGGCTAATCAACAACTTTGTTTGATTGGGACCCTATCCATGCCACCTCACATATCAGGAGTGTCGTTCTTCTTTTCATAAAGAGGTCCAAGGGCTAGTCTTGCAGAAGTTTTTTCAGCTACACAGGATGCGCAACATCCGTGCAAGTCCTGGTGACTTTCTCCCCTGCACTGCACCGATCAGATAGATCAGTGTGGGGCAGGAGAAAGGAGAACAGTTCTTTCAGTGATCATGAAGGATGCTGTCAGTGTTTTCCTCCATCAGAATAAGCAGCCTCTAGACTGTAAGAAACACACACATTTTAACATCATTTTGATTGTCTAAAATTTACTGCAGCTAAAAATTACATTTGGTTTACAATGCATTTTGCCAGATATGTTGTCACTTGTCAAAGCTAAGAATTTTACATGCTGGGTTTTTTTATGGCACATTTAGCACTGATAAGTTGTCACACTCTTGCTTAATATGTTAACATTCTGTCTGTAAACTGTATATGCATAGCTACCTTTTTGAAGCAATATTGAGATTTACTTAAGAACGTGGGGCCCAATAAATACCATCAATGGTGCCCAGTCCAAGAGATGGTGGATCCTATAGGTAAACACCACCTCATCATGCACTAAAACTTACTAAAAAAAAAAAAGATGTGAAGTTCACACATATAGAAAATGGACATTTTGTGAATACATATTACACGTATTGTAAAATAGATAGAGCTCATATGTAGAGTTTGTTTGATAAACTTTCCTACTACTTTGTCTAAATTAGAAGCAAATTGGTTGAACATTACTTCTACCTAAAATGGCAGCAAATGCACCTATCTTGGTGATGGACAGGACAGCTAGAGGGGATATGGAGGAGGCTGTTATTTTTTTTTTAATAGGTGTACTTTCACCAATTTGCTGATAATTCATTGAAAGTAGATGATCGGTACAATTGCTGCCAATGCATTTTTTAAAGCTGTATTGTCATGAGTCAAATTTGATCATGTTAGGTTCTTGCATAGGTCCTATAGCATTGATAAGTTTCCACCCTCTTTCCTACATACACACATCTCTCCTGCATACACACAACTCTACTACTATCACACACGCAATTTTCCGAAATACACACACAACTCTCCTCCATACACAAACACAGTTCTAACACATATAGCTTTTCTACAGCTTTGAAGTATGCACTCACACCTCTGTTACATACACGCACTGTTTTGCTACATACTTGTACACAGCTTTCTTACATACACCAACAGCTCTCTTATATACTCATGCAGCTCCACACACACAAACACTTATATATATATATATATATATGTACACTCATCCATCGTATACATTACCACATCTTGAAATTCCTTCCAGGAATGTGACTGATCACATGACCTGAAAGGTTCAATGGCTAATCAACAACTTTGTTTGATTGGGACCCTATCCATGCCACCTCACATATCAGGAGTGTCGTTCTTCTTTTCATAAAGAGGTCCAAGGGCTAGTCTTGCAGAAGTTTTTTCAGCTACACAGGATGCGCAACATCCGTGTAAGTCCTGGTGACTTTCTCCCCTGCACTGCACCGATCAGATAGATCAGTGTGGGGCAGGAGAAAGGAGAACAGTTCTTTCAGTGATCATGAAGGATGCTGTCAGTGTTTTCCTCCATCAGAATAAGCAGCCTCTAGACTGTAAGAAACACACACATTTTAACATCATTTTGATTGTCTAAAATTTACTGCAGCTAAAAATTACATTTGGTTTACAATGCATTTTGCCAGATATGTTGTCACTTGTCAAAGCTAAGAATTTTACATGCTGGGTTTTTTTATGGCACATTTAGCACTGATAAGTTGTCACACTCTTGCTTAATATGTTAACATTCTGTCTGTAAACTGTATATGCATAGCTACCTTTTTGAAGCAATATTGAGATTTACTTAAGAACGTGGGGCCCAATAAATACCATCAATGGTGCCCAGTCCAAGAGATGGTGGATCCTATAGGTAAACACCACCTCATCATGCACTAAAACTTACTAAAAAAAAAAAAGATGTGAAGTTCACACATATAGAAAATGGACATTTTGTGAATACATATTACACGTATTGTAAAATAGATAGAGCTCATATGTAGAGTTTGTTTGATAAACTTTCCTACTACTTTGTCTAAATTAGAAGCAAATTGGTTGAACATTACTTCTACCTAAAATGGCAGAAAACGCACCTATCTTGGTGATGGACAGGACAGCTAGAGGGGATATGGAGGAGGCTGTTATTTTTTTTTTAATAGGTGTACTTTCACCAATTTGCTGATAATTCATTGAAAGTAGATGATCGGTACAATTGCTGCCAATGCATTTTTTAAAGCTGTATTGTCATGAGTCAAATTTGATCATGTTAGGTTCTTGCATAGGTCCTATAGCATTGATAAGTTTCCACCCTCTTTCCTACATACACACATCTCTCCTGCATACACACAACTCTACTACTATCACACACGCAATTTTCCGAAATACACACACAACTCTCCTCCATACACAAACACAGTTCTAACACATATAGCTTTTCGACAGCTTTGAAGTATGCACTCACACCTCTGTTACATACACGCACTGTTTTGCTACATACTTGTACACAGCTTTCTTACATACACCAACAGCTCTCTTATATACTCATGCAGCTCCACACACACAAACACTTATATATATATATATATATATATATATGTACACTCATCCATCGTATACATTACCACATCTTGAAATTCCTTCCAGGAATGTGACTGATCACATGACCTGAAAGGTTCAATGGCTAATCAACAACTTTGTTTGATTGGGACCCTATCCATGCCACCTCACATATCAGGAGTGTCGTTCTTCTTTTCATAAAGAGGTCCAAGGGCTAGTCTTGCAGAAGTTTTTTCAGCTACACAGGATGCGCAACATCCGTGCAAGTCCTGGTGACTTTCTCCCCTGCACTGCACCGATCAGATAGATCAGTGTGGGGCAGGAGAAAGGAGAACAGTTCTTTCAGTGATCATGAAGGATGCTGTCAGTGTTTTCCTCCATCAGAATAAGCAGCCTCTAGACTGTAAGAAACGCACACATTTTAACATCATTTTGATTGTCTAAAATTTACTGCAGCTAAAAATTACATTTGGTTTACAATGCATTTTGCCAGATATGTTGTCACTTGTCAAAGCTAAGAATTTTACATGCTGGGTTTTTTTATGGCACATTTAGCACTGATAAGTTGTCACACTCTTGCTTAATATGTTAACATTCTGTCTGTAAACTGTATATGCATAGCTACCTTTTTGAAGCAATATTGAGATTTACTTAAGAACGTGGGGCCCAATAAATACCATCAATGGTGCCCAGTCCAAGAGATGGTGGATCCTATAGGTAAACACCACCTCATCATGCACTAAAACTTACTAAAAAAAAAAAAGATGTGAAGTTCACACATATAGAAAATGGACATTTTGTGAATACATATTACACGTATTGTAAAATAGATAGAGCTCATATGTAGAGTTTGTTTGATAAACTTTCCTACTACTTTGTCTAAATTAGAAGCAAATTGGTTGAACATTACTTCTACCTAAAATGGCAGCAAATGCACCTATCTTGGTGATCGACAGGACAGCTAGAGGGGATATGGAGGAGGCTGTTATTTTTTTTTTAATAGGTGTACTTTCACCAATTTGCTGATAATTCATTGAAAGTAGATGATCGGTACAATTGCTGCCAATGCATTTTTTAAAGCTGTATTGTCATGAGTCAAATTTGATCATGTTAGGTTCTTGCATAGGTCCTATAGCATTGATAAGTTTCCACCCTCTTTCCTACATACACACATCTCTCCTGCATACACACAACTCTACTACTATCACACACGCAATTTTCCGAAATACACACACAACTCTCCTCCATACACAAACACAGTTCTAACACATATAGCTTTTCTACAGCTTTGAAGTATGCACTCACACCTCTGTTACATACACGCACTGTTTTGCTACATACTTGTACACAGCTTTCTTACATACACCAACAGCTCTCTTATATACTCATGCAGCTCCACACACACAAACACTTATATATATATATATATATATATATATATGTACACTCATCCATCGTATACATTACCACATCTTGAAATTCCTTCCAGGAATGTGACTGATCACATGACCTGAAAGGTTCAATGGCTAATCAACAACTTTGTTTGATTGGGACCCTATCCATGCCACCTCACATATCAGGAGTGTCGTTCTTCTTTTCATAAAGAGGTCCAAGGGCTAGTCTTGCAGAAGTTTTTTCAGCTACACAGGATGCGCAACATCCGTGCAAGTCCTGGTGACTTTCTCCCCTGCACTGCACCGATCAGATAGATCAGTGTGGGGCAGGAGAAAGGAGAACAGTTCTTTCAGTGATCATGAAGGATGCTGTCAGTGTTTTCCTCCATCAGAATAAGCAGCCTCTAGACTGTAAGAAACGCACACATTTTAACATCATTTTGATTGTCTAAAATTTACTGCAGCTAAAAATTACATTTGGTTTACAATGCATTTTGCCAGATATGTTGTCACTTGTCAAAGCTAAGAATTTTACATGCTGGGTTTTTTTATGGCACATTTAGCACTGATAAGTTGTCACACTCTTGCTTAATATGTTAACATTCTGTCTGTAAACTGTATATGCATAGCTACCTTTTTGAAGCAATATTGAGATTTACTTAAGAACGTGGGGCCCAATAAATACCATCAATGGTGCCCAGTCCAAGAGATGGTGGATCCTATAGGTAAACACCACCTCATCATGCACTAAAACTTACTAAAAAAAAAAAAGATGTGAAGTTCACACATATAGAAAATGGACATTTTGTGAATACATATTACACGTATTGTAAAATAGATAGAGCTCATATGTAGAGTTTGTTTGATAAACTTTCCTACTACTTTGTCTAAATTAGAAGCAAATTGGTTGAACATTACTTCTACCTAAAATGGCAGAAAACGCACCTATCTTGGTGATGGACAGGACAGCTAGAGGGGATATGGAGGAGGCTGTTATTTTTTTTTTAATAGGTGTACTTTCACCAATTTGCTGATAATTCATTGAAAGTAGATGATCGGTACAATTGCTGCCAATGCATTTTTTAAAGCTGTATTGTCATGAGTCAAATTTGATCATGTTAGGTTCTTGCATAGGTCCTATAGCATTGATAAGTTTCCACCCTCTTTCCTACATACACACATCTCTCCTGCATACACACAACTCTACTACTATCACACACGCAATTTTCCGAAATACACACACAACTCTCCTCCATACACAAACACAGTTCTAACACATATAGCTTTTCTACAGCTTTGAAGTATGCACTCACACCTCTGTTACATACACGCACTGTTTTGCTACATACTTGTACACAGCTTTCTTACATACACCAACAGCTCTCTTATATACTCATGCAGCTCCACACACACAAACACTTATATATATATATATATATATATATATATATGTACACTCATCCATCGTATACATTACCACATCTTGAAATTCCTTCCAGGAATGTGACTGATCACATGACCTGAAAGGTTCAATGGCTAATCAACAACTTTGTTTGATTGGGACCCTATCCATGCCACCTCACATATCAGGAGTGTCGTTCTTCTTTTCATAAAGAGGTCCAAGGGCTAGTCTTGCAGAAGTTTTTTCAGCTACACAGGATGCGCAACATCCGTGCAAGTCCTGGTGACTTTCTCCCCTGCACTGCACCGATCAGATAGATCAGTGTGGGGCAGGAGAAAGGAGAACAGTTCTTTCAGTGATCATGAAGGATGCTGTCAGTGTTTTCCTCCATCAGAATAAGCAGCCTCTAGACTGTAAGAAACGCACACATTTTAACATCATTTTGATTGTCTAAAATTTACTGCAGCTAAAAATTACATTTGGTTTACAATGCATTTTGCCAGATATGTTGTCACTTGTCAAAGCTAAGAATTTTACATGCTGGGTTTTTTTATGGCACATTTAGCACTGATAAGTTGTCACACTCTTGCTTAATATGTTAACATTCTGTCTGTAAACTGTATATGCATAGCTACCTTTTTGAAGCAATATTGAGATTTACTTAAGAACGTGGGGCCCAATAAATACCATCAATGGTGCCCAGTCCAAGAGATGGTGGATCCTATAGGTAAACACCACCTCATCATGCACTAAAACTTACTAAAAAAAAAAAAGATGTGAAGTTCACACATATAGAAAATGGACATTTTGTGAATACATATTACACGTATTGTAAAATAGATAGAGCTCATATGTAGAGTTTGTTTGATAAACTTTCCTACTACTTTGTCTAAATTAGAAGCAAATTGGTTGAACATTACTTCTACCTAAAATGGCAGAAAACGCACCTATCTTGGTGATGGACAGGACAGCTAGAGGGGATATGGAGGAGGCTGTTATTTTTTTTTTAATAGGTGTACTTTCACCAATTTGCTGATAATTCATTGAAAGTAGATGATCGGTACAATTGCTGCCAATGCATTTTTTAAAGCTGTATTGTCATGAGTCAAATTTGATCATGTTAGGTTCTTGCATAGGTCCTATAGCATTGATAAGTTTCCACCCTCTTTCCTACATACACACATCTCTCCTGCATACACACAACTCTACTACTATCACACACGCAATTTTCCGAAATACACACACAACTCTCCTCCATACACAAACACAGTTCTAACACATATAGCTTTTCTACAGCTTTGAAGTATGCACTCACACCTCTGTTACATACACGCACTGTTTTGCTACATACTTGTACACAGCTTTCTTACATACACCAACAGCTCTCTTATATACTCATGCAGCTCCACACACACAAACACTTATATATATATATATATATATATATATATATGTACACTCATCCATCGTATACATTACCACATCTTGAAATTCCTTCCAGGAATGTGACTGATCACATGACCTGAAAGGTTCAATGGCTAATCAACAACTTTGTTTGATTGGGACCCTATCCATGCCACCTCACATATCAGGAGTGTCGTTCTTCTTTTCATAAAGAGGTCCAAGGGCTAGTCTTGCAGAAGTTTTTTCAGCTACACAGGATGCGCAACATCCGTGCAAGTCCTGGTGACTTTCTCCCCTGCACTGCACCGATCAGATAGATCAGTGTGGGGCAGGAGAAAGGAGAACAGTTCTTTCAGTGATCATGAAGGATGCTGTCAGTGTTTTCCTCCATCAGAATAAGCAGCCTCTAGACTGTAAGAAACGCACACATTTTAACATCATTTTGATTGTCTAAAATTTACTGCAGCTAAAAATTACATTTGGTTTACAATGCATTTTGCCAGATATGTTGTCACTTGTCAAAGCTAAGAATTTTACATGCTGGGTTTTTTTATGGCACATTTAGCACTGATAAGTTGTCACACTCTTGCTTAATATGTTAACATTCTGTCTGTAAACTGTATATGCATAGCTACCTTTTTGAAGCAATATTGAGATTTACTTAAGAACGTGGGGCCCAATAAATACCATCAATGGTGCCCAGTCCAAGAGATGGTGGATCCTATAGGTAAACACCACCTCATCATGCACTAAAACTTACTAAAAAAAAAAAAGATGTGAAGTTCACACATATAGAAAATGGACATTTTGTGAATACATATTACACGTATTGTAAAATAGATAGAGCTCATATGTAGAGTTTGTTTGATAAACTTTCCTACTACTTTGTCTAAATTAGAAGCAAATTGGTTGAACATTACTTCTACCTAAAATGGCAGAAAACGCACCTATCTTGGTGATGGACAGGACAGCTAGAGGGGATATGGAGGAGGCTGTTATTTTTTTTTTAATAGGTGTACTTTCACCAATTTGCTGATAATTCATTGAAAGTAGATGATCGGTACAATTGCTGCCAATGCATTTTTTAAAGCTGTATTGTCATGAGTCAAATTTGATCATGTTAGGTTCTTGCATAGGTCCTATAGCATTGATAAGTTTCCACCCTCTTTCCTACATACACACATCTCTCCTGCATACACACAACTCTACTACTATCACACACGCAATTTTCCGAAATACACACACAACTCTCCTCCATACACAAACACAGTTCTAACACATATAGCTTTTCTACAGCTTTGAAGTATGCACTCACACCTCTGTTACATACACGCACTGTTTTGCTACATACTTGTACACAGCTTTCTTACATACACCAACAGCTCTCTTATATACTCATGCAGCTCCACACACACAAACACTTATATATATATATATATATATATGTACACTCATCCATCGTATACATTACCACATCTTGAAATTCCTTCCAGGAATGTGACTGATCACATGACCTGAAAGGTTCAATGGCTAATCAACAACTTTGTTTGATTGGGACCCTATCCATGCCACCTCACATATCAGGAGTGTCGTTCTTCTTTTCATAAAGAGGTCCAAGGGCTAGTCTTGCAGAAGTTTTTTCAGCTACACAGGATGCGCAACATCCGTGCAAGTCCTGGTGACTTTCTCCCCTGCACTGCACCGATCAGATAGATCAGTGTGGGGCAGGAGAAAGGAGAACAGTTCTTTCAGTGATCATGAAGGATGCTGTCAGTGTTTTCCTCCATCAGAATAAGCAGCCTCTAGACTGTAAGAAACGCACACATTTTAACATCATTTTGATTGTCTAAAATTTACTGCAGCTAAAAATTACATTTGGTTTACAATGCATTTTGCCAGATATGTTGTCACTTGTCAAAGCTAAGAATTTTACATGCTGGGTTTTTTTATGGCACATTTAGCACTGATAAGTTGTCACACTCTTGCTTAATATGTTAACATTCTGTCTGTAAACTGTATATGCATAGCTACCTTTTTGAAGCAATATTGAGATTTACTTAAGAACGTGGGGCCCAATAAATACCATCAATGGTGCCCAGTCCAAGAGATGGTGGATCCTATAGGTAAACACCACCTCATCATGCACTAAAACTTACTAAAAAAAAAAAAGATGTGAAGTTCACACATATAGAAAATGGACATTTTGTGAATACATATTACACGTATTGTAAAATAGATAGAGCTCATATGTAGAGTTTGTTTGATAAACTTTCCTACTACTTTGTCTAAATTAGAAGCAAATTGGTTGAACATTACTTCTACCTAAAATGGCAGAAAACGCACCTATCTTGGTGATGGACAGGACAGCTAGAGGGGATATGGAGGAGGCTGTTATTTTTTTTTTAATAGGTGTACTTTCACCAATTTGCTGATAATTCATTGAAAGTAGATGATCGGTACAATTGCTGCCAATGCATTTTTTAAAGCTGTATTGTCATGAGTCAAATTTGATCATGTTAGGTTCTTGCATAGGTCCTATAGCATTGATAAGTTTCCACCCTCTTTCCTACATACACACATCTCTCCTGCATACACACAACTCTACTACTATCACACACGCAATTTTCCGAAATACACACACAACTCTCCTCCATACACAAACACAGTTCTAACACATATAGCTTTTCTACAGCTTTGAAGTATGCACTCACACCTCTGTTACATACACGCACTGTTTTGCTACATACTTGTACACAGCTTTCTTACATACACCAACAGCTCTCTTATATACTCATGCAGCTCCACACACACAAACACTTATATATATATATATATATATATATGTACACTCATCCATCGTATACATTACCACATCTTGAAATTCCTTCCAGGAATGTGACTGATCACATGACCTGAAAGGTTCAATGGCTAATCAACAACTTTGTTTGATTGGGACCCTATCCATGCCACCTCACATATCAGGAGTGTCGTTCTTCTTTTCATAAAGAGGTCCAAGGGCTAGTCTTGCAGAAGTTTTTTCAGCTACACAGGATGCGCAACATCCGTGCAAGTCCTGGTGACTTTCTCCCCTGCACTGCACCGATCAGATAGATCAGTGTGGGGCAGGAGAAAGGAGAACAGTTCTTTCAGTGATCATGAAGGATGCTGTCAGTGTTTTCCTCCATCAGAATAAGCAGCCTCTAGACTGTAAGAAACGCACACATTTTAACATCATTTTGATTGTCTAAAATTTACTGCAGCTAAAAATTACATTTGGTTTACAATGCATTTTGCCAGATATGTTGTCACTTGTCAAAGCTAAGAATTTTACATGCTGGGTTTTTTTATGGCACATTTAGCACTGATAAGTTGTCACACTCTTGCTTAATATGTTAACATTCTGTCTGTAAACTGTATATGCATAGCTACCTTTTTGAAGCAATATTGAGATTTACTTAAGAACGTGGGGCCCAATAAATACCATCAATGGTGCCCAGTCCAAGAGATGGTGGATCCTATAGGTAAACACCACCTCATCATGCACTAAAACTTACTAAAAAAAAAAAAGATGTGAAGTTCACACATATAGAAAATGGACATTTTGTGAATACATATTACACGTATTGTAAAATAGATAGAGCTCATATGTAGAGTTTGTTTGATAAACTTTCCTACTACTTTGTCTAAATTAGAAGCAAATTGGTTGAACATTACTTCTACCTAAAATGGCAGAAAACGCACCTATCTTGGTGATGGACAGGACAGCTAGAGGGGATATGGAGGAGGCTGTTATTTTTTTTTTAATAGGTGTACTTTCACCAATTTGCTGATAATTCATTGAAAGTAGATGATCGGTACAATTGCTGCCAATGCATTTTTTAAAGCTGTATTGTCATGAGTCAAATTTGATCATGTTAGGTTCTTGCATAGGTCCTATAGCATTGATAAGTTTCCACCCTCTTTCCTACATACACACATCTCTCCTGCATACACACAACTCTACTACTATCACACACGCAATTTTCCGAAATACACACACAACTCTCCTCCATACACAAACACAGTTCTAACACATATAGCTTTTCTACAGCTTTGAAGTATGCACTCACACCTCTGTTACATACACGCACTGTTTTGCTACATACTTGTACACAGCTTTCTTACATACACCAACAGCTCTCTTATATACTCATGCAGCTCCACACACACAAACACTTATATATATATATATATATATATATATATGTACACTCATCCATCGTATACATTACCACATCTTGAAATTCCTTCCAGGAATGTGACTGATCACATGACCTGAAAGGTTCAATGGCTAATCAACAACTTTGTTTGATTGGGACCCTATCCATGCCACCTCACATATCAGGAGTGTCGTTCTTCTTTTCATAAAGAGGTCCAAGGGCTAGTCTTGCAGAAGTTTTTTCAGCTACACAGGATGCGCAACATCCGTGCAAGTCCTGGTGACTTTCTCCCCTGCACTGCACCGATCAGATAGATCAGTGTGGGGCAGGAGAAAGGAGAACAGTTCTTTCAGTGATCATGAAGGATGCTGTCAGTGTTTTCCTCCATCAGAATAAGCAGCCTCTAGACTGTAAGAAACGCACACATTTTAACATCATTTTGATTGTCTAAAATTTACTGCAGCTAAAAATTACATTTGGTTTACAATGCATTTTGCCAGATATGTTGTCACTTGTCAAAGCTAAGAATTTTACATGCTGGGTTTTTTTATGGCACATTTAGCACTGATAAGTTGTCACACTCTTGCTTAATATGTTAACATTCTGTCTGTAAACTGTATATGCATAGCTACCTTTTTGAAGCAATATTGAGATTTACTTAAGAACGTGGGGCCCAATAAATACCATCAATGGTGCCCAGTCCAAGAGATGGTGGATCCTATAGGTAAACACCACCTCATCATGCACTAAAACTTACTAAAAAAAAAAAAGATGTGAAGTTCACACATATAGAAAATGGACATTTTGTGAATACATATTACACGTATTGTAAAATAGATAGAGCTCATATGTAGAGTTTGTTTGATAAACTTTCCTACTACTTTGTCTAAATTAGAAGCAAATTGGTTGAACATTACTTCTACCTAAAATGGCAGAAAACGCACCTATCTTGGTGATGGACAGGACAGCTAGAGGGGATATGGAGGAGGCTGTTATTTTTTTTTTAATAGGTGTACTTTCACCAATTTGCTGATAATTCATTGAAAGTAGATGATCGGTACAATTGCTGCCAATGCATTTTTTAAAGCTGTATTGTCATGAGTCAAATTTGATCATGTTAGGTTCTTGCATAGGTCCTATAGCATTGATAAGTTTCCACCCTCTTTCCTACATACACACATCTCTCCTGCATACACACAACTCTACTACTATCACACACGCAATTTTCCGAAATACACACACAACTCTCCTCCATACACAAACACAGTTCTAACACATATAGCTTTTCTACAGCTTTGAAGTATGCACTCACACCTCTGTTACATACACGCACTGTTTTGCTACATACTTGTACACAGCTTTCTTACATACACCAACAGCTCTCTTATATACTCATGCAGCTCCACACACACAAACACTTATATATATATATATATATATATATATATATATGTACACTCATCCATCGTATACATTACCACATCTTGAAATTCCTTCCAGGAATGTGACTGATCACATGACCTGAAAGGTTCAATGGCTAATCAACAACTTTGTTTGATTGGGACCCTATCCATGCCACCTCACATATCAGGAGTGTCGTTCTTCTTTTCATAAAGAGGTCCAAGGGCTAGTCTTGCAGAAGTTTTTTCAGCTACACAGGATGCGCAACATCCGTGCAAGTCCTGGTGACTTTCTCCCCTGCACTGCACCGATCAGATAGATCAGTGTGGGGCAGGAGAAAGGAGAACAGTTCTTTCAGTGATCATGAAGGATGCTGTCAGTGTTTTCCTCCATCAGAATAAGCAGCCTCTAGACTGTAAGAAACGCACACATTTTAACATCATTTTGATTGTCTAAAATTTACTGCAGCTAAAAATTACATTTGGTTTACAATGCATTTTGCCAGATATGTTGTCACTTGTCAAAGCTAAGAATTTTACATGCTGGGTTTTTTTATGGCACATTTAGCACTGATAAGTTGTCACACTCTTGCTTAATATGTTAACATTCTGTCTGTAAACTGTATATGCATAGCTACCTTTTTGAAGCAATATTGAGATTTACTTAAGAACGTGGGGCCCAATAAATACCATCAATGGTGCCCAGTCCAAGAGATGGTGGATCCTATAGGTAAACACCACCTCATCATGCACTAAAACTTACTAAAAAAAAAAAAGATGTGAAGTTCACACATATAGAAAATGGACATTTTGTGAATACATATTACACGTATTGTAAAATAGATAGAGCTCATATGTAGAGTTTGTTTGATAAACTTTCCTACTACTTTGTCTAAATTAGAAGCAAATTGGTTGAACATTACTTCTACCTAAAATGGCAGAAAACGCACCTATCTTGGTGATGGACAGGACAGCTAGAGGGGATATGGAGGAGGCTGTTATTTTTTTTTTAATAGGTGTACTTTCACCAATTTGCTGATAATTCATTGAAAGTAGATGATCGGTACAATTGCTGCCAATGCATTTTTTAAAGCTGTATTGTCATGAGTCAAATTTGATCATGTTAGGTTCTTGCATAGGTCCTATAGCATTGATAAGTTTCCACCCTCTTTCCTACATACACACATCTCTCCTGCATACACACAACTCTACTACTATCACACACGCAATTTTCCGAAATACACACACAACTCTCCTCCATACACAAACACAGTTCTAACACATATAGCTTTTCTACAGCTTTGAAGTATGCACTCACACCTCTGTTACATACACGCACTGTTTTGCTACATACTTGTACACAGCTTTCTTACATACACCAACAGCTCTCTTATATACTCATGCAGCTCCACACACACAAACACTTATATATATATATATATATATATATATGTACACTCATCCATCGTATACATTACCACATCTTGAAATTCCTTCCAGGAATGTGACTGATCACATGACCTGAAAGGTTCAATGGCTAATCAACAACTTTGTTTGATTGGGACCCTATCCATGCCACCTCACATATCAGGAGTGTCGTTCTTCTTTTCATAAAGAGGTCCAAGGGCTAGTCTTGCAGAAGTTTTTTCAGCTACACAGGATGCGCAACATCCGTGCAAGTCCTGGTGACTTTCTCCCCTGCACTGCACCGATCAGATAGATCAGTGTGGGGCAGGAGAAAGGAGAACAGTTCTTTCAGTGATCATGAAGGATGCTGTCAGTGTTTTCCTCCATCAGAATAAGCAGCCTCTAGACTGTAAGAAACACACACATTTTAACATCATTTTGATTGTCTAAAATTTACTGCAGCTAAAAATTACATTTGGTTTACAATGCATTTTGCCAGATATGTTGTCACTTGTCAAAGCTAAGAATTTTACATGCTGGGTTTTTTTATGGCACATTTAGCACTGATAAGTTGTCACACTCTTGCTTAATATGTTAACATTCTGTCTGTAAACTGTATATGCATAGCTACCTTTTTGAAGCAATATTGAGATTTATTTAAGAACGTGGGGCCCAATAAATACCATCAATGGTGCCCAGTCCAAGAGATGGTGGATCCTATAGGTAAACACCACCTCATCATGCACTAAAACTTACTAAAAAAAAAAAAGATGTGAAGTTCACACATATAGAAAATGGACATTTTGTGAATACATATTACACGTATTGTAAAATAGATAGAGCTCATATGTAGAGTTTGTTTGATAAACTTTCCTACTACTTTGTCTAAATTAGAAGCAAATTGGTTGAACATTACTTCTACCTAAAATGGCAGCAAATGCACCCATCTTGGTGATGGACAGGACAGCTAGAGGGGATATGGAGGAGGCTGTTATTTTTTTTTTAATAGGTGTACTTTCACCAATTTGCTGATAATTCATTGAAAGTAGATGATCGGTACAATTGCTGCCAATGCATTTTTTAAAGCTGTATTGTCATGAGTCAAATTTGATCATGTTAGGTTCTTGCATAGGTCCTATAGCATTGATAAGTTTCCACCCTCTTTCCTACATACACACATCTCTCCTGCATACACACAACTCTACTACTATCACACACGCAATTTTCCGAAATACACACACAACTCTCCTCCATACACAAACACAGTTCTAACACATATAGCTTTTCTACAGCTTTGAAGTATGCGCTCACACCTCTGTTACATACACGCACTGTTTTGCTACATACTTGTACACAGCTTTCTTACATACACCAACAGCTCTCTTATATACTCATGCAGCTCCACACACACAAACACTTATATATATATATATATATATATGTACACTCATCCATCGTATACATTACCACATCTTGAAATTCCTTCCAGGAATGTGACTGATCACATGACCTGAAAGGTTCAATGGCTAATCAACAACTTTGTTTGATTGGGACCCTATCCATGCCACCTCACATATCAGGAGTGTCGTTCTTCTTTTCATAAAGAGGTCCAAGGGCTAGTCTTGCAGAAGTTTTTTCAGCTACACAGGATGCGCAACATCCGTGTAAGTCCTGGTGACTTTCTCCCCTGCACTGCACCGATCAGATAGATCAGTGTGGGGCAGGAGAAAGGAGAACAGTTCTTTCAGTGATCATGAAGGATGCTGTCAGTGTTTTCCTCCATCAGAATAAGCAGCCTCTAGACTGTAAGAAACACACACATTTTAACATCATTTTGATTGTCTAAAATTTACTGCAGCTAAAAATTACATTTGGTTTACAATGCATTTTGCCAGATATGTTGTCACTTGTCAAAGCTAAGAATTTTACATGCTGGGTTTTTTTATGGCACATTTAGCACTGATAAGTTGTCACACTCTTGCTTAATATGTTAACATTCTGTCTGTAAACTGTATATGCATAGCTACCTTTTTGAAGCAATATTGAGATTTACTTAAGAACGTGGGGCCCAATAAATACCATCAATGGTGCCCAGTCCAAGAGATGGTGGATCCTATAGGTAAACACCACCTCATCATGCACTAAAACTTACTAAAAAAAAAAAAGATGTGAAGTTCACACATATAGAAAATGGACATTTTGTGAATACATATTACACGTATTGTAAAATAGATAGAGCTCATATGTAGAGTTTGTTTGATAAACTTTCCTACTACTTTGTCTAAATTAGAAGCAAATTGGTTGAACATTACTTCTACCTAAAATGGCAGAAAACGCACCTATCTTGGTGATGGACAGGACAGCTAGAGGGGATATGGAGGAGGCTGTTATTTTTTTTTTAATAGGTGTACTTTCACCAATTTGCTGATAATTCATTGAAAGTAGATGATCGGTACAATTGCTGCCAATGCATTTTTTAAAGCTGTATTGTCATGAGTCAAATTTGATCATGTTAGGTTCTTGCATAGGTCCTATAGCATTGATAAGTTTCCACCCTCTTTCCTACATACACACATCTCTCCTGCATACACACAACTCTACTACTATCACACACGCAATTTTCCGAAATACACACACAACTCTCCTCCATACACAAACACAGTTCTAACACATATAGCTTTTCTACAGCTTTGAAGTATGCACTCACACCTCTGTTACATACACGCACTGTTTTGCTACATACTTGTACACAGCTTTCTTACATACACCAACAGCTCTCTTATATACTCATGCAGCTCCACACACACAAACACTTATATATATATATATATATATATATATGTACACTCATCCATCGTATACATTACCACATCTTGAAATTCCTTCCAGGAATGTGACTGATCACATGACCTGAAAGGTTCAATGGCTAATCAACAACTTTGTTTGATTGGGACCCTATCCATGCCACCTCACATATCAGGAGTGTCGTTCTTCTTTTCATAAAGAGGTCCAAGGGCTAGTCTTGCAGAAGTTTTTTCAGCTACACAGGATGCGCAACATCCGTGCAAGTCCTGGTGACTTTCTCCCCTGCACTGCACCGATCAGATAGATCAGTGTGGGGCAGGAGAAAGGAGAACAGTTCTTTCAGTGATCATGAAGGATGCTGTCAGTGTTTTCCTCCATCAGAATAAGCAGCCTCTAGACTGTAAGAAACGCACACATTTTAACATCATTTTGATTGTCTAAAATTTACTGCAGCTAAAAATTACATTTGGTTTACAATGCATTTTGCCAGATATGTTGTCACTTGTCAAAGCTAAGAATTTTACATGCTGGGTTTTTTTATGGCACATTTAGCACTGATAAGTTGTCACACTCTTGCTTAATATGTTAACATTCTGTCTGTAAACTGTATATGCATAGCTACCTTTTTGAAGCAATATTGAGATTTACTTAAGAACGTGGGGCCCAATAAATACCATCAATGGTGCCCAGTCCAAGAGATGGTGGATCCTATAGGTAAACACCACCTCATCATGCACTAAAACTTACTAAAAAAAAAAAAGATGTGAAGTTCACACATATAGAAAATGGACATTTTGTGAATACATATTACACGTATTGTAAAATAGATAGAGCTCATATGTAGAGTTTGTTTGATAAACTTTCCTACTACTTTGTCTAAATTAGAAGCAAATTGGTTGAACATTACTTCTACCTAAAATGGCAGAAAACGCACCTATCTTGGTGATGGACAGGACAGCTAGAGGGGATATGGAGGAGGCTGTTATTTTTTTTTTAATAGGTGTACTTTCACCAATTTGCTGATAATTCATTGAAAGTAGATGATCGGTACAATTGCTGCCAATGCATTTTTTAAAGCTGTATTGTCATGAGTCAAATTTGATCATGTTAGGTTCTTGCATAGGTCCTATAGCATTGATAAGTTTCCACCCTCTTTCCTACATACACACATCTCTCCTGCATACACACAACTCTACTACTATCACACACGCAATTTTCCGAAATACACACACAACTCTCCTCCATACACAAACACAGTTCTAACACATATAGCTTTTCTACAGCTTTGAAGTATGCACTCACACCTCTGTTACATACACGCACTGTTTTGCTACATACTTGTACACAGCTTTCTTACATACACCAACAGCTCTCTTATATACTCATGCAGCTCCACACACACAAACACTTATATATATATATATATATATATATATATATGTACACTCATCCATCGTATACATTACCACATCTTGAAATTCCTTCCAGGAATGTGACTGATCACATGACCTGAAAGGTTCAATGGCTAATCAACAACTTTGTTTGATTGGGACCCTATCCATGCCACCTCACATATCAGGAGTGTCGTTCTTCTTTTCATAAAGAGGTCCAAGGGCTAGTCTTGCAGAAGTTTTTTCAGCTACACAGGATGCGCAACATCCGTGTAAGTCCTGGTGACTTTCTCCCCTGCACTGCACCGATCAGATAGATCAGTGTGGGGCAGGAGAAAGGAGAACAGTTCTTTCAGTGATCATGAAGGATGCTGTCAGTGTTTTCCTCCATCAGAATAAGCAGCCTCTAGACTGTAAGAAACACACACATTTTAACATCATTTTGATTGTCTAAAATTTACTGCAGCTAAAAATTACATTTGGTTTACAATGCATTTTGCCAGATATGTTGTCACTTGTCAAAGCTAAGAATTTTACATGCTGGGTTTTTTTATGGCACATTTAGCACTGATAAGTTGTCACACTCTTGCTTAATATGTTAACATTCTGTCTGTAAACTGTATATGCATAGCTACCTTTTTGAAGCAATATTGAGATTTACTTAAGAACGTGGGGCCCAATAAATACCATCAATGGTGCCCAGTCCAAGAGATGGTGGATCCTATAGGTAAACACCACCTCATCATGCACTAAAACTTACTAAAAAAAAAAAAGATGTGAAGTTCACACATATAGAAAATGGACATTTTGTGAATACATATTACACGTATTGTAAAATAGATAGAGCTCATATGTAGAGTTTGTTTGATAAACTTTCCTACTACTTTGTCTAAATTAGAAGCAAATTGGTTGAACATTACTTCTACCTAAAATGGCAGAAAACGCACCTATCTTGGTGATGGACAGGACAGCTAGAGGGGATATGGAGGAGGCTGTTATTTTTTTTTTAATAGGTGTACTTTCACCAATTTGCTGATAATTCATTGAAAGTAGATGATCGGTACAATTGCTGCCAATGCATTTTTTAAAGCTGTATTGTCATGAGTCAAATTTGATCATGTTAGGTTCTTGCATAGGTCCTATAGCATTGATAAGTTTCCACCCTCTTTCCTACATACACACATCTCTCCTGCATACACACAACTCTACTACTATCACACACGCAATTTTCCGAAATACACACACAACTCTCCTCCATACACAAACACAGTTCTAACACATATAGCTTTTCTACAGCTTTGAAGTATGCACTCACACCTCTGTTACATACACGCACTGTTTTGCTACATACTTGTACACAGCTTTCTTACATACACCAACAGCTCTCTTATATACTCATGCAGCTCCACACACACAAACACTTATATATATATATATATATATATATGTACACTCATCCATCGTATACATTACCACATCTTGAAATTCCTTCCAGGAATGTGACTGATCACATGACCTGAAAGGTTCAATGGCTAATCAACAACTTTGTTTGATTGGGACCCTATCCATGCCACCTCACATATCAGGAGTGTCGTTCTTCTTTTCATAAAGAGGTCCAAGGGCTAGTCTTGCAGAAGTTTTTTCAGCTACACAGGATGCGCAACATCCGTGCAAGTCCTGGTGACTTTCTCCCCTGCACTGCACCGATCAGATAGATCAGTGTGGGGCAGGAGAAAGGAGAACAGTTCTTTCAGTGATCATGAAGGATGCTGTCAGTGTTTTCCTCCATCAGAATAAGCAGCCTCTAGACTGTAAGAAACACACACATTTTAACATCATTTTGATTGTCTAAAATTTACTGCAGCTAAAAATTACATTTGGTTTACAATGCATTTTGCCAGATATGTTGTCACTTGTCAAAGCTAAGAAGTTTACATGCTGGGTTTTTTTATGGCACATTTAGCACTGATAAGTTGTCACACTCTTGCTTAATATGTTAACATTCTGTCTGTAAACTGTATATGCATAGCTACCTTTTTGAAGCAATATTGAGATTTATTTAAGAACGTGGGGCCCAATAAATACCATCAATGGTGCCCAGTCCAAGAGATGGTGGATCCTATAGGTAAACACCACCTCATCATGCACTAAAACTTACTAAAAAAAAAAAAGATGTGAAGTTCACACATATAGAAAATGGACATTTTGTGAATACATATTACACGTATTGTAAAATAGATAGAGCTCATATGTAGAGTTTGTTTGATAAACTTTCCTACTACTTTGTCTAAATTAGAAGCAAATTGGTTGAACATTACTTCTACCTAAAATGGCAGCAAATGCACCTATCTTGGTGATGGACAGGACAGCTAGAGGGGATATGGAGGAGGCTGTTATTTTTTTTTTAATAGGTGTACTTTCACCAATTTGCTGATAATTCATTGAAAGTAGATGATCGGTACAATTGCTGCCAATGCATTTTTTAAAGCTGTATTGTCATGAGTCAAATTTGATCATGTTAGGTTCTTGCATAGGTCCTATAGCATTGATAAGTTTCCACCCTCTTTCCTACATACACACATCTCTCCTGCATACACACAACTCTACTACTATCACACACGCAATTTTCCGAAATACACACACAACTCTCCTCCATACACAAACACAGTTCTAACACATATAGCTTTTCTACAGCTTTGAAGTATGCGCTCACACCTCTGTTACATACACGCACTGTTTTGCTACATACTTGTACACAGCTTTCTTACATACACCAACAGCTCTCTTATATACTCATGCAGCTCCACACACACAAACACTTATATATATATATATATATATATGTACACTCATCCATCGTATACATTACCACATCTTGAAATTCCTTCCAGGAATGTGACTGATCACATGACCTGAAAGGTTCAATGGCTAATCAACAACTTTGTTTGATTGGGACCCTATCCATGCCACCTCACATATCAGGAGTGTCGTTCTTCTTTTCATAAAGAGGTCCAAGGGCTAGTCTTGCAGAAGTTTTTTCAGCTACACAGGATGCGCAACATCCGTGTAAGTCCTGGTGACTTTCTCCCCTGCACTGCACCGATCAGATAGATCAGTGTGGGGCAGGAGAAAGGAGAACAGTTCTTTCAGTGATCATGAAGGATGCTGTCAGTGTTTTCCTCCATCAGAATAAGCAGCCTCTAGACTGTAAGAAACACACACATTTTAACATCATTTTGATTGTCTAAAATTTACTGCAGCTAAAAATTACATTTGGTTTACAATGCATTTTGCCAGATATGTTGTCACTTGTCAAAGCTAAGAATTTTACATGCTGGGTTTTTTTATGGCACATTTAGCACTGATAAGTTGTCACACTCTTGCTTAATATGTTAACATTCTGTCTGTAAACTGTATATGCATAGCTACCTTTTTGAAGCAATATTGAGATTTACTTAAGAACGTGGGGCCCAATAAATACCATCAATGGTGCCCAGTCCAAGAGATGGTGGATCCTATAGGTAAACACCACCTCATCATGCACTAAAACTTACTAAAAAAAAAAAAGATGTGAAGTTCACACATATAGAAAATGGACATTTTGTGAATACATATTACACGTATTGTAAAATAGATAGAGCTCATATGTAGAGTTTGTTTGATAAACTTTCCTACTACTTTGTCTAAATTAGAAGCAAATTGGTTGAACATTACTTCTACCTAAAATGGCAGAAAACGCACCTATCTTGGTGATGGACAGGACAGCTAGAGGGGATATGGAGGAGGCTGTTATTTTTTTTTTAATAGGTGTACTTTCACCAATTTGCTGATAATTCATTGAAAGTAGATGATCGGTACAATTGCTGCCAATGCATTTTTTAAAGCTGTATTGTCATGAGTCAAATTTGATCATGTTAGGTTCTTGCATAGGTCCTATAGCATTGATAAGTTTCCACCCTCTTTCCTACATACACACATCTCTCCTGCATACACACAACTCTACTACTATCACACACGCAATTTTCCGAAATACACACACAACTCTCCTCCATACACAAACACAGTTCTAACACATATAGCTTTTCTACAGCTTTGAAGTATGCACTCACACCTCTGTTACATACACGCACTGTTTTGCTACATACTTGTACACAGCTTTCTTACATACACCAACAGCTCTCTTATATACTCATGCAGCTCCACACACACAAACACTTATATATATATATATATATATATATGTACACTCATCCATCGTATACATTACCACATCTTGAAATTCCTTCCAGGAATGTGACTGATCACATGACCTGAAAGGTTCAATGGCTAATCAACAACTTTGTTTGATTGGGACCCTATCCATGCCACCTCACATATCAGGAGTGTCGTTCTTCTTTTCATAAAGAGGTCCAAGGGCTAGTCTTGCAGAAGTTTTTTCAGCTACACAGGATGCGCAACATCCGTGCAAGTCCTGGTGACTTTCTCCCCTGCACTGCACCGATCAGATAGATCAGTGTGGGGCAGGAGAAAGGAGAACAGTTCTTTCAGTGATCATGAAGGATGCTGTCAGTGTTTTCCTCCATCAGAATAAGCAGCCTCTAGACTGTAAGAAACACACACATTTTAACATCATTTTGATTGTCTAAAATTTACTGCAGCTAAAAATTACATTTGGTTTACAATGCATTTTGCCAGATATGTTGTCACTTGTCAAAGCTAAGAATTTTACATGCTGGGTTTTTTTATGGCACATTTAGCACTGATAAGTTGTCACACTCTTGCTTAATATGTTAACATTCTGTCTGTAAACTGTATATGCATAGCTACCTTTTTGAAGCAATATTGAGATTTATTTAAGAACGTGGGGCCCAATAAATACCATCAATGGTGCCCAGTCCAAGAGATGGTGGATCCTATAGGTAAACACCACCTCATCATGCACTAAAACTTACTAAAAAAAAAAAGATGTGAAGTTCACACATATAGAAAATGGACATTTTGTGAATACATATTACACGTATTGTAAAATAGATAGAGCTCATATGTAGAGTTTGTTTGATAAACTTTCCTACTACTTTGTCTAAATTAGAAGCAAATTGGTTGAACATTACTTCTACCTAAAATGGCAGCAAATGCACCTATCTTGGTGATGGACAGGACAGCTAGAGGGGATATGGAGGAGGCTGTTATTTTTTTTTTAATAGGTGTACTTTCACCAATTTGCTGATAATTCATTGAAAGTAGATGATCGGTACAATTGCTGCCAATGCATTTTTTAAAGCTGTATTGTCATGAGTCAAATTTGATCATGTTAGGTTCTTGCATAGGTCCTATAGCATTGATAAGTTTCCACCCTCTTTCCTACATACACACATCTCTCCTGCATACACACAACTCTACTACTATCACACACGCAATTTTCCGAAATACACACACAACTCTCCTCCATACACAAACACAGTTCTAACACATATAGCTTTTCTACAGCTTTGAAGTATGCGCTCACACCTCTGTTACATACACGCACTGTTTTGCTACATACTTGTACACAGCTTTCTTACATACACCAACAGCTCTCTTATATACTCATGCAGCTCCACACACACAAACACTTATATATATATATATATATATATGTACACTCATCCATCGTATACATTACCACATCTTGAAATTCCTTCCAGGAATGTGACTGATCACATGACCTGAAAGGTTCAATGGCTAATCAACAACTTTGTTTGATTGGGACCCTATCCATGCCACCTCACATATCAGGAGTGTCGTTCTTCTTTTCATAAAGAGGTCCAAGGGCTAGTCTTGCAGAAGTTTTTTCAGCTACACAGGATGCGCAACATCCGTGTAAGTCCTGGTGACTTTCTCCCCTGCACTGCACCGATCAGATAGATCAGTGTGGGGCAGGAGAAAGGAGAACAGTTCTTTCAGTGATCATGAAGGATGCTGTCAGTGTTTTCCTCCATCAGAATAAGCAGCCTCTAGACTGTAAGAAACACACACATTTTAACATCATTTTGATTGTCTAAAATTTACTGCAGCTAAAAATTACATTTGGTTTACAATGCATTTTGCCAGATATGTTGTCACTTGTCAAAGCTAAGAATTTTACATGCTGGGTTTTTTTATGGCACATTTAGCACTGATAAGTTGTCACACTCTTGCTTAATATGTTAACATTCTGTCTGTAAACTGTATATGCATAGCTACCTTTTTGAAGCAATATTGAGATTTACTTAAGAACGTGGGGCCCAATAAATACCATCAATGGTGCCCAGTCCAAGAGATGGTGGATCCTATAGGTAAACACCACCTCATCATGCACTAAAACTTACTAAAAAAAAAAAAGATGTGAAGTTCACACATATAGAAAATGGACATTTTGTGAATACATATTACACGTATTGTAAAATAGATAGAGCTCATATGTAGAGTTTGTTTGATAAACTTTCCTACTACTTTGTCTAAATTAGAAGCAAATTGGTTGAACATTACTTCTACCTAAAATGGCAGAAAACGCACCTATCTTGGTGATGGACAGGACAGCTAGAGGAGATATGGAGGAGGCTGTTATTTTTTTTTTAATAGGTGTACTTTCACCAATTTGCTGATAATTCATTGAAAGTAGATGATCGGTACAATTGCTGCCAATGCATTTTTTAAAGCTGTATTGTCATGAGTCAAATTTGATCATGTTAGGTTCTTGCATAGGTCCTATAGCATTGATAAGTTTCCACCCTCTTTCCTACATACACACATCTCTCCTGCATACACACAACTCTACTACTATCACACACGCAATTTTCCGAAATACACACACAACTCTCCTCCATACACAAACACAGTTCTAACACATATAGCTTTTCTACAGCTTTGAAGTATGCACTCACACCTCTGTTACATACACGCACTGTTTTGCTACATACTTGTACACAGCTTTCTTACATACACCAACAGCTCTCTTATATACTCATGCAGCTCCACACACACAAACACTTATATATATATATATATATATGTACACTCATCCATCGTATACATTACCACATCTTGAAATTCCTTCCAGGAATGTGACTGATCACATGACCTGAAAGGTTCAATGGCTAATCAACAACTTTGTTTGATTGGGACCCTATCCATGCCACCTCACATATCAGGAGTGTCGTTCTTCTTTTCATAAAGAGGTCCAAGGGCTAGTCTTGCAGAAGTTTTTTCAGCTACACAGGATGCGCAACATCCGTGTAAGTCCTGGTGACTTTCTCCCCTGCACTGCACCGATCAGATAGATCAGTGTGGGGCAGGAGAAAGGAGAACAGTTCTTTCAGTGATCATGAAGGATGCTGTCAGTGTTTTCCTCCATCAGAATAAGCAGCCTCTAGACTGTAAGAAACACACACATTTTAACATCATTTTGATTGTCTAAAATTTACTGCAGCTAAAAATTACATTTGGTTTACAATGCATTTTGCCAGATATGTTGTCACTTGTCAAAGCTAAGAATTTTACATGCTGGGTTTTTTTATGGCACATTTAGCACTGATAAGTTGTCACACTCTTGCTTAATATGTTAACATTCTGTCTGTAAACTGTATATGCATAGCTACCTTTTTGAAGCAATATTGAGATTTATTTAAGAACGTGGGGCCCAATAAATACCATCAATGGTGCCCAGTCCAAGAGATGGTGGATCCTATAGGTAAACACCACCTCATCATGCACTAAAACTTACTAAAAAAAAAAAAGATGTGAAGTTCACACATATAGAAAATGGACATTTTGTGAATACATATTACACGTATTGTAAAATAGATAGAGCTCATATGTAGAGTTTGTTTGATAAACTTTCCTACTACTTTGTCTAAATTAGAAGCAAATTGGTTGAACATTACTTCTACCTAAAATGGCAGCAAATGCACCTATCTTGGTGATGGACAGGACAGCTAGAGGGGATATGGAGGAGGCTGCTGTTATTTTTTTTTTAATAGGTGTACTTTCACCAATTTGCTGATAATTCATTGAAAGTAGATGATCGGTACAATTGCTGCCAATGCATTTTTTAAAGCTGTATTGTCATGAGTCAAATTTGATCATGTTAGGTTCTTGCATAGGTCCTATAGCATTGATAAGTTTCCACCCTCTTTCCTACATACACACATCTCTCCTGCATACACACAACTCTACTACTATCACACACGCAATTTTCCGAAATACACACACAACTCTCCTCCATACACAAACACAGTTCTAACACATATAGCTTTTCTACAGCTTTGAAGTATGCGCTCACACCTCTGTTACATACACGCACTGTTTTGCTACATACTTGTACACAGCTTTCTTACATACACCAACAGCTCTCTTATATACTCATGCAGCTCCACACACACAAACACTTATATATATATATATATATATATATATGTACACTCATCCATCGTATACATTACCACATCTTGAAATTCCTTCCAGGAATGTGACTGATCACATGACCTGAAAGGTTCAATGGCTAATCAACAACTTTGTTTGATTGGGACCCTATCCATGCCACCTCACATATCAGGAGTGTCGTTCTTCTTTTCATAAAGAGGTCCAAGGGCTAGTCTTGCAGAAGTTTTTTCAGCTACACAGGATGCGCAACATCCGTGTAAGTCCTGGTGACTTTCTCCCCTGCACTGCACCGATCAGATAGATCAGTGTGGGGCAGGAGAAAGGAGAACAGTTCTTTCAGTGATCATGAAGGATGCTGTCAGTGTTTTCCTCCATCAGAATAAGCAGCCTCTAGACTGTAAGAAACACACACATTTTAACATCATTTTGATTGTCTAAAATTTACTGCAGCTAAAAATTACATTTGGTTTACAATGCATTTTGCCAGATATGTTGTCACTTGTCAAAGCTAAGAATTTTACATGCTGGTTTTTTTTATGGCACATTTAGCACTGATAAGTTGTCACACTCTTGCTTAATATGTTAACATTCTGTCTGTAAACTGTATATGCATAGCTACCTTTTTGAAGCAATATTGAGATTTACTTAAGAACGTGGGGCCCAATAAATACCATCAATGGTGCCCAGTCCAAGAGATGGTGGATCCTATAGGTAAACACCACCTCATCATGCACTAAAACTTACTAAAAAAAAAAAAGATGTGAAGTTCACACATATAGAAAATGGACATTTTGTGAATACATATTACACGTATTGTAAAATAGATAGAGCTCATATGTAGAGTTTGTTTGATAAACTTTCCTACTACTTTGTCTAAATTAGAAGCAAATTGGTTGAACATTACTTCTACCTAAAATGGCAGAAAACGCACCTATCTTGGTGATGGACAGGACAGCTAGAGGGGATATGGAGGAGGCTGTTATTTTTTTTTTAATAGGTGTACTTTCACCAATTTGCTGATAATTCATTGAAAGTAGATGATCGGTACAATTGCTGCCAATGCATTTTTTAAAGCTGTATTGTCATGAGTCAAATTTGATCATGTTAGGTTCTTGCATAGGTCCTATAGCATTGATAAGTTTCCACCCTCTTTCCTACATACACACATCTCTCCTGCATACACACAACTCTACTACTATCACACACGCAATTTTCCGAAATACACACACAACTCTCCTCCATACACAAACACAGTTCTAACACATATAGCTTTTCTACAGCTTTGAAGTATGCACTCACACCTCTGTTACATACACGCACTGTTTTGCTACATACTTGTACACAGCTTTCTTACATACACCAACAGCTCTCTTATATACTCATGCAGCTCCACACACACAAACACTTATATATATATATATATATATATATATATGTACACTCATCCATCGTATACATTACCACATCTTGAAATTCCTTCCAGGAATGTGACTGATCACATGACCTGAAAGGTTCAATGGCTAATCAACAACTTTGTTTGATTGGGACCCTATCCATGCCACCTCACATATCAGGAGTGTCGTTCTTCTTTTCATAAAGAGGTCCAAGGGCTAGTCTTGCAGAAGTTTTTTCAGCTACACAGGATGCGCAACATCCGTGTAAGTCCTGGTGACTTTCTCCCCTGCACTGCACCGATCAGATAGATCAGTGTGGGGCAGGAGAAAGGAGAACAGTTCTTTCAGTGATCATGAAGGATGCTGTCAGTGTTTTCCTCCATCAGAATAAGCAGCCTCTAGACTGTAAGAAACACACACATTTTAACATCATTTTGATTGTCTAAAATTTACTGCAGCTAAAAATTACATTTGGTTTACAATGCATTTTGCCAGATATGTTGTCACTTGTCAAAGCTAAGAATTTTACATGCTGGGTTTTTTTATGGCACATTTAGCACTGATAAGTTGTCACACTCTTGCTTAATATGTTAACATTCTGTCTGTAAACTGTATATGCATAGCTACCTTTTTGAAGCAATATTGAGATTTACTTAAGAACGTGGGGCCCAA
This sequence comes from Phyllobates terribilis, assembly GCF_046119375.1. Taxonomy (NCBI): domain Eukaryota; kingdom Metazoa; phylum Chordata; class Amphibia; order Anura; family Dendrobatidae; genus Phyllobates; species Phyllobates terribilis. The sequence continues at coordinate 412,934 of NW_027363317.1, forward strand.
TAAATACCATCAATGGTGCCCAGTCCAAGAGATGGTGGATCCTATAGGTAAACACCACCTCATCATGCACTAAAACTTACTAAAAAAAAAAAAGATGTGAAGTTCACACATATAGAAAATGGACATTTTGTGAATACATATTACACGTATTGTAAAATAGATAGAGCTCATATGTAGAGTTTGTTTGATAAACTTTCCTACTACTTTGTCTAAATTAGAAGCAAATTGGTTGAACATTACTTCTACCTAAAATGGCAGAAAACGCACCTATCTTGGTGATGGACAGGACAGCTAGAGGAGATATGGAGGAGGCTGTTATTTTTTTTTTAATAGGTGTACTTTCACCAATTTGCTGATAATTCATTGAAAGTAGATGATCGGTACAATTGCTGCCAATGCATTTTTTAAAGCTGTATTGTCATGAGTCAAATTTGATCATGTTAGGTTCTTGCATAGGTCCTATAGCATTGATAAGTTTCCACCCTCTTTCCTACATACACACATCTCTCCTGCATACACACAACTCTACTACTATCACACACGCAATTTTCCGAAATACACACACAACTCTCCTCCATACACAAACACAGTTCTAACACATATAGCTTTTCTACAGCTTTGAAGTATGCACTCACACCTCTGTTACATACACGCACTGTTTTGCTACATACTTGTACACAGCTTTCTTACATACACCAACAGCTCTCTTATATACTCATGCAGCTCCACACACACAAACACTTATATATATATATATATATATATATATATGTACACTCATCCATCGTATACATTACCACATCTTGAAATTCCTTCCAGGAATGTGACTGATCACATGACCTGAAAGGTTCAATGGCTAATCAACAACTTTGTTTGATTGGGACCCTATCCATGCCACCTCACATATCAGGAGTGTCGTTCTTCTTTTCATAAAGAGGTCCAAGGGCTAGTCTTGCAGAAGTTTTTTCAGCTACACAGGATGCGCAACATCCGTGTAAGTCCTGGTGACTTTCTCCCCTGCACTGCACCGATCAGATAGATCAGTGTGGGGCAGGAGAAAGGAGAACAGTTCTTTCAGTGATCATGAAGGATGCTGTCAGTGTTTTCCTCCATCAGAATAAGCAGCCTCTAGACTGTAAGAAACACACACATTTTAACATCATTTTGATTGTCTAAAATTTACTGCAGCTAAAAATTACATTTGGTTTACAATGCATTTTGCCAGATATGTTGTCACTTGTCAAAGCTAAGAATTTTACATGCTGGGTTTTTTTATGGCACATTTAGCACTGATAAGTTGTCACACTCTTGCTTAATATGTTAACATTCTGTCTGTAAACTGTATATGCATAGCTACCTTTTTGAAGCAATATTGAGATTTACTTAAGAACGTGGGGCCCAATAAATACCATCAATGGTGCCCAGTCCAAGAGATGGTGGATCCTATAGGTAAACACCACCTCATCATGCACTAAAACTTACTAAAAAAAAAAAAGATGTGAAGTTCACACATATAGAAAATGGACATTTTGTGAATACATATTACACGTATTGTAAAATAGATAGAGCTCATATGTAGAGTTTGTTTGATAAACTTTCCTACTACTTTGTCTAAATTAGAAGCAAATTGGTTGAACATTACTTCTACCTAAAATGGCAGAAAACGCACCTATCTTGGTGATGGACAGGACAGCTAGAGGGGATATGGAGGAGGCTGTTATTTTTTTTTTAATAGGTGTACTTTCACCAATTTGCTGATAATTCATTGAAAGTAGATGATCGGTACAATTGCTGCCAATGCATTTTTTAAAGCTGTATTGTCATGAGTCAAATTTGATCATGTTAGGTTCTTGCATAGGTCCTATAGCATTGATAAGTTTCCACCCTCTTTCCTACATACACACATCTCTCCTGCATACACACAACTCTACTACTATCACACACGCAATTTTCCGAAATACACACACAACTCTCCTCCATACACAAACACAGTTCTAACACATATAGCTTTTCTACAGCTTTGAAGTATGCACTCACACCTCTGTTACATACACGCACTGTTTTGCTACATACTTGTACACAGCTTTCTTACATACACCAACAGCTCTCTTATATACTCATGCAGCTCCACACACACAAACACTTATATATATATATATATATATATATATATGTACACTCATCCATCGTATACATTACCACATCTTGAAATTCCTTCCAGGAATGTGACTGATCACATGACCTGAAAGGTTCAATGGCTAATCAACAACTTTGTTTGATTGGGACCCTATCCATGCCACCTCACATATCAGGAGTGTCGTTCTTCTTTTCATAAAGAGGTCCAAGGGCTAGTCTTGCAGAAGTTTTTTCAGCTACACAGGATGCGCAACATCCGTGTAAGTCCTGGTGACTTTCTCCCCTGCACTGCACCGATCAGATAGATCAGTGTGGGGCAGGAGAAAGGAGAACAGTTCTTTCAGTGATCATGAAGGATGCTGTCAGTGTTTTCCTCCATCAGAATAAGCAGCCTCTAGACTGTAAGAAACACACACATTTTAACATCATTTTGATTGTCTAAAATTTACTGCAGCTAAAAATTACATTTGGTTTACAATGCATTTTGCCAGATATGTTGTCACTTGTCAAAGCTAAGAATTTTACATGCTGGGTTTTTTTATGGCACATTTAGCACTGATAAGTTGTCACACTCTTGCTTAATATGTTAACATTCTGTCTGTAAACTGTATATGCATAGCTACCTTTTTGAAGCAATATTGAGATTTACTTAAGAACGTGGGGCCCAATAAATACCATCAATGGTGCCCAGTCCAAGAGATGGTGGATCCTATAGGTAAACACCACCTCATCATGCACTAAAACTTACTAAAAAAAAAAAAGATGTGAAGTTCACACATATAGAAAATGGACATTTTGTGAATACATATTACACGTATTGTAAAATAGATAGAGCTCATATGTAGAGTTTGTTTGATAAACTTTCCTACTACTTTGTCTAAATTAGAAGCAAATTGGTTGAACATTACTTCTACCTAAAATGGCAGAAAACGCACCTATCTTGGTGATGGACAGGACAGCTAGAGGAGATATGGAGGAGGCTGTTATTTTTTTTTTAATAGGTGTACTTTCACCAATTTGCTGATAATTCATTGAAAGTAGATGATCGGTACAATTGCTGCCAATGCATTTTTTAAAGCTGTATTGTCATGAGTCAAATTTGATCATGTTAGGTTCTTGCATAGGTCCTATAGCATTGATAAGTTTCCACCCTCTTTCCTACATACACACATCTCTCCTGCATACACACAACTCTACTACTATCACACACGCAATTTTCCGAAATACACACACAACTCTCCTCCATACACAAACACAGTTCTAACACATATAGCTTTTCTACAGCTTTGAAGTATGCACTCACACCTCTGTTACATACACGCACTGTTTTGCTACATACTTGTACACAGCTTTCTTACATACACCAACAGCTCTCTTATATACTCATGCAGCTCCACACACACAAACACTTATATATATATATATATATATATATATATGTACACTCATCCATCGTATACATTACCACATCTTGAAATTCCTTCCAGGAATGTGACTGATCACATGACCTGAAAGGTTCAATGGCTAATCAACAACTTTGTTTGATTGGGACCCTATCCATGCCACCTCACATATCAGGAGTGTCGTTCTTCTTTTCATAAAGAGGTCCAAGGGCTAGTCTTGCAGAAGTTTTTTCAGCTACACAGGATGCGCAACATCCGTGTAAGTCCTGGTGACTTTCTCCCCTGCACTGCACCGATCAGATAGATCAGTGTGGGGCAGGAGAAAGGAGAACAGTTCTTTCAGTGATCATGAAGGATGCTGTCAGTGTTTTCCTCCATCAGAATAAGCAGCCTCTAGACTGTAAGAAACACACACATTTTAACATCATTTTGATTGTCTAAAATTTACTGCAGCTAAAAATTACATTTGGTTTACAATGCATTTTGCCAGATATGTTGTCACTTGTCAAAGCTAAGAATTTTACATGCTGGGTTTTTTTATGGCACATTTAGCACTGATAAGTTGTCACACTCTTGCTTAATATGTTAACATTCTGTCTGTAAACTGTATATGCATAGCTACCTTTTTGAAGCAATATTGAGATTTACTTAAGAACGTGGGGCCCAATAAATACCATCAATGGTGCCCAGTCCAAGAGATGGTGGATCCTATAGGTAAACACCACCTCATCATGCACTAAAACTTACTAAAAAAAAAAAAGATGTGAAGTTCACACATATAGAAAATGGACATTTTGTGAATACATATTACACGTATTGTAAAATAGATAGAGCTCATATGTAGAGTTTGTTTGATAAACTTTCCTACTACTTTGTCTAAATTAGAAGCAAATTGGTTGAACATTACTTCTACCTAAAATGGCAGAAAACGCACCTATCTTGGTGATGGACAGGACAGCTAGAGGGGATATGGAGGAGGCTGTTATTTTTTTTTTAATAGGTGTACTTTCACCAATTTGCTGATAATTCATTGAAAGTAGATGATCGGTACAATTGCTGCCAATGCATTTTTTAAAGCTGTATTGTCATGAGTCAAATTTGATCATGTTAGGTTCTTGCATAGGTCCTATAGCATTGATAAGTTTCCACCCTCTTTCCTACATACACACATCTCTCCTGCATACACACAACTCTACTACTATCACACACGCAATTTTCCGAAATACACACACAACTCTCCTCCATACACAAACACAGTTCTAACACATATAGCTTTTCTACAGCTTTGAAGTATGCACTCACACCTCTGTTACATACACGCACTGTTTTGCTACATACTTGTACACAGCTTTCTTACATACACCAACAGCTCTCTTATATACTCATGCAGCTCCACACACACAAACACTTATATATATATATATATATATATATATATGTACACTCATCCATCGTATACATTACCACATCTTGAAATTCCTTCCAGGAATGTGACTGATCACATGACCTGAAAGGTTCAATGGCTAATCAACAACTTTGTTTGATTGGGACCCTATCCATGCCACCTCACATATCAGGAGTGTCGTTCTTCTTTTCATAAAGAGGTCCAAGGGCTAGTCTTGCAGAAGTTTTTTCAGCTACACAGGATGCGCAACATCCGTGTAAGTCCTGGTGACTTTCTCCCCTGCACTGCACCGATCAGATAGATCAGTGTGGGGCAGGAGAAAGGAGAACAGTTCTTTCAGTGATCATGAAGGATGCTGTCAGTGTTTTCCTCCATCAGAATAAGCAGCCTCTAGACTGTAAGAAACACACACATTTTAACATCATTTTGATTGTCTAAAATTTACTGCAGCTAAAAATTACATTTGGTTTACAATGCATTTTGCCAGATATGTTGTCACTTGTCAAAGCTAAGAATTTTACATGCTGGGTTTTTTTATGGCACATTTAGCACTGATAAGTTGTCACACTCTTGCTTAATATGTTAACATTCTGTCTGTAAACTGTATATGCATAGCTACCTTTTTGAAGCAATATTGAGATTTACTTAAGAACGTGGGGCCCAATAAATACCATCAATGGTGCCCAGTCCAAGAGATGGTGGATCCTATAGGTAAACACCACCTCATCATGCACTAAAACTTACTAAAAAAAAAAAAGATGTGAAGTTCACACATATAGAAAATGGACATTTTGTGAATACATATTACACGTATTGTAAAATAGATAGAGCTCATATGTAGAGTTTGTTTGATAAACTTTCCTACTACTTTGTCTAAATTAGAAGCAAATTGGTTGAACATTACTTCTACCTAAAATGGCAGAAAACGCACCTATCTTGGTGATGGACAGGACAGCTAGAGGGGATATGGAGGAGGCTGTTATTTTTTTTTTAATAGGTGTACTTTCACCAATTTGCTGATAATTCATTGAAAGTAGATGATCGGTACAATTGCTGCCAATGCATTTTTTAAAGCTGTATTGTCATGAGTCAAATTTGATCATGTTAGGTTCTTGCATAGGTCCTATAGCATTGATAAGTTTCCACCCTCTTTCCTACATACACACATCTCTCCTGCATACACACAACTCTACTACTATCACACACGCAATTTTCCGAAATACACACACAACTCTCCTCCATACACAAACACAGTTCTAACACATATAGCTTTTCTACAGCTTTGAAGTATGCACTCACACCTCTGTTACATACACGCACTGTTTTGCTACATACTTGTACACAGCTTTCTTACATACACCAACAGCTCTCTTATATACTCATGCAGCTCCACACACACAAACACTTATATATATATATATATATATATATATGTACACTCATCCATCGTATACATTACCACATCTTGAAATTCCTTCCAGGAATGTGACTGATCACATGACCTGAAAGGTTCAATGGCTAATCAACAACTTTGTTTGATTGGGACCCTATCCATGCCACCTCACATATCAGGAGTGTCGTTCTTCTTTTCATAAAGAGGTCCAAGGGCTAGTCTTGCAGAAGTTTTTTCAGCTACACAGGATGCGCAACATCCGTGTAAGTCCTGGTGACTTTCTCCCCTGCACTGCACCGATCAGATAGATCAGTGTGGGGCAGGAGAAAGGAGAACAGTTCTTTCAGTGATCATGAAGGATGCTGTCAGTGTTTTCCTCCATCAGAATAAGCAGCCTCTAGACTGTAAGAAACACACACATTTTAACATCATTTTGATTGTCTAAAATTTACTGCAGCTAAAAATTACATTTGGTTTACAATGCATTTTGCCAGATATGTTGTCACTTGTCAAAGCTAAGAATTTTACATGCTGGGTTTTTTTATGGCACATTTAGCACTGATAAGTTGTCACACTCTTGCTTAATATGTTAACATTCTGTCTGTAAACTGTATATGCATAGCTACCTTTTTGAAGCAATATTGAGATTTACTTAAGAACGTGGGGCCCAATAAATACCATCAATGGTGCCCAGTCCAAGAGATGGTGGATCCTATAGGTAAACACCACCTCATCATGCACTAAAACTTACTAAAAAAAAAAAAGATGTGAAGTTCACACATATAGAAAATGGACATTTTGTGAATACATATTACACGTATTGTAAAATAGATAGAGCTCATATGTAGAGTTTGTTTGATAAACTTTCCTACTACTTTGTCTAAATTAGAAGCAAATTGGTTGAACATTACTTCTACCTAAAATGGCAGAAAACGCACCTATCTTGGTGATGGACAGGACAGCTAGAGGAGATATGGAGGAGGCTGTTATTTTTTTTTTAATAGGTGTACTTTCACCAATTTGCTGATAATTCATTGAAAGTAGATGATCGGTACAATTGCTGCCAATGCATTTTTTAAAGCTGTATTGTCATGAGTCAAATTTGATCATGTTAGGTTCTTGCATAGGTCCTATAGCATTGATAAGTTTCCACCCTCTTTCCTACATACACACATCTCTCCTGCATACACACAACTCTACTACTATCACACACGCAATTTTCCGAAATACACACACAACTCTCCTCCATACACAAACACAGTTCTAACACATATAGCTTTTCTACAGCTTTGAAGTATGCACTCACACCTCTGTTACATACACGCACTGTTTTGCTACATACTTGTACACAGCTTTCTTACATACACCAACAGCTCTCTTATATACTCATGCAGCTCCACACACACAAACACTTATATATATATATATATATATATATATATGTACACTCATCCATCGTATACATTACCACATCTTGAAATTCCTTCCAGGAATGTGACTGATCACATGACCTGAAAGGTTCAATGGCTAATCAACAACTTTGTTTGATTGGGACCCTATCCATGCCACCTCACATATCAGGAGTGTCGTTCTTCTTTTCATAAAGAGGTCCAAGGGCTAGTCTTGCAGAAGTTTTTTCAGCTACACAGGATGCGCAACATCCGTGTAAGTCCTGGTGACTTTCTCCCCTGCACTGCACCGATCAGATAGATCAGTGTGGGGCAGGAGAAAGGAGAACAGTTCTTTCAGTGATCATGAAGGATGCTGTCAGTGTTTTCCTCCATCAGAATAAGCAGCCTCTAGACTGTAAGAAACACACACATTTTAACATCATTTTGATTGTCTAAAATTTACTGCAGCTAAAAATTACATTTGGTTTACAATGCATTTTGCCAGATATGTTGTCACTTGTCAAAGCTAAGAATTTTACATGCTGGGTTTTTTTATGGCACATTTAGCACTGATAAGTTGTCACACTCTTGCTTAATATGTTAACATTCTGTCTGTAAACTGTATATGCATAGCTACCTTTTTGAAGCAATATTGAGATTTACTTAAGAACGTGGGGCCCAATAAATACCATCAATGGTGCCCAGTCCAAGAGATGGTGGATCCTATAGGTAAACACCACCTCATCATGCACTAAAACTTACTAAAAAAAAAAAAGATGTGAAGTTCACACATATAGAAAATGGACATTTTGTGAATACATATTACACGTATTGTAAAATAGATAGAGCTCATATGTAGAGTTTGTTTGATAAACTTTCCTACTACTTTGTCTAAATTAGAAGCAAATTGGTTGAACATTACTTCTACCTAAAATGGCAGAAAACGCACCTATCTTGGTGATGGACAGGACAGCTAGAGGGGATATGGAGGAGGCTGTTATTTTTTTTTTAATAGGTGTACTTTCACCAATTTGCTGATAATTCATTGAAAGTAGATGATCGGTACAATTGCTGCCAATGCATTTTTTAAAGCTGTATTGTCATGAGTCAAATTTGATCATGTTAGGTTCTTGCATAGGTCCTATAGCATTGATAAGTTTCCACCCTCTTTCCTACATACACACATCTCTCCTGCATACACACAACTCTACTACTATCACACACGCAATTTTCCGAAATACACACACAACTCTCCTCCATACACAAACACAGTTCTAACACATATAGCTTTTCTACAGCTTTGAAGTATGCACTCACACCTCTGTTACATACACGCACTGTTTTGCTACATACTTGTACACAGCTTTCTTACATACACCAACAGCTCTCTTATATACTCATGCAGCTCCACACACACAAACACTTATATATATATATATATATATATATATATATATGTACACTCATCCATCGTATACATTACCACATCTTGAAATTCCTTCCAGGAATGTGACTGATCACATGACCTGAAAGGTTCAATGGCTAATCAACAACTTTGTTTGATTGGGACCCTATCCATGCCACCTCACATATCAGGAGTGTCGTTCTTCTTTTCATAAAGAGGTCCAAGGGCTAGTCTTGCAGAAGTTTTTTCAGCTACACAGGATGCGCAACATCCGTGTAAGTCCTGGTGACTTTCTCCCCTGCACTGCACCGATCAGATAGATCAGTGTGGGGCAGGAGAAAGGAGAACAGTTCTTTCAGTGATCATGAAGGATGCTGTCAGTGTTTTCCTCCATCAGAATAAGCAGCCTCTAGACTGTAAGAAACACACACATTTTAACATCATTTTGATTGTCTAAAATTTACTGCAGCTAAAAATTACATTTGGTTTACAATGCATTTTGCCAGATATGTTGTCACTTGTCAAAGCTAAGAATTTTACATGCTGGGTTTTTTTATGGCACATTTAGCACTGATAAGTTGTCACACTCTTGCTTAATATGTTAACATTCTGTCTGTAAACTGTATATGCATAGCTACCTTTTTGAAGCAATATTGAGATTTACTTAAGAACGTGGGGCCCAATAAATACCATCAATGGTGCCCAGTCCAAGAGATGGTGGATCCTATAGGTAAACACCACCTCATCATGCACTAAAACTTACTAAAAAAAAAAAAGATGTGAAGTTCACACATATAGAAAATGGACATTTTGTGAATACATATTACACGTATTGTAAAATAGATAGAGCTCATATGTAGAGTTTGTTTGATAAACTTTCCTACTACTTTGTCTAAATTAGAAGCAAATTGGTTGAACATTACTTCTACCTAAAATGGCAGAAAACGCACCTATCTTGGTGATGGACAGGACAGCTAGAGGGGATATGGAGGAGGCTGTTATTTTTTTTTTAATAGGTGTACTTTCACCAATTTGCTGATAATTCATTGAAAGTAGATGATCGGTACAATTGCTGCCAATGCATTTTTTAAAGCTGTATTGTCATGAGTCAAATTTGATCATGTTAGGTTCTTGCATAGGTCCTATAGCATTGATAAGTTTCCACCCTCTTTCCTACATACACACATCTCTCCTGCATACACACAACTCTACTACTATCACACACGCAATTTTCCGAAATACACACACAACTCTCCTCCATACACAAACACAGTTCTAACACATATAGCTTTTCTACAGCTTTGAAGTATGCACTCACACCTCTGTTACATACACGCACTGTTTTGCTACATACTTGTACACAGCTTTCTTACATACACCAACAGCTCTCTTATATACTCATGCAGCTCCACACACACAAACACTTATATATATATATATATATATATATATATATATATATATATGTACACTCATCCATCGTATACATTACCACATCTTGAAATTCCTTCCAGGAATGTGACTGATCACATGACCTGAAAGGTTCAATGGCTAATCAACAACTTTGTTTGATTGGGACCCTATCCATGCCACCTCACATATCAGGAGTGTCGTTCTTCTTTTCATAAAGAGGTCCAAGGGCTAGTCTTGCAGAAGTTTTTTCAGCTACACAGGATGCGCAACATCCGTGCAAGTCCTGGTGACTTTCTCCCCTGCACTGCACCGATCAGATAGATCAGTGTGGGGCAGGAGAAAGGAGAACAGTTCTTTCAGTGATCATGAAGGATGCTGTCAGTGTTTTCCTCCATCAGAATAAGCAGCCTCTAGACTGTAAGAAACACACACATTTTAACATCATTTTGATTGTCTAAAATTTACTGCAGCTAAAAATAACATTTGGTTTACAATGCATTTTGCCAGATATGTTGTCACTTGTCAAAGCTAAGAATTTTACATGCTGGGTTTTTTTATGGCACATTTAGCACTGATAAGTTGTCACACTCTTGCTTAATATGTTAACATTCTGTCTGTAAACTGTATATGCATAGCTACCTTTTTGAAGCAATATTGAGATTTACTTAAGAACGTGGGGCCCAATAAATACCATCAATGGTGCCCAGTCCAAGAGATGGTGGATCCTATAGGTAAACACCACCTCATCATGCACTAAAACTTACTAAAAAAAAAAAAGATGTGAAGTTCACACATATAGAAAATGGACATTTTGTGAATACATATTACACGTATTGTAAAATAGATAGAGCTCATATGTAGAGTTTGTTTGATAAACTTTCCTACTACTTTGTCTAAATTAGAAGCAAATTGGTTGAACATTACTTCTACCTAAAATGGCAGAAAACGCACCTATCTTGGTGATGGACAGGACAGCTAGAGGGGATATGGAGGAGGCTGTTATTTTTTTTTTAATAGGTGTACTTTCACCAATTTGCTGATAATTCATTGAAAGTAGATGATCGGTACAATTGCTGCCAATGCATTTTTTAAAGCTGTATTGTCATGAGTCAAATTTGATCATGTTAGGTTCTTGCATAGGTCCTATAGCATTGATAAGTTTCCACCCTCTTTCCTACATACACACATCTCTCCTGCATACACACAACTCTACTACTATCACACACGCAATTTTCCGAAATACACACACAACTCTCCTCCATACACAAACACAGTTCTAACACATATAGCTTTTCTACAGCTTTGAAGTATGCACTCACACCTCTGTTACATACACGCACTGTTTTGCTACATACTTGTACACAGCTTTCTTACATACACCAACAGCTCTCTTATATACTCATGCAGCTCCACACACACAAACACTTATATATATATATATATATATATATATATATATATATATGTACACTCATCCATCGTATACATTACCACATCTTGAAATTCCTTCCAGGAATGTGACTGATCACATGACCTGAAAGGTTCAATGGCTAATCAACAACTTTGTTTGATTGGGACCCTATCCATGCCACCTCACATATCAGGAGTGTCGTTCTTCTTTTCATAAAGAGGTCCAAGGGCTAGTCTTGCAGAAGTTTTTTCAGCTACACAGGATGCGCAACATCCGTGCAAGTCCTGGTGACTTTCTCCCCTGCACTGCACCGATCAGATAGATCAGTGTGGGGCAGGAGAAAGGAGAACAGTTCTTTCAGTGATCATGAAGGATGCTGTCAGTGTTTTCCTCCATCAGAATAAGCAGCCTCTAGACTGTAAGAAACACACACATTTTAACATCATTTTGATTGTCTAAAATTTACTGCAGCTAAAAATTACATTTGGTTTACAATGCATTTTGTCAGATATGTTGTCACTTGTCAAAGCTAAGAATTTTACATGCTGGGTTTTTTTATGGCACATTTAGCACTGATAAGTTGTCACACTCTTGCTTAATATGTTAACATTCTGTCTGTAAACTGTATATGCATAGCTACCTTTTTGAAGCAATATTGAGATTTACTTAAGAACGTGGGGCCCAATAAATACCATCAATGGTGCCCAGTCCAAGAGATGGTGGATCCTATAGGTAAACACCACCTCATCATGCACTAAAACTTACTAAAAAAAAAAAAGATGTGAAGTTCACACATATAGAAAATGGACATTTTGTGAATACATATTACACGTATTGTAAAATAGATAGAGCTCATATGTAGAGTTTGTTTGATAAACTTTCCTACTACTTTGTCTAAATTAGAAGCAAATTGGTTGAACATTACTTCTACATAAAATGGCAGAAAACGCACCTATCTTGGTGATGGACAGGACAGCTAGAGGGGATATGGAGGAGGCTGTTATTTTTTTTTTAATAGGTGTACTTTCACCAATTTGCTGATAATTCATTGAAAGTAGATGATCGGTACAATTGCTGCCAATGCATTTTTTAAAGCTGTATTGTCATGAGTCAAATTTGATCATGTTAGGTTCTTGCATAGGTCCTATAGCATTGATAAGTTTCCACCCTCTTTCCTACATACACACATCTCTCCTGCATACACACAACTCTACTACTATCACACACGCAATTTTCCGAAATACACACACAACTCTCCTCCATACACAAACACAGTTCTAACACATATAGCTTTTCTACAGCTTTGAAGTATGCACTCACACCTCTGTTACATACACGCACTGTTTTGCTACATACTTGTACACAGCTTTCTTACATACACCAACAGCTCTCTTATATACTCATGCAGCTCCACACACACAAACACTTATATATATATATATATATATATATATATATATATATGTACACTCATCCATCGTATACATTACCACATCTTGAAATTCCTTCCAGGAATGTGACTGATCACATGACCTGAAAGGTTCAATGGCTAATCAACAACTTTGTTTGATTGGGACCCTATCCATGCCACCTCACATATCAGGAGTGTCGTTCTTCTTTTCATAAAGAGGTCCAAGGGCTAGTCTTGCAGAAGTTTTTTCAGCTACACAGGATGCGCAACATCCGTGCAAGTCCTGGTGACTTTCTCCCCTGCACTGCACCGATCAGATAGATCAGTGTGGGGCAGGAGAAAGGAGAACAGTTCTTTCAGTGATCATGAAGGATGCTGTCAGTGTTTTCCTCCATCAGAATAAGCAGCCTCTAGACTGTAAGAAACACACACATTTTAACATCATTTTGATTGTCTAAAATTTACTGCAGCTAAAAATTACATTTGGTTTACAATGCATTTTGTCAGATATGTTGTCACTTGTCAAAGCTAAGAATTTTACATGCTGGGTTTTTTTATGGCACATTTAGCACTGATAAGTTGTCACACTCTTGCTTAATATGTTAACATTCTGTCTGTAAACTGTATATGCATAGCTACCTTTTTGAAGCAATATTGAGATTTACTTAAGAACGTGGGGCCCAATAAATACCATCAATGGTGCCCAGTCCAAGAGATGGTGGATCCTATAGGTAAACACCACCTCATCATGCACTAAAACTTACTAAAAAAAAAAAAGATGTGAAGTTCACACATATAGAAAATGGACATTTTGTGAATACATATTACACGTATTGTAAAATAGATAGAGCTCATATGTAGAGTTTGTTTGATAAACTTTCCTACTACTTTGTCTAAATTAGAAGCAAATTGGTTGAACATTACTTCTACATAAAATGGCAGAAAACGCACCTATCTTGGTGATGGACAGGACAGCTAGAGGGGATATGGAGGAGGCTGTTATTTTTTTTTTAATAGGTGTACTTTCACCAATTTGCTGATAATTCATTGAAAGTAGATGATCGGTACAATTGCTGCCAATGCATTTTTTAAAGCTGTATTGTCATGAGTCAAATTTGATCATGTTAGGTTCTTGCATAGGTCCTATAGCATTGATAAGTTTCCACCCTCTTTCCTACATACACACATCTCTCCTGCATACACACAACTCTACTACTATCACACACGCAATTTTCCGAAATACACACACAACTCTCCTCCATACACAAACACAGTTCTAACACATATAGCTTTTCTACAGCTTTGAAGTATGCACTCACACCTCTGTTACATACACGCACTGTTTTGCTACATACTTGTACACAGCTTTCTTACATACACCAACAGCTCTCTTATATACTCATGCAGCTCCACACACACAAACACTTATATATATATATATATATATATATATATATATATATGTACACTCATCCATCGTATACATTACCACATCTTGAAATTCCTTCCAGGAATGTGACTGATCACATGACCTGAAAGGTTCAATGGCTAATCAACAACTTTGTTTGATTGGGACCCTATCCATGCCACCTCACATATCAGGAGTGTCGTTCTTCTTTTCATAAAGAGGTCCAAGGGCTAGTCTTGCAGAAGTTTTTTCAGCTACACAGGATGCGCAACATCCGTGCAAGTCCTGGTGACTTTCTCCCCTGCACTGCACCGATCAGATAGATCAGTGTGGGGCAGGAGAAAGGAGAACAGTTCTTTCAGTGATCATGAAGGATGCTGTCAGTGTTTTCCTCCATCAGAATAAGCAGCCTCTAGACTGTAAGAAACACACACATTTTAACATCATTTTGATTGTCTAAAATTTACTGCAGCTAAAAATAACATTTGGTTTACAATGCATTTTGCCAGATATGTTGTCACTTGTCAAAGCTAAGAATTTTACATGCTGGGTTTTTTTATGGCACATTTAGCACTGATAAGTTGTCACACTCTTGCTTAATATGTTAACATTCTGTCTGTAAACTGTATATGCATAGCTACCTTTTTGAAGCAATATTGAGATTTACTTAAGAACGTGGGGCCCAATAAATACCATCAATGGTGCCCAGTCCAAGAGATGGTGGATCCTATAGGTAAACACCACCTCATCATGCACTAAAACTTACTAAAAAAAAAAAAGATGTGAAGTTCACACATATAGAAAATGGACATTTTGTGAATACATATTACACGTATTGTAAAATAGATAGAGCTCATATGTAGAGTTTGTTTGATAAACTTTCCTACTACTTTGTCTAAATTAGAAGCAAATTGGTTGAACATTACTTCTACCTAAAATGGCAGAAAACGCACCTATCTTGGTGATGGACAGGACAGCTAGAGGGGATATGGAGGAGGCTGTTATTTTTTTTTTAATAGGTGTACTTTCACCAATTTGCTGATAATTCATTGAAAGTAGATGATCGGTACAATTGCTGCCAATGCATTTTTTAAAGCTGTATTGTCATGAGTCAAATTTGATCATGTTAGGTTCTTGCATAGGTCCTATAGCATTGATAAGTTTCCACCCTCTTTCCTACATACACACATCTCTCCTGCATACACACAACTCTACTACTATCACACACGCAATTTTCCGAAATACACACACAACTCTCCTCCATACACAAACACAGTTCTAACACATATAGCTTTTCTACAGCTTTGAAGTATGCACTCACACCTCTGTTACATACACGCACTGTTTTGCTACATACTTGTACACAGCTTTCTTACATACACCAACAGCTCTCTTATATACTCATGCAGCTCCACACACACAAACACTTATATATATATATATATATATATATATATATATATATGTACACTCATCCATCGTATACATTACCACATCTTGAAATTCCTTCCAGGAATGTGACTGATCACATGACCTGAAAGGTTCAATGGCTAATCAACAACTTTGTTTGATTGGGACCCTATCCATGCCACCTCACATATCAGGAGTGTCGTTCTTCTTTTCATAAAGAGGTCCAAGGGCTAGTCTTGCAGAAGTTTTTTCAGCTACACAGGATGCGCAACATCCGTGCAAGTCCTGGTGACTTTCTCCCCTGCACTGCACCGATCAGATAGATCAGTGTGGGGCAGGAGAAAGGAGAACAGTTCTTTCAGTGATCATGAAGGATGCTGTCAGTGTTTTCCTCCATCAGAATAAGCAGCCTCTAGACTGTAAGAAACACACACATTTTAACATCATTTTGATTGTCTAAAATTTACTGCAGCTAAAAATTACATTTGGTTTACAATGCATTTTGTCAGATATGTTGTCACTTGTCAAAGCTAAGAATTTTACATGCTGGGTTTTTTTATGGCACATTTAGCACTGATAAGTTGTCACACTCTTGCTTAATATGTTAACATTCTGTCTGTAAACTGTATATGCATAGCTACCTTTTTGAAGCAATATTGAGATTTACTTAAGAACGTGGGGCCCAATAAATACCATCAATGGTGCCCAGTCCAAGAGATGGTGGATCCTATAGGTAAACACCACCTCATCATGCACTAAAACTTACTAAAAAAAAAAAAGATGTGAAGTTCACACATATAGAAAATGGACATTTTGTGAATACATATTACACGTATTGTAAAATAGATAGAGCTCATATGTAGAGTTTGTTTGATAAACTTTCCTACTACTTTGTCTAAATTAGAAGCAAATTGGTTGAACATTACTTCTACATAAAATGGCAGAAAACGCACCTATCTTGGTGATGGACAGGACAGCTAGAGGGGATATGGAGGAGGCTGTTATTTTTTTTTTAATAGGTGTACTTTCACCAATTTGCTGATAATTCATTGAAAGTAGATGATCGGTACAATTGCTGCCAATGCATTTTTTAAAGCTGTATTGTCATGAGTCAAATTTGATCATGTTAGGTTCTTGCATAGGTCCTATAGCATTGATAAGTTTCCACCCTCTTTCCTACATACACACATCTCTCCTGCATACACACAACTCTACTACTATCACACACGCAATTTTCCGAAATACACACACAACTCTCCTCCATACACAAACACAGTTCTAACACATATAGCTTTTCTACAGCTTTGAAGTATGCACTCACACCTCTGTTACATACACGCACTGTTTTGCTACATACTTGTACACAGCTTTCTTACATACACCAACAGCTCTCTTATATACTCATGCAGCTCCACACACACAAACACTTATATATATATATATATATATATATATATATATATGTACACTCATCCATCGTATACATTACCACATCTTGAAATTCCTTCCAGGAATGTGACTGATCACATGACCTGAAAGGTTCAATGGCTAATCAACAACTTTGTTTGATTGGGACCCTATCCATGCCACCTCACATATCAGGAGTGTCGTTCTTCTTTTCATAAAGAGGTCCAAGGGCTAGTCTTGCAGAAGTTTTTTCAGCTACACAGGATGCGCAACATCCGTGCAAGTCCTGGTGACTTTCTCCCCTGCACTGCACCGATCAGATAGATCAGTGTGGGGCAGGAGAAAGGAGAACAGTTCTTTCAGTGATCATGAAGGATGCTGTCAGTGTTTTCCTCCATCAGAATAAGCAGCCTCTAGACTGTAAGAAACACACACATTTTAACATCATTTTGATTGTCTAAAATTTACTGCAGCTAAAAATTACATTTGGTTTACAATGCATTTTGCCAGATATGTTGTCACTTGTCAAAGCTAAGAATTTTACATGCTGGGTTTTTTTATGGCACATTTAGCACTGATAAGTTGTCACACTCTTGCTTAATATGTTAACATTCTGTCTGTAAACTGTATATGCATAGCTACCTTTTTGAAGCAATATTGAGATTTACTTAAGAACGTGGGGCCCAATAAATACCATCAATGGTGCCCAGTCCAAGAGATGGTGGATCCTATAGGTAAACACCACCTCATCATGCACTAAAACTTACTAAAAAAAAAAAAGATGTGAAGTTCACACATATAGAAAATGGACATTTTGTGAATACATATTACACGTATTGTAAAATAGATAGAGCTCATATGTAGAGTTTGTTTGATAAACTTTCCTACTACTTTGTCTAAATTAGAAGCAAATTGGTTGAACATTACTTCTACCTAAAATGGCAGAAAACGCACCTATCTTGGTGATGGACAGGACAGCTAGAGGGGATATGGAGGAGGCTGTTATTTTTTTTTTAATAGGTGTACTTTCACCAATTTGCTGATAATTCATTGAAAGTAGATGATCGGTACAATTGCTGCCAATGCATTTTTTAAAGCTGTATTGTCATGAGTCAAATTTGATCATGTTAGGTTCTTGCATAGGTCCTATAGCATTGATAAGTTTCCACCCTCTTTCCTACATACACACATCTCTCCTGCATACACACAACTCTACTACTATCACACACGCAATTTTCCGAAATACACACACAACTTTCCTCCATACACAAACACAGTTCTAACACATATAGCTTTTCTACAGCTTTGAAGTATGCACTCACACCTCTGTTACATACACGCACTGTTTTGCTACATACTTGTACACAGCTTTCTTACATACACCAACAGCTCTCTTATATACTCATGCAGCTCCACACACACAAACACTTATATATATATATATATATATATATATATGTACACTCATCCATCGTATACATTACCACATCTTGAAATTCCTTCCAGGAATGTGACTGATCACATGACCTGAAAGGTTCAATGGCTAATCAACAACTTTGTTTGATTGGGACCCTATCCATGCCACCTCACATATCAGGAGTGTCGTTCTTCTTTTCATAAAGAGGTCCAAGGGCTAGTCTTGCAGAAGTTTTTTCAGCTACACAGGATGCGCAACATCCGTGCAAGTCCTGGTGACTTTCTCCCCTGCACTGCACCGATCAGATAGATCAGTGTGGGGCAGGAGAAAGGAGAACAGTTCTTTCAGTGATCATGAAGGATGCTGTCAGTGTTTTCCTCCATCAGAATAAGCAGCCTCTAGACTGTAAGAAACACACACATTTTAACATCATTTTGATTGTCTAAAATTTACTGCAGCTAAAAATTACATTTGGTTTACAATGCATTTTGCCAGATATGTTGTCACTTGTCAAAGCTAAGAATTTTACATGCTGGGTTTTTTTATGGCACATTTAGCACTGATAAGTTGTCACACTCTTGCTTAATATGTTAACATTCTGTCTGTAAACTGTATATGCATAGCTACCTTTTTGAAGCAATATTGAGATTTACTTAAGAACGTGGGGCCCAATAAATACCATCAATGGTGCCCAGTCCAAGAGATGGTGGATCCTATAGGTAAACACCACCTCATCATGCACTAAAACTTACTAAAAAAAAAAAAGATGTGAAGTTCACACATATAGAAAATGGACATTTTGTGAATACATATTACACGTATTGTAAAATAGATAGAGCTCATATGTAGAGTTTGTTTGATAAACTTTCCTACTACTTTGTCTAAATTAGAAGCAAATTGGTTGAACATTACTTCTACCTAAAATGGCAGAAAACGCACCTATCTTGGTGATGGACAGGACAGCTAGAGGGGATATGGAGGAGGCTGTTATTTTTTTTTTAATAGGTGTACTTTCACCAATTTGCTGATAATTCATTGAAAGTAGATGATCGGTACAATTGCTGCCAATGCATTTTTTAAAGCTGTATTGTCATGAGTCAAATTTGATCATGTTAGGTTCTTGCATAGGTCCTATAGCATTGATAAGTTTCCACCCTCTTTCCTACATACACACATCTCTCCTGCATACACACAACTCTACTACTATCACACACGCAATTTTCCGAAATACACACACAACTTTCCTCCATACACAAACACAGTTCTAACACATATAGCTTTTCTACAGCTTTGAAGTATGCACTCACACCTCTGTTACATACACGCACTGTTTTGCTACATACTTGTACACAGCTTTCTTACATACACCAACAGCTCTCTTATATACTCATGCAGCTCCACACACACAAACACTTATATATATATATATATATATATATATATGTACACTCATCCATCGTATACATTACCACATCTTGAAATTCCTTCCAGGAATGTGACTGATCACATGACCTGAAAGGTTCAATGGCTAATCAACAACTTTGTTTGATTGGGACCCTATCCATGCCACCTCACATATCAGGAGTGTCGTTCTTCTTTTCATAAAGAGGTCCAAGGGCTAGTCTTGCAGAAGTTTTTTCAGCTACACAGGATGCGCAACATCCGTGCAAGTCCTGGTGACTTTCTCCCCTGCACTGCACCGATCAGATAGATCAGTGTGGGGCAGGAGAAAGGAGAACAGTTCTTTCAGTGATCATGAAGGATGCTGTCAGTGTTTTCCTCCATCAGAATAAGCAGCCTCTAGACTGTAAGAAACACACACATTTTAACATCATTTTGATTGTCTAAAATTTACTGCAGCTAAAAATTACATTTGGTTTACAATGCATTTTGCCAGATATGTTGTCACTTGTCAAAGCTAAGAATTTTACATGCTGGGTTTTTTTATGGCACATTTAGCACTGATAAGTTGTCACACTCTTGCTTAATATGTTAACATTCTGTCTGTAAACTGTATATGCATAGCTACCTTTTTGAAGCAATATTGAGATTTACTTAAGAACGTGGGGCCCAATAAATACCATCAATGGTGCCCAGTCCAAGAGATGGTGGATCCTATAGGTAAACACCACCTCATCATGCACTAAAACTTACTAAAAAAAAAAAAGATGTGAAGTTCACACATATAGAAAATGGACATTTTGTGAATACATATTACACGTATTGTAAAATAGATAGAGCTCATATGTAGAGTTTGTTTGATAAACTTTCCTACTACTTTGTCTAAATTAGAAGCAAATTGGTTGAACATTACTTCTACCTAAAATGGCAGAAAACGCACCTATCTTGGTGATGGACAGGACAGCTAGAGGGGATATGGAGGAGGCTGTTATTTTTTTTTTAATAGGTGTACTTTCACCAATTTGCTGATAATTCATTGAAAGTAGATGATCGGTACAATTGCTGCCAATGCATTTTTTAAAGCTGTATTGTCATGAGTCAAATTTGATCATGTTAGGTTCTTGCATAGGTCCTATAGCATTGATAAGTTTCCACCCTCTTTCCTACATACACACATCTCTCCTGCATACACACAACTCTACTACTATCACACACGCAATTTTCCGAAATACACACACAACTTTCCTCCATACACAAACACAGTTCTAACACATATAGCTTTTCTACAGCTTTGAAGTATGCACTCACACCTCTGTTACATACACGCACTGTTTTGCTACATACTTGTACACAGCTTTCTTACATACACCAACAGCTCTCTTATATACTCATGCAGCTCCACACACACAAACACTTATATATATATATATATATATATATATATATGTACACTCATCCATCGTATACATTACCACATCTTGAAATTCCTTCCAGGAATGTGACTGATCACATGACCTGAAAGGTTCAATGGCTAATCAACAACTTTGTTTGATTGGGACCCTATCCATGCCACCTCACATATCAGGAGTGTCGTTCTTCTTTTCATAAAGAGGTCCAAGGGCTAGTCTTGCAGAAGTTTTTTCAGCTACACAGGATGCGCAACATCCGTGCAAGTCCTGGTGACTTTCTCCCCTGCACTGCACCGATCAGATAGATCAGTGTGGGGCAGGAGAAAGGAGAACAGTTCTTTCAGTGATCATGAAGGATGCTGTCAGTGTTTTCCTCCATCAGAATAAGCAGCCTCTAGACTGTAAGAAACACACACATTTTAACATCATTTTGATTGTCTAAAATTTACTGCAGCTAAAAATTACATTTGGTTTACAATGCATTTTGCCAGATATGTTGTCACTTGTCAAAGCTAAGAATTTTACATGCTGGGTTTTTTTATGGCACATTTAGCACTGATAAGTTGTCACACTCTTGCTTAATATGTTAACATTCTGTCTGTAAACTGTATATGCATAGCTACCTTTTTGAAGCAATATTGAGATTTACTTAAGAACGTGGGGCCCAATAAATACCATCAATGGTGCCCAGTCCAAGAGATGGTGGATCCTATAGGTAAACACCACCTCATCATGCACTAAAACTTACTAAAAAAAAAAAAGATGTGAAGTTCACACATATAGAAAATGGACATTTTGTGAATACATATTACACGTATTGTAAAATAGATAGAGCTCATATGTAGAGTTTGTTTGATAAACTTTCCTACTACTTTGTCTAAATTAGAAGCAAATTGGTTGAACATTACTTCTACCTAAAATGGCAGAAAACGCACCTATCTTGGTGATGGACAGGACAGCTAGAGGGGATATGGAGGAGGCTATTTTTTTTTTAATAGGTGTACTTTCACCAATTTGCTGATAATTCATTGAAAGTAGATGATCGGTACAATTGCTGCCAATGCATTTTTTAAAGCTGTATTGTCATGAGTCAAATTTGATCATGTTAGGTTCTTGCATAGGTCCTATAGCATTGATAAGTTTCCACCCTCTTTCCTACATACACACATCTCTCCTGCATACACACAACTCTACTACTATCACACACGCAATTTTCCGAAATACACACACAACTTTCCTCCATACACAAACACAGTTCTAACACATATAGCTTTTCTACAGCTTTGAAGTATGCACTCACACCTCTGTTACATACACGCACTGTTTTGCTACATACTTGTACACAGCTTTCTTACATACACCAACAGCTCTCTTATATACTCATGCAGCTCCACACACACAAACACTTATATATATATATATATATATATGTACACTCATCCATCGTATACATTACCACATCTTGAAATTCCTTCCAGGAATGTGACTGATCACATGACCTGAAAGGTTCAATGGCTAATCAACAACTTTGTTTGATTGGGACCCTATCCATGCCACCTCACATATCAGGAGTGTCGTTCTTCTTTTCATAAAGAGGTCCAAGGGCTAGTCTTGCAGAAGTTTTTTCAGCTACACAGGATGCGCAACATCCGTGCAAGTCCTGGTGACTTTCTCCCCTGCACTGCACCGATCAGATAGATCAGTGTGGGGCAGGAGAAAGGAGAACAGTTCTTTCAGTGATCATGAAGGATGCTGTCAGTGTTTTCCTCCATCAGAATAAGCAGCCTCTAGACTGTAAGAAACACACATTTTAACATCATTTTGATTGTCTAAAATTTACTGCAGCTAAAAATTACATTTGGTTTACAATGCATTTTGCCAGATATGTTGTCACTTGTCAAAGCTAAGAATTTTACATGCTGGGTTTTTTTATGGCACATTTAGCACTGATAAGTTGTCACACTCTTGCTTAATATGTTAACATTCTGTCTGTAAACTGTATATGCATAGCTACCTTTTTGAAGCAATATTGAGATTTACTTAAGAACGTGGGGCCCAATAAATACCATCAATGGTGCCCAGTCCAAGAGATGGTGGATCCTATAGGTAAACACCACCTCATCATGCACTAAAACTTACTAAAAAAAAAAAAAGATGTGAAGTTCACACATATAGAAAATGGACATTTTGTGAATACATATTACACGTATTGTAAAATAGATAGAGCTCATATGTAGAGTTTGTTTGATAAACTTTCCTACTACTTTGTCTAAATTAGAAGCAAATTGGTTGAACATTACTTCTACCTAAAATGGCAGAAAACGCACCTATCTTGGTGATGGACAGGACAGCTAGAGGGGATATGGAGGAGGCTGTTATTTTTTTTTTAATAGGTGTACTTTCACCAATTTGCTGATAATTCATTGAAAGTAGATGATCGGTACAATTGCTGCCAATGCATTTTTTAAAGCTGTATTGTCATGAGTCAAATTTGATCATGTTAGGTTCTTGCATAGGTTCTATAGCATTGATAAGTTTCCACCCTCTTTCCTACATACACACATCTCTCCTGCATACACACAACTCTACTACTATCACACACGCAATTTTCCGAAATACACACACAACTCTCCTCCATACACAAACACAGTTCTAACACATATAGCTTTTCTACAGCTTTGAAGTATGCACTCACACCTCTGTTACATACACGCACTGTTTTGCTACATACTTGTACACAGCTTTCTTACATACACCAACAGCTCTCTTATATACTCATGCAGCTCCACACACACAAACACTTATATATATATATATATATATATATATGTACACTCATCCATCGTATACATTACCACATCTTGAAATTCCTTCCAGGAATGTGACTGATCACATGACCTGAAAGGTTCAATGGCTAATCAACAACTTTGTTTGATTGGGACCCTATCCATGCCACCTCACATATCAGGAGTGTCGTTCTTCTTTTCATAAAGAGGTCCAAGGGCTAGTCTTGCAGAAGTTTTTTCAGCTACACAGGATGCGCAACATCCGTGCAAGTCCTGGTGACTTTCTCCCCTGCACTGCACCGATCAGATAGATCAGTGTGGGGCAGGAGAAAGGAGAACAGTTCTTTCAGTGATCATGAAGGATGCTGTCAGTGTTTTCCTCCATCAGAATAAGCAGCCTCTAGACTGTAAGAAACACACACATTTTAACATCATTTTGATTGTCTAAAATTTACTGCAGCTAAAAATTACATTTGGTTTACAATGCATTTTGCCAGATATGTTGTCACTTGTCAAAGCTAAGAATTTTACATGCTGGGTTTTTTTATGGCACATTTAGCACTGATAAGTTGTCACACTCTTGCTTAATATGTTAACATTCTGTCTGTAAACTGTATATGCATAGCTACCTTTTTGAAGCAATATTGAGATTTACTTAAGAACGTGGGGCCCAATAAATACCATCAATGGTGCCCAGTCCAAGAGATGGTGGATCCTATAGGTAAACACCACCTCATCATGCACTAAAACTTACTAAAAAAAAAAAAGATGTGAAGTTCACACATATAGAAAATGGACATTTTGTGAATACATATTACACGTATTGTAAAATAGATAGAGCTCATATGTAGAGTTTGTTTGATAAACTTTCCTACTACTTTGTCTAAATTAGAAGCAAATTGGTTGAACATTACTTCTACCTAAAATGGCAGAAAACGCACCTATCTTGGTGATGGACAGGACAGCTAGAGGGGATATGGAGGAGGCTGTTATTTTTTTTTTAATAGGTGTACTTTCACCAATTTGCTGATAATTCATTGAAAGTAGATGATCGGTACAATTGCTGCCAATGCATTTTTTAAAGCTGTATTGTCATGAGTCAAATTTGATCATGTTAGGTTCTTGCATAGGTCCTATAGCATTGATAAGTTTCCACCCTCTTTCCTACATACACACATCTCTCCTGCATACACACAACTCTACTACTATCACACACGCAATTTTCCGAAATACACACACAACTCTCCTCCATACACAAACACAGTTCTAACACATATAGCTTTTCTACAGCTTTGAAGTATGCACTCACACCTCTGTTACATACACGCACTGTTTTGCTACATACTTGTACACAGCTTTCTTACATACACCAACAGCTCTCTTATATACTCATGCAGCTCCACACACACAAACACTTATATATATATATATATGTACACTCATCCATCGTATACATTACCACATCTTGAAATTCCTTCCAGGAATGTGACTGATCACATGACCTGAAAGGTTCAATGGCTAATCAACAACTTTGTTTGATTGGGACCCTATCCATGCCACCTCACATATCAGGAGTGTCGTTCTTCTTTTCATAAAGAGGTCCAAGGGCTAGTCTTGCAGAAGTTTTTTCAGCTACACAGGATGCGCAACATCCGTGCAAGTCCTGGTGACTTTCTCCCCTGCACTGCACCGATCAGATAGATCAGTGTGGGGCAGGAGAAAGGAGAACAGTTCTTTCAGTGATCATGAAGGATGCTGTCAGTGTTTTCCTCCATCAGAATAAGCAGCCTCTAGACTGTAAGAAACACACACATTTTAACATCATTTTGATTGTCTAAAATTTACTGCAGCTAAAAATTACATTTGGTTTACAATGCATTTTGCCAGATATGTTGTCACTTGTCAAAGCTAAGAATTTTACATGCTGGGTTTTTTTATGGCACATTTAGCACTGATAAGTTGTCACACTCTTGCTTAATATGTTAACATTCTGTCTGTAAACTGTATATGCATAGCTACCTTTTTGAAGCAATATTGAGATTTACTTAAGAACGTGGGGCCCAATAAATACCATCAATGGTGCCCAGTCCAAGAGATGGTGGATCCTATAGGTAAACACCACCTCATCATGCACTAAAACTTACTAAAAAAAAAAAAGATGTGAAGTTCACACATATAGAAAATGGACATTTTGTGAATACATATTACACGTATTGTAAAATAGATAGAGCTCATATGTAGAGTTTGTTTGATAAACTTTCCTACTACTTTGTCTAAATTAGAAGCAAATTGGTTGAACATTACTTCTACCTAAAATGGCAGAAAACGCACCTATCTTGGTGATGGACAGGACAGCTAGAGGGGATATGGAGGAGGCTGTTATTTTTTTTTTAATAGGTGTACTTTCACCAATTTGCTGATAATTCATTGAAAGTAGATGATCGGTACAATTGCTGCCAATGCATTTTTTAAAGCTGTATTGTCATGAGTCAAATTTGATCATGTTAGGTTCTTGCATAGGTCCTATAGCATTGATAAGTTTCCACCCTCTTTCCTACATACACACATCTCTCCTGCATACACACAACTCTACTACTATCACACACGCAATTTTCCGAAATACACACACAACTCTCCTCCATACACAAACACAGTTCTAACACATATAGCTTTTCTACAGCTTTGAAGTATGCACTCACACCTCTGTTACATACACGCACTGTTTTGCTACATACTTGTACACAGCTTTCTTACATACACCAACAGCTCTCTTATATACTCATGCAGCTCCACACACACAAACACTTATATATATATATATATATGTACACTCATCCATCGTATACATTACCACATCTTGAAATTCCTTCCAGGAATGTGACTGATCACATGACCTGAAAGGTTCAATGGCTAATCAACAACTTTGTTTGATTGGGACCCTATCCATGCCACCTCACATATCAGGAGTGTCGTTCTTCTTTTCATAAAGAGGTCCAAGGGCTAGTCTTGCAGAAGTTTTTTCAGCTACACAGGATGCGCAACATCCGTGCAAGTCCTGGTGACTTTCTCCCCTGCACTGCACCGATCAGATAGATCAGTGTGGGGCAGGAGAAAGGAGAACAGTTCTTTCAGTGATCATGAAGGATGCTGTCAGTGTTTTCCTCCATCAGAATAAGCAGCCTCTAGACTGTAAGAAACACACACATTTTAACATCATTTTGATTGTCTAAAATTTACTGCAGCTAAAAATTACATTTGGTTTACAATGCATTTTGCCAGATATGTTGTCACTTGTCAAAGCTAAGAATTTTACATGCTGGGTTTTTTTATGGCACATTTAGCACTGATAAGTTGTCACACTCTTGCTTAATATGTTAACATTCTGTCTGTAAACTGTATATGCATAGCTACCTTTTTGAAGCAATATTGAGATTTACTTAAGAACGTGGGGCCCAATAAATACCATCAATGGTGCCCAGTCCAAGAGATGGTGGATCCTATAGGTAAACACCACCTCATCATGCACTAAAACTTACTAAAAAAAAAAAAGATGTGAAGTTCACACATATAGAAAATGGACATTTTGTGAATACATATTACACGTATTGTAAAATAGATAGAGCTCATATGTAGAGTTTGTTTGATAAACTTTCCTACTACTTTGTCTAAATTAGAAGCAAATTGGTTGAACATTACTTCTACCTAAAATGGCAGAAAACGCACCTATCTTGGTGATGGACAGGACAGCTAGAGGGGATATGGAGGAGGCTGTTATTTTTTTTTTAATAGGTGTACTTTCACCAATTTGCTGATAATTCATTGAAAGTAGATGATCGGTACAATTGCTGCCAATGCATTTTTTAAAGCTGTATTGTCATGAGTCAAATTTGATCATGTTAGGTTCTTGCATAGGTCCTATAGCATTGATAAGTTTCCACCCTCTTTCCTACATACACACATCTCTCCTGCATACACACAACTCTACTACTATCACACACGCAATTTTCCGAAATACACACACAACTCTCCTCCATACACAAACACAGTTCTAACACATATAGCTTTTCTACAGCTTTGAAGTATGCACTCACACCTCTGTTACATACACGCACTGTTTTGCTACATACTTGTACACAGCTTTCTTACATACACCAACAGCTCTCTTATATACTCATGCAGCTCCACACACACAAACACTTATATATATATATATATGTACACTCATCCATCGTATACATTACCACATCTTGAAATTCCTTCCAGGAATGTGACTGATCACATGACCTGAAAGGTTCAATGGCTAATCAACAACTTTGTTTGATTGGGACCCTATCCATGCCACCTCACATATCAGGAGTGTCGTTCTTCTTTTCATAAAGAGGTCCAAGGGCTAGTCTTGCAGAAGTTTTTTCAGCTACACAGGATGCGCAACATCCGTGCAAGTCCTGGTGACTTTCTCCCCTGCACTGCACCGATCAGATAGATCAGTGTGGGGCAGGAGAAAGGAGAACAGTTCTTTCAGTGATCATGAAGGATGCTGTCAGTGTTTTCCTCCATCAGAATAAGCAGCCTCTAGACTGTAAGAAACACACACATTTTAACATCATTTTGATTGTCTAAAATTTACTGCAGCTAAAAATTACATTTGGTTTACAATGCATTTTGCCAGATATGTTGTCACTTGTCAAAGCTAAGAATTTTACATGCTGGGTTTTTTTATGGCACATTTAGCACTGATAAGTTGTCACACTCTTGCTTAATATGTTAACATTCTGTCTGTAAACTGTATATGCATAGCTACCTTTTTGAAGCAATATTGAGATTTACTTAAGAACGTGGGGCCCAATAAATACCATCAATGGTGCCCAGTCCAAGAGATGGTGGATCCTATAGGTAAACACCACCTCATCATGCACTAAAACTTACTAAAAAAAAAAAAGATGTGAAGTTCACACATATAGAAAATGGACATTTTGTGAATACATATTACACGTATTGTAAAATAGATAGAGCTCATATGTAGAGTTTGTTTGATAAACTTTCCTACTACTTTGTCTAAATTAGAAGCAAATTGGTTGAACATTACTTCTACCTAAAATGGCAGAAAACGCACCTATCTTGGTGATGGACAGGACAGCTAGAGGGGATATGGAGGAGGCTGTTATTTTTTTTTTAATAGGTGTACTTTCACCAATTTGCTGATAATTCATTGAAAGTAGATGATCGGTACAATTGCTGCCAATGCATTTTTTAAAGCTGTATTGTCATGAGTCAAATTTGATCATGTTAGGTTCTTGCATAGGTCCTATAGCATTGATAAGTTTCCACCCTCTTTCCTACATACACACATCTCTCCTGCATACACACAACTCTACTACTATCACACACGCAATTTTCCGAAATACACACACAACTCTCCTCCATACACAAACACAGTTCTAACACATATAGCTTTTCTACAGCTTTGAAGTATGCACTCACACCTCTGTTACATACACGCACTGTTTTGCTACATACTTGTACACAGCTTTCTTACATACACCAACAGCTCTCTTATATACTCATGCAGCTCCACACACACAAACACTTATATATATATATATATATATATATGTACACTCATCCATCGTATACATTACCACATCTTGAAATTCCTTCCAGGAATGTGACTGATCACATGACCTGAAAGGTTCAATGGCTAATCAACAACTTTGTTTGATTGGGACCCTATCCATGCCACCTCACATATCAGGAGTGTCGTTCTTCTTTTCATAAAGAGGTCCAAGGGCTAGTCTTGCAGAAGTTTTTTCAGCTACACAGGATGCGCAACATCCGTGCAAGTCCTGGTGACTTTCTCCCCTGCACTGCACCGATCAGATAGATCAGTGTGGGGCAGGAGAAAGGAGAACAGTTCTTTCAGTGATCATGAAGGATGCGGTCAGTGTTTTCCTCCATCAGAATAAGCAGCCTCTAGACTGTAAGAAACACACACATTTTAACATCATTTTGATTGTCTAAAATTTACTGCAGCTAAAAATTACATTTGGTTTACAATGCATTTTGCCAGATATGTTGTCACTTGTCAAAGCTAAGAATTTTACATGCTGGGTTTTTTTATGGCACATTTAGCACTGATAAGTTGTCACACTCTTGCTTAATATGTTAACATTCTGTCTGTAAACTGTATATGCATAGCTACCTTTTTGAAGCAATATTGAGATTTACTTAAGAACGTGGGGCCCAATAAATACCATCAATGGTGCCCAGTCCAAGAGATGGTGGATCCTATAGGTAAACACCACCTCATCATGCACTAAAACTTACTAAAAAAAAAAAAGATGTGAAGTTCACACATATAGAAAATGGACATTTTGTGAATACATATTACACGTATTGTAAAATAGATAGAGCTCATATGTAGAGTTTGTTTGATAAACTTTCCTACTACTTTGTCTAAATTAGAAGCAAATTGGTTGAACATTACTTCTACCTAAAATGGCAGAAAACGCACCTATCTTGGTGATGGACAGGACAGCTAGAGGGGATATGGAGGAGGCTGTTATTTTTTTTTTAATAGGTGTACTTTCACCAATTTGCTGATAATTCATTGAAAGTAGATGATCGGTACAATTGCTGCCAATGCATTTTTTAAAGCTGTATTGTCATGAGTCAAATTTGATCATGTTAGGTTCTTGCATAGGTCCTATAGCATTGATAAGTTTCCACCCTCTTTCCTACATACACACATCTCTCCTGCATACACACAACTCTACTACTATCACACACGCAATTTTCCGAAATACACACACAACTCTCCTCCATACACAAACACAGTTCTAACACATATAGCTTTTCTACAGCTTTGAAGTATGCACTCACACCTCTGTTACATACACGCACTGTTTTGCTACATACTTGTACACAGCTTTCTTACATACACCAACAGCTCTCTTATATACTCATGCAGCTCCACACACACAAACACTTATATATATATATATATATATATGTACACTCATCCATCGTATACATTACCACATCTTGAAATTCCTTCCAGGAATGTGACTGATCACATGACCTGAAAGGTTCAATGGCTAATCAACAACTTTGTTTGATTGGGACCCTATCCATGCCACCTCACATATCAGGAGTGTCGTTCTTCTTTTCATAAAGAGGTCCAAGGGCTAGTCTTGCAGAAGTTTTTTCAGCTACACAGGATGCGCAACATCCGTGCAAGTCCTGGTGACTTTCTCCCCTGCACTGCACCGATCAGATAGATCAGTGTGGGGCAGGAGAAAGGAGAACAGTTCTTTCAGTGATCATGAAGGATGCTGTCAGTGTTTTCCTCCATCAGAATAAGCAGCCTCTAGACTGTAAGAAACACACACATTTTAACATCATTTTGATTGTCTAAAATTTACTGCAGCTAAAAATTACATTTGGTTTACAATGCATTTTGCCAGATATGTTGTCACTTGTCAAAGCTAAGAATTTTACATGCTGGGTTTTTTTATGGCACATTTAGCACTGATAAGTTGTCACACTCTTGCTTAATATGTTAACATTCTGTCTGTAAACTGTATATGCATAGCTACCTTTTTGAAGCAATATTGAGATTTACTTAAGAACGTGGGGCCCAATAAATACCATCAATGGTGCCCAGTCCAAGAGATGGTGGATCCTATAGGTAAACACCACCTCATCATGCACTAAAACTTACTAAAAAAAAAAAAGATGTGAAGTTCACACATATAGAAAATGGACATTTTGTGAATACATATTACACGTATTGTAAAATAGATAGAGCTCATATGTAGAGTTTGTTTGATAAACTTTCCTACTACTTTGTCTAAATTAGAAGCAAATTGGTTGAACATTACTTCTACCTAAAATGGCAGAAAACGCACCTATCTTGGTGATGGACAGGACAGCTAGAGGGGATATGGAGGAGGCTGTTATTTTTTTTTTAATAGGTGTACTTTCACCAATTTGCTGATAATTCATTGAAAGTAGATGATCGGTACAATTGCTGCCAATGCATTTTTTAAAGCTGTATTGTCATGAGTCAAATTTGATCATGTTAGGTTCTTGCATAGGTCCTATAGCATTGATAAGTTTCCACCCTCTTTCCTACATACACACATCTCTCCTGCATACACACAACTCTACTACTATCACACACGCAATTTTCCGAAATACACACACAACTCTCCTCCATACACAAACACAGTTCTAACACATATAGCTTTTCTACAGCTTTGAAGTATGCACTCACACCTCTGTTACATACACGCACTGTTTTGCTACATACTTGTACACAGCTTTCTTACATACACCAACAGCTCTCTTATATACTCATGCAGCTCCACACACACAAACACTTATATATATATATATATGTACACTCATCCATCGTATACATTACCACATCTTGAAATTCCTTCCAGGAATGTGACTGATCACATGACCTGAAAGGTTCAATGGCTAATCAACAACTTTGTTTGATTGGGACCCTATCCATGCCACCTCACATATCAGGAGTGTCGTTCTTCTTTTCATAAAGAGGTCCAAGGGCTAGTCTTGCAGAAGTTTTTTCAGCTACACAGGATGCGCAACATCCGTGCAAGTCCTGGTGACTTTCTCCCCTGCACTGCACCGATCAGATAGATCAGTGTGGGGCAGGAGAAAGGAGAACAGTTCTTTCAGTGATCATGAAGGATGCTGTCAGTGTTTTCCTCCATCAGAATAAGCAGCCTCTAGACTGTAAGAAACACACACATTTTAACATCATTTTGATTGTCTAAAATTTACTGCAGCTAAAAATTACATTTGGTTTACAATGCATTTTGCCAGATATGTTGTCACTTGTCAAAGCTAAGAATTTTACATGCTGGGTTTTTTATGGCACATTTAGCACTGATAAGTTGTCACACTCTTGCTTAATATGTTAACATTCTGTCTGTAAACTGTATATGCATAGCTACCTTTTTGAAGCAATATTGAGATTTACTTAAGAACGTGGGGCCCAATAAATACCATCAATGGTGCCCAGTCCAAGAGATGGTGGATCCTATAGGTAAACACCACCTCATCATGCACTAAAACTTACTAAAAAAAAAAAAGATGTGAAGTTCACACATATAGAAAATGGACATTTTGTGAATACATATTACACGTATTGTAAAATAGATAGAGCTCATATGTAGAGTTTGTTTGATAAACTTTCCTACTACTTTGTCTAAATTAGAAGCAAATTGGTTGAACATTACTTCTACCTAAAATGGCAGAAAACGCACCTATCTTGGTGATGGACAGGACAGCTAGAGGGGATATGGAGGAGGCTGTTATTTTTTTTTTAATAGGTGTACTTTCACCAATTTGCTGATAATTCATTGAAAGTAGATGATCGGTACAATTGCTGCCAATGCATTTTTTAAAGCTGTATTGTCATGAGTCAAATTTGATCATGTTAGGTTCTTGCATAGGTCCTATAGCATTGATAAGTTTCCACCCTCTTTCCTACATACACACATCTCTCCTGCATACACACAACTCTACTACTATCACACACGCAATTTTCCGAAATACACACACAACTCTCCTCCATACACAAACACAGTTCTAACACATATAGCTTTTCTACAGCTTTGAAGTATGCACTCACACCTCTGTTACATACACGCACTGTTTTGCTACATACTTGTACACAGCTTTCTT
Source organism: Phyllobates terribilis (assembly GCF_046119375.1). Classification (NCBI taxonomy): domain Eukaryota; kingdom Metazoa; phylum Chordata; class Amphibia; order Anura; family Dendrobatidae; genus Phyllobates; species Phyllobates terribilis. Next base: position 447,257 of record NW_027363317.1, read on the forward strand.
ACATACACCAACAGCTCTCTTATATACTCATGCAGCTCCACACACACAAACACTTATATATATATATATATGTACACTCATCCATCGTATACATTACCACATCTTGAAATTCCTTCCAGGAATGTGACTGATCACATGACCTGAAAGGTTCAATGGCTAATCAACAACTTTGTTTGATTGGGACCCTATCCATGCCACCTCACATATCAGGAGTGTCGTTCTTCTTTTCATAAAGAGGTCCAAGGGCTAGTCTTGCAGAAGTTTTTTCAGCTACACAGGATGCGCAACATCCATGCAAGTCCTGGTGACTTTCTCCCCTGCACTGCACCGATCAGATAGATCAGTGTGGGGCAGGAGAAAGGAGAACAGTTCTTTCAGTGATCATGAAGGATGCTGTCAGTGTTTTCCTCCATCAGAATAAGCAGCCTCTAGACTGTAAGAAACACACACATTTTAACATCATTTTGATTGTCTAAAATTTACTGCAGCTAAAAATTACATTTGGTTTACAATGCATTTTGCCAGATATGTTGTCACTTGTCAAAGCTAAGAATTTTACATGCTGGGTTTTTTTATGGCACATTTAGCACTGATAAGTTGTCACACTCTTGCTTAATATGTTAACATTCTGTCTGTAAACTGTATATGCATAGCTACCTTTTTGAAGCAATATTGAGATTTACTTAAGAACGTGGGGCCCAATAAATACCATCAATGGTGCCCAGTCCAAGAGATGGTGGATCCTATAGGTAAACACCACCTCATCATGCACTAAAACTTACTAAAAAAAAAAAAGATGTGAAGTTCACACATATAGAAAATGGACATTTTGTGAATACATATTACACGTATTGTAAAATAGATAGAGCTCATATGTAGAGTTTGTTTGATAAACTTTCCTACTACTTTGTCTAAATTAGAAGCAAATTGGTTGAACATTACTTCTACCTAAAATGGCAGAAAACGCACCTATCTTGGTGATGGACAGGACAGCTAGAGGGGATATGGAGGAGGCTGTTATTTTTTTTTTAATAGGTGTACTTTCACCAATTTGCTGATAATTCATTGAAAGTAGATGATCGGTACAATTGCTGCCAATGCATTTTTTAAAGCTGTATTGTCATGAGTCAAATTTGATCATGTTAGGTTCTTGCATAGGTCCTATAGCATTGATAAGTTTCCACCCTCTTTCCTACATACACACATCTCTCCTGCATACACACAACTCTACTACTATCACACACGCAATTTTCCGAAATACACACACAACTCTCCTCCATACACAAACACAGTTCTAACACATATAGCTTTTCTACAGCTTTGAAGTATGCACTCACACCTCTGTTACATACACGCACTGTTTTGCTACATACTTGTACACAGCTTTCTTACATACACCAACAGCTCTCTTATATACTCATGCAGCTCCACACACACAAACACTTATATATATATATATATGTACACTCATCCATCGTATACATTACCACATCTTGAAATTCCTTCCAGGAATGTGACTGATCACATGACCTGAAAGGTTCAATGGCTAATCAACAACTTTGTTTGATTGGGACCCTATCCATGCCACCTCACATATCAGGAGTGTCGTTCTTCTTTTCATAAAGAGGTCCAAGGGCTAGTCTTGCAGAAGTTTTTTCAGCTACACAGGATGCGCAACATCCGTGCAAGTCCTGGTGACTTTCTCCCCTGCACTGCACCGATCAGATAGATCAGTGTGGGGCAGGAGAAAGGAGAACAGTTCTTTCAGTGATCATGAAGGATGCTGTCAGTGTTTTCCTCCATCAGAATAAGCAGCCTCTAGACTGTAAGAAACACACACATTTTAACATCATTTTGATTGTCTAAAATTTACTGCAGCTAAAAATTACATTTGGTTTACAATGCATTTTGCCAGATATGTTGTCACTTGTCAAAGCTAAGAATTTTACATGCTGGGTTTTTTATGGCACATTTAGCACTGATAAGTTGTCACACTCTTGCTTAATATGTTAACATTCTGTCTGTAAACTGTATATGCATAGCTACCTTTTTGAAGCAATATTGAGATTTACTTAAGAACGTGGGGCCCAATAAATACCATCAATGGTGCCCAGTCCAAGAGATGGTGGATCCTATAGGTAAACACCACCTCATCATGCACTAAAACTTACTAAAAAAAAAAAAGATGTGAAGTTCACACATATAGAAAATGGACATTTTGTGAATACATATTACACGTATTGTAAAATAGATAGAGCTCATATGTAGAGTTTGTTTGATAAACTTTCCTACTACTTTGTCTAAATTAGAAGCAAATTGGTTGAACATTACTTCTACCTAAAATGGCAGAAAACGCACCTATCTTGGTGATGGACAGGACAGCTAGAGGGGATATGGAGGAGGCTGTTATTTTTTTTTTAATAGGTGTACTTTCACCAATTTGCTGATAATTCATTGAAAGTAGATGATCGGTACAATTGCTGCCAATGCATTTTTTAAAGCTGTATTGTCATGAGTCAAATTTGATCATGTTAGGTTCTTGCATAGGTCCTATAGCATTGATAAGTTTCCACCCTCTTTCCTACATACACACATCTCTCCTGCATACACACAACTCTACTACTATCACACACGCAATTTTCCGAAATACACACACAACTCTCCTCCATACACAAACACAGTTCTAACACATATAGCTTTTCTACAGCTTTGAAGTATGCACTCACACCTCTGTTACATACACGCACTGTTTTGCTACATACTTGTACACAGCTTTCTTACATACACCAACAGCTCTCTTATATACTCATGCAGCTCCACACACACAAACACTTATATATATATATATATATATATATATGTACACTCATCCATCGTATACATTACCACATCTTGAAATTCCTTCCAGGAATGTGACTGATCACATGACCTGAAAGGTTCAATGGCTAATCAACAACTTTGTTTGATTGGGACCCTATCCATGCCACCTCACATATCAGGAGTGTCGTTCTTCTTTTCATAAAGAGGTCCAAGGGCTAGTCTTGCAGAAGTTTTTTCAGCTACACAGGATGCGCAACATCCGTGCAAGTCCTGGTGACTTTCTCCCCTGCACTGCACCGATCAGATAGATCAGTGTGGGGCAGGAGAAAGGAGAACAGTTCTTTCAGTGATCATGAAGGATGCTGTCAGTGTTTTCCTCCATCAGAATAAGCAGCCTCTAGACTGTAAGAAACACACACATTTTAACATCATTTTGATTGTCTAAAATTTACTGCAGCTAAAAATTACATTTGGTTTACAATGCATTTTGCCAGATATGTTGTCACTTGTCAAAGCTAAGAATTTTACATGCTGGGTTTTTTTATGGCACATTTAGCACTGATAAGTTGTCACACTCTTGCTTAATATGTTAACATTCTGTCTGTAAACTGTATATGCATAGCTACCTTTTTGAAGCAATATTGAGATTTACTTAAGAACGTGGGGCCCAATAAATACCATCAATGGTGCCCAGTCCAAGAGATGGTGGATCCTATAGGTAAACACCACCTCATCATGCACTAAAACTTACTAAAAAAAAAAAAGATGTGAAGTTCACACATATAGAAAATGGACATTTTGTGAATACATATTACACGTATTGTAAAATAGATAGAGCTCATATGTAGAGTTTGTTTGATAAACTTTCCTACTACTTTGTCTAAATTAGAAGCAAATTGGTTGAACATTACTTCTACCTAAAATGGCAGAAAACGCACCTATCTTGGTGATGGACAGGACAGCTAGAGGGGATATGGAGGAGGCTGTTATTTTTTTTTTAATAGGTGTACTTTCACCAATTTGCTGATAATTCATTGAAAGTAGATGATCGGTACAATTGCTGCCAATGCATTTTTTAAAGCTGTATTGTCATGAGTCAAATTTGATCATGTTAGGTTCTTGCATAGGTCCTATAGCATTGATAAGTTTCCACCCTCTTTCCTACATACACACATCTCTCCTGCATACACACAACTCTACTACTATCACACACGCAATTTTCCGAAATACACACACAACTCTCCTCCATACACAAACACAGTTCTAACACATATAGCTTTTCTACAGCTTTGAAGTATGCACTCACACCTCTGTTACATACACGCACTGTTTTGCTACATACTTGTACACAGCTTTCTTACATACACCAACAGCTCTCTTATATACTCATGCAGCTCCACACACACAAACACTTATATATATATATATATGTACACTCATCCATCGTATACATTACCACATCTTGAAATTCCTTCCAGGAATGTGACTGATCACATGACCTGAAAGGTTCAATGGCTAATCAACAACTTTGTTTGATTGGGACCCTATCCATGCCACCTCACATATCAGGAGTGTCGTTCTTCTTTTCATAAAGAGGTCCAAGGGCTAGTCTTGCAGAAGTTTTTTCAGCTACACAGGATGCGCAACATCCGTGCAAGTCCTGGTGACTTTCTCCCCTGCACTGCACCGATCAGATAGATCAGTGTGGGGCAGGAGAAAGGAGAACAGTTCTTTCAGTGATCATGAAGGATGCTGTCAGTGTTTTCCTCCATCAGAATAAGCAGCCTCTAGACTGTAAGAAACACACACATTTTAACATCATTTTGATTGTCTAAAATTTACTGCAGCTAAAAATTACATTTGGTTTACAATGCATTTTGCCAGATATGTTGTCACTTGTCAAAGCTAAGAATTTTACATGCTGGGTTTTTTTATGGCACATTTAGCACTGATAAGTTGTCACACTCTTGCTTAATATGTTAACATTCTGTCTGTAAACTGTATATGCATAGCTACCTTTTTGAAGCAATATTGAGATTTACTTAAGAACGTGGGGCCCAATAAATACCATCAATGGTGCCCAGTCCAAGAGATGGTGGATCCTATAGGTAAACACCACCTCATCATGCACTAAAACTTACTAAAAAAAAAAAAGATGTGAAGTTCACACATATAGAAAATGGACATTTTGTGAATACATATTACACGTATTGTAAAATAGATAGAGCTCATATGTAGAGTTTGTTTGATAAACTTTCCTACTACTTTGTCTAAATTAGAAGCAAATTGGTTGAACATTACTTCTACCTAAAATGGCAGAAAACGCACCTATCTTGGTGATGGACAGGACAGCTAGAGGGGATATGGAGGAGGCTGTTATTTTTTTTTTAATAGGTGTACTTTCACCAATTTGCTGATAATTCATTGAAAGTAGATGATCGGTACAATTGCTGCCAATGCATTTTTTAAAGCTGTATTGTCATGAGTCAAATTTGATCATGTTAGGTTCTTGCATAGGTCCTATAGCATTGATAAGTTTCCACCCTCTTTCCTACATACACACATCTCTCCTGCATACACACAACTCTACTACTATCACACACGCAATTTTCCGAAATACACACACAACTCTCCTCCATACACAAACACAGTTCTAACACATATAGCTTTTCTACAGCTTTGAAGTATGCACTCACACCTCTGTTACATACACGCACTGTTTTGCTACATACTTGTACACAGCTTTCTTACATACACCAACAGCTCTCTTATATACTCATGCAGCTCCACACACACAAACACTTATATATATATATATATATATATATATATGTACACTCATCCATCGTATACATTACCACATCTTGAAATTCCTTCCAGGAATGTGACTGATCACATGACCTGAAAGGTTCAATGGCTAATCAACAACTTTGTTTGATTGGGACCCTATCCATGCCACCTCACATATCAGGAGTGTCGTTCTTCTTTTCATAAAGAGGTCCAAGGGCTAGTCTTGCAGAAGTTTTTTCAGCTACACAGGATGCGCAACATCCGTGCAAGTCCTGGTGACTTTCTCCCCTGCACTGCACTGATCAGATAGATCAGTGTGGGGCAGGAGAAAGGAGAACAGTTCTTTCAGTGATCATGAAGGATGCTGTCAGTGTTTTCCTCCATCAGAATAAGCAGCCTCTAGACTGTAAGAAACACACACATTTTAACATCATTTTGATTGTCTAAAATTTACTGCAGCTAAAAATTACATTTGGTTTACAATGCATTTTGCCAGATATGTTGTCACTTGTCAAAGCTAAGAATTTTACATGCTGGGTTTTTTTATGGCACATTTAGCACTGATAAGTTGTCACACTCTTGCTTAATATGTTAACATTCTGTCTGTAAACTGTATATGCATAGCTACCTTTTTGAAGCAATATTGAGATTTACTTAAGAACGTGGGGCCCAATAAATACCATCAATGGTGCCCAGTCCAAGAGATGGTGGATCCTATAGGTAAACACCACCTCATCATGCACTAAAACTTACTAAAAAAAAAAAAGATGTGAAGTTCACACATATAGAAAATGGACATTTTGTGAATACATATTACACGTATTGTAAAATAGATAGAGCTCATATGTAGAGTTTGTTTGATAAACTTTCCTACTACTTTGTCTAAATTAGAAGCAAATTGGTTGAACATTACTTCTACCTAAAATGGCAGAAAACGCACCTATCTTGGTGATGGACAGGACAGCTAGAGGGGATATGGAGGAGGCTGTTATTTTTTTTTTAATAGGTGTACTTTCACCAATTTGCTGATAATTCATTGAAAGTAGATGATCGGTACAATTGCTGCCAATGCATTTTTTAAAGCTGTATTGTCATGAGTCAAATTTGATCATGTTAGGTTCTTGCATAGGTCCTATAGCATTGATAAGTTTCCACCCTCTTTCCTACATACACACATCTCTCCTGCATACACACAACTCTACTACTATCACACACGCAATTTTCCGAAATACACACACAACTCTCCTCCATACACAAACACAGTTCTAACACATATAGCTTTTCTACAGCTTTGAAGTATGCACTCACACCTCTGTTACATACACGCACTGTTTTGCTACATACTTGTACACAGCTTTCTTACATACACCAACAGCTCTCTTATATACTCATGCAGCTCCACACACACAAACACTTATATATATATATATATGTACACTCATCCATCGTATACATTACCACATCTTGAAATTCCTTCCAGGAATGTGACTGATCACATGACCTGAAAGGTTCAATGGCTAATCAACAACTTTGTTTGATTGGGACCCTATCCATGCCACCTCACATATCAGGAGTGTCGTTCTTCTTTTCATAAAGAGGTCCAAGGGCTAGTCTTGCAGAAGTTTTTTCAGCTACACAGGATGCGCAACATCCGTGCAAGTCCTGGTGACTTTCTCCCCTGCACTGCACCGATCAGATAGATCAGTGTGGGGCAGGAGAAAGGAGAACAGTTCTTTCAGTGATCATGAAGGATGCTGTCAGTGTTTTCCTCCATCAGAATAAGCAGCCTCTAGACTGTAAGAAACACACACATTTTAACATCATTTTGATTGTCTAAAATTTACTGCAGCTAAAAATTACATTTGGTTTACAATGCATTTTGCCAGATATGTTGTCACTTGTCAAAGCTAAGAATTTTACATGCTGGGTTTTTTTATGGCACATTTAGCACTGATAAGTTGTCACACTCTTGCTTAATATGTTAACATTCTGTCTGTAAACTGTATATGCATAGCTACCTTTTTGAAGCAATATTGAGATTTACTTAAGAACGTGGGGCCCAATAAATACCATCAATGGTGCCCAGTCCAAGAGATGGTGGATCCTATAGGTAAACACCACCTCATCATGCACTAAAACTTACTAAAAAAAAAAAAGATGTGAAGTTCACACATATAGAAAATGGACATTTTGTGAATACATATTACACGTATTGTAAAATAGATAGAGCTCATATGTAGAGTTTGTTTGATAAACTTTCCTACTACTTTGTCTAAATTAGAAGCAAATTGGTTGAACATTACTTCTACCTAAAATGGCAGAAAACGCACCTATCTTGGTGATGGACAGGACAGCTAGAGGGGATATGGAGGAGGCTGTTATTTTTTTTTTAATAGGTGTACTTTCACCAATTTGCTGATAATTCATTGAAAGTAGATGATCGGTACAATTGCTGCCAATGCATTTTTTAAAGCTGTATTGTCATGAGTCAAATTTGATCATGTTAGGTTCTTGCATAGGTCCTATAGCATTGATAAGTTTCCACCCTCTTTCCTACATACACACATCTCTCCTGCATACACACAACTCTACTACTATCACACACGCAATTTTCCGAAATACACACACAACTCTCCTCCATACACAAACACAGTTCTAACACATATAGCTTTTCTACAGCTTTGAAGTATGCACTCACACCTCTGTTACATACACGCACTGTTTTGCTACATACTTGTACACAGCTTTCTTACATACACCAACAGCTCTCTTATATACTCATGCAGCTCCACACACACAAACACTTATATATATATATATATGTACACTCATCCATCGTATACATTACCACATCTTGAAATTCCTTCCAGGAATGTGACTGATCACATGACCTGAAAGGTTCAATGGCTAATCAACAACTTTGTTTGATTGGGACCCTATCCATGCCACCTCACATATCAGGAGTGTCGTTCTTCTTTTCATAAAGAGGTCCAAGGGCTAGTCTTGCAGAAGTTTTTTCAGCTACACAGGATGCGCAACATCCGTGCAAGTCCTGGTGACTTTCTCCCCTGCACTGCACCGATCAGATAGATCAGTGTGGGGCAGGAGAAAGGAGAACAGTTCTTTCAGTGATCATGAAGGATGCTGTCAGTGTTTTCCTCCATCAGAATAAGCAGCCTCTAGACTGTAAGAAACACACACATTTTAACATCATTTTGATTGTCTAAAATTTACTGCAGCTAAAAATTACATTTGGTTTACAATGCATTTTGCCAGATATGTTGTCACTTGTCAAAGCTAAGAATTTTACATGCTGGGTTTTTTTATGGCACATTTAGCACTGATAAGTTGTCACACTCTTGCTTAATATGTTAACATTCTGTCTGTAAACTGTATATGCATAGCTACCTTTTTGAAGCAATATTGAGATTTACTTAAGAACGTTGGGCCCAATAAATACCATCAATGGTGCCCAGTCCAAGAGATGGTGGATCCTATAGGTAAACACCACCTCATCATGCACTAAAACTTACTAAAAAAAAAAAAGATGTGAAGTTCACACATATAGAAAATGGACATTTTGTGAATACATATTACACGTATTGTAAAATAGATAGAGCTCATATGGTAGAGTTTGTTTGATAAACTTTCCTACTACTTTGTCTAAATTAGAAGCAAATTGGTTGAACATTACTTCTACCTAAAATGGCAGAAAACGCACCTATCTTGGTGATGGACAGGACAGCTAGAGGGGATATGGAGGAGGCTGTTATTTTTTTTTAATAGGTGTACTTTCACCAATTTGCTGATAATTCATTGAAAGTAGATGATCGGTACAATTGCTGCCAATGCATTTTTTAAAGCTGTATTGTCATGAGTCAAATTTGATCATGTTAGGTTCTTGCATAGGTCCTTAGCATTGATAAGTTTCCACCCTCTTTCCTACATACACACATCTCTCCTGCATACACACAACTCTACTACTATCACACACGCAATTTTCCGAAATACACACACAACTCTCCTCCATACACAAACACAGTTCTAACACATATAGCTTTTCTACAGCTTTGAAGTATGCACTCACACCTCTGTTACATACACGCACTGTTTTTGCTACATACTTGTACACAGCTTTCTTACATACACCAACAGCTCTCTTATATACTCATGCAGCTCCACACACACAAACACTTATATATATATATATATATATATATATATATGTACACTCATCCATCGTATACATTACCACATCTTGAAATTCCTTCCAGGAATGTGACTGATCACATGACCTGAAAGGTTCAATGGCTAATCAACAACTTTGTTTGATTGGGACCCTATCCATGCCACCTCACATATCAGGAGTGTCGTTCTTCTTTTCATAAAGAGGTCCAAGGGCTAGTCTTGCAGAAGTTTTTTCAGCTACACAGGATGCGCAACATCCGTGCAAGTCCTGGTGACTTTCTCCCCTGCACTGCACCGATCAGATAGATCAGTGTGGGGCAGGAGAAAGGAGAACAGTTCTTTCAGTGATCATGAAGGATGCTGTCAGTGTTTTCCTCCATCAGAATAAGCAGCCTCTAGACTGTAAGAAACACACACATTTTAACATCATTTTGATTGTCTAAAATTTACTGCAGCTAAAAATTACATTTGGTTTACAATGCATTTTGCCAGATATGTTGTCACTTGTCAAAGCTAAGAATTTTACATGCTGGGTTTTTTTATGGCACATTTAGCACTGATAAGTTGTCACACTCTTGCTTAATATGTTAACATTCTGTCTGTAAACTGTATATGCATAGCTACCTTTGTGAAGCAATATTGAGATTTACTTAAGAACGTGGGGCCCAATAAATACCATCAATGGTGCCCAGTCCAAGAGATGGTGGATCCTATAGGTAAACACCACCTCCATCATGCCACTAAAACTTACTAAAAAAAAAAAAGATGTGAAGTTCACACATATAGAAAATGGACATTTTGTGAATACATATTACACGTATTGTAAAATAGATAGAGCTCATATGTAGAGTTTGTTTGATAAACTTTCCTACTACTTTGTCTAAATTAGAAGCAAATTGGTTGAACATTACTTCTACCTAAAATGGCAGAAAACGCACCTATCTTGGTGGATGGACAGGACAGCTAGAGGGGATATGGAGGAGGCTGTTATTTTTTTTTTAATAGGTGTACTTTCACCAATTTGCTGATAATTCATTGAAAGTAGATGATCGGTACAATTGCTGCCAATGCATTTTTTAAAGCTGTATTGTCATGAGTCAAATTTGATCATGTTAGGTTCTTGCATAGGGTCCTATAGCATTGATAAGTTTCCACCCTCTTTCCTACATACACACATCTCTCCTGCATACACACAACTCTACTACTATCACACACGCAATTTTCCGAAATACACACACAACTCTCCTCCATACACAAACACAGTTCTAACACATATAGCTTTTCTACAGCTTTGAAGTATGCACTCACACCTCTGTTACATACACGCACTGTTTTGCTACATACTTGTACACAGCTTTCTTACATACACCAACAGCTCTCTTATATACTCATGCAGCTCCACACACACAAACACTTATATATATATATATATGTACACTCATCCATCGTATACATTACCACATCTTGAAATTCCTTCCAGGAATGTGACTGATCACATGACCTGAAAGGTTCAATGGCTAATCAACAACTTTGTTTGATTGGGACCCTATCCATGCCACCTCACATATCAGGAGTGTCGTTCTTCTTTTCATAAAGAGGTCCAAGGGCTAGTCTTGCAGAAGTTATTTCAGCTACACAGGATGCGCAACATCCGTGCAAGTCCTGGTGACTTTCTCCCCTGCACTGCACCGATCAGATAGATCAGTGTGGGGCAGGAGAAAGGAGAACAGTTCTTTCAGTGATCATGAAGGATGCTGTCAGTGTTTTCCTCCATCAGAATAAGCAGCCTCTAGACTGTAAGAAACACACACATTTTAACATCATTTTGATTGTCTAAAATTTACTGCAGCTAAAAATTACATTTGGTTTACAATGCATTTTGCCAGATATGTTGTCACTTGTCAAAGCTAAGAATTTTACATGCTGGGTTTTTTTATGGCACATTTAGCACTGATAAGTTGTCACACTCTTGCTTAATATGTTAACATTCTGTCTGTAAACTGTATATGCATAGCTACCTTTTTGAAGCAATATTGAGATTTACTTAAGAACCGTGGGGCCCAATAAATACCATCAATGGTGCCCAGTCCAAGAGATGGTGGATCCTATAGGTAAACACCACCTCATCATGCACTAAAACTTACTAAAAAAAAAAAAGATGTGAAGTTCACACATATAGAAAATGGACATTTTGTGAATACATATTACACGTATTGTAAAATAGATAGAGCTCATATGTAGAGTTTGTTTGATAAACTTTCCTACTACTTTGTCTAAAATTAGAAGCAAATTGGTTGAACATTACTTCTACCTAAAATGGCAGAAAACGCACCTATCTTGGTGATGGACAGGACAGCTAGAGGGGATATGGAGGAGGCTGTTATTTTTTTTTTAATAGGTGTACTTTCACCAATTTGCTGATAATTCATTGAAAGTAGATGATCGGTACAATTGCTGCCAATGCATTTTTTAAAGCTGTATTGTCATGAGTCAAATTTGATCATGTTAGGTTCTTGCATAGGTCCTATAGCATTGATAAGTTTCCACCCTCTTTCCTACATACACACATCTCTCCTGCATACACACAACTCTACTACTATCACACACGCAATTTTCCGAAAATACACACACAACTCTCCTCCATACACAAACACAGTTCTAACACATATAGCTTTTCTACAGCTTTGAAGTATGCACTCACACCTCTGTTACATACACGCACTGTTTTGCTACATACTTGTACACAGCTTTCTTACATACACCAACAGCTCTCTTATATACTCATGCAGCTCCACACACACAAACACTTATATATATATATATATATATATATGTACACTCATCCATCGTATACATTACCACATCTTGAAATTCCTTCCAGGAATGTGACTGATCACATGACCTGAAAGGTTCAATGGCTAATCAACAACTTTGTTTGATTGGGACCCTATCCATGCCACCTCACATATCAGGAGTGTCATTCTTCTTTTCATAAAGAGGTCAAGGCTAGTCTTGCAGAAGTTTTTTCAGCTACACAGGATGCGCAACATCCGTGCAAGTCCTGGTGACTTTCTCCCCTGCACTGCACCGATCAGATAGATCAGTGTGGGGCAGGAGAAAGGAGAACAGTTCTTTCAGTGATCATGAAGGATGCTGTCAGTGTTTTCCTCCATCAGAATAAGCAGCCTCTAGACTGTAAGAAACACACACATTTTAACATCATTTTGATTGTCTAAAATTTACTGCAGCTAAAAATTACATTTGGTTTACAATGCATTTTTGCCAGATATGTTGTCACTTGTCAAAGCTAAGAATTTTACATGCTGGGTTTTTTTATGGCACATTTAGCACTGATAAGTTGTCACACTCTTGCTTAATATGTTAACATTCTGTCTGTAAACTGTATATGCATAGCTACCTTTTTGAAGCAATATTGAGATTTACTTAAGAACGTGGGGCCCAATAAATACCATCAATGGTGCCCAGTCCAAGAGATGGTGGATCCTATAGGTAAACACCACCTCATCATGCACTAAAACTTACTAAAAAAAAAAAAAGATGTGAAGTTCACACATATAGAAAATGGACATTTTGTGAATACATATTACACGTATTGTAAAATAGATAGAGCTCATATGTAGAGTTTGTTTGATAAACTTTCCTACTACTTTGTCTAAATTAGAAGCAAATTGGTTGAACATTACTTCTACCTAAAATGGCAGAAAACGCACCTATCTTGGTGATGGACAGGACAGCTAGAGGGGATATGAAGGAGGCTGTTATTTTTTTTTATAATAGGTGTACTTTCACCAATTTGCTGATAATTCATTGAAAGTAGATGATCGGTACAAATTGCTGCCAATGCATTTTTTAAAGCTGTATTGTCATGAGTCAAATTTGATCATGTTAGGTTCTTGCATAGGTCCTATAGCATTGATAAGTTTCCACCCTCTTTCCTACATACACACATCTCTCCTGCATACACACAACTCTACTACTATCACACACGCAATTTTCCGAAATACACACACAACTCTCCTCCATACACAAACACAGTTCTAACACATATAGCTTTTCTACAGCTTTGAAGTATGCACTCACACCTCTGTTACATACACGCACTGTTTTGCTACATACTTGTACACAGCTTTCTTACATACACCAACAGCTCTCTTATATACTCATGCAGCTCCACACACACAAACACTTATATATATATATATATATATATATATATATATGTACACTCATCCATCGTATACATTACCACATCTTGAAATTCCTTCCAGGAATGTGACTGATCACATGACCTGAAAGGTTCAATGGCTAATCAACAACTTTGTTTGATTGGACCCTATCCATGCCACCTCACATATCAGGAGTGTCGTTCTTCTTTCATAAAGAGGTCCAAGGGCTAGTCTTGCAGAAGTTTTTTCAGCTACACAGGATGCGCAACATCCGTGCAAGTCCTGGTGACTTTCTCCCCTGCACTGCACCGATCAGATAGATCAGTGTGGGGCAGGAGAAAGGAGAACAGTTCTTTCAGTGATCATGAAGGATGCTGTCAGTGTTTTCCTCCATCAGAATAAGCAGCCTCTAGACTGTAAGAAACACACACATTTTAACATCATTTGATTGTCTAAAATTTACTGCAGCTAAAAATTACATTTGGTTTACAATGCATTTTGCCAGATATGTTGTCACTTGTCAAAGCTAAGAATTTTACATGCTGGGTTTTTTTATGGCACATTTAGCACTGATAAGTTGTCACACTCTTGCTTAATATGTTAACATTCTGTCTGTAAACTGTATATGCATAGCTACCTTTTTGAAGCAATATTGAGATTTACTTAAGAACGTGGGGCCCAATAAATACCATCAATGGTGCCCAGTCCAAGAGATGGTGGATCCTATGGTAAACACCACCTCATCATGCACTAAAACTTACTAAAAAAAAAAAAGATGTGAAGTTCACACATATAGAAAATGGACATTTTGTGAATACATATTACACGTATTGTAAAATAGATAGAGCTCATATGTAGAGTTTGTTTGATAAACTTTCCTACTACTTTGTCTAAATTAGAAGCAAATTGGTTGAACATTACTTCTACCTAAAATGGCAGAAAACGCACCTATCTTGGTGATGGACAGGACAGCTAGAGGGGATATGGAGGAGGCTGTTATTTTTTTTTTAATAGGTGTACTTTCACCAATTTGCTGATAATTCATTGAAAGTAGATGATCGGTACAATTGCTGCCAATGCATTTTTTAAAGCTGTATTGTCATGAGTCAAATTTGATCATGTTAGGTTCTTGCATAGGTCCTATAGCATTGATAAGTTTCCACCCTCTTTCCTACATACACACATCTCTCCTGCATACACACAACTCTACTACTATCACACACGCAATTTTCCGAAATACACACACAACTCTCCTCCATACACAAACACAGTTCTAACACATATAGCTTTTCTACAGCTTTGAAGTATGCACTCACACCTCTGTTACATACACGCACTGTTTTGCTACATACTTGTACACAGCTTTCTTACATACACCAACAGCTCTCTTATATACTCATGCAGCTCCACACACACAAACACTTATATATATATATATATATATATATATATGTACACTCATCCATCGTATACATTACCACATCTTGAAATTCCTTCCAGGAATGTGACTGATCACATGACCTGAAAGGTTCAATGGCTAATCAACAACTTTGTTTGATTGGGACCCTATCCATGCCACCTCACATATCAGGAGTGTCGTTCTTCTTTTCATAAAGAGGTCCAAGGGCTAGTCTTGCAGAAGTTTTTTCAGCTACACAGGATGCGCAACATCCGTGCAAGTCCTGGTGACTTTCTCCCCTGCACTGCACCGATCAGATAGATCAGTGTGGGGCAGGAGAAAGGAGAACAGTTCTTTCAGTGATCATGAAGGATGCTGTCAGTGTTTTCCTCCATCAGAATAAGCAGCCTCTAGACTGTAAGAAACACACACATTTTAACATCATTTTGATTGTCTAAAATTTACTGCAGCTAAAAATTACATTTGGTTTACAATGCATTTTGCCAGATATGTTGTCACTTGTCAAAGCTAAGAATTTTACATGCTGGGTTTTTTTATGGCACATTTAGCACTGATAAGTTGTCACACTCTTGCTTAATATGTTAACATTCTGTCTGTAAACTGTATATGCATAGCTACCTTTTTGAAGCAATATTGAGATTTACTTAAGAACGTGGGGCCCAATAAATACCATCAATGGTGCCCAGTCCAAGAGATGGTGGATCCTATAGGTAAACACCACCTCATCATGCACTAAAACTTACTAAAAAAAAAAAAGATGTGAAGTTCACACATATAGAAAATGGACATTTTGTGAATACATATTACACGTATTGTAAAATAGATAGAGCTCATATGTAGAGTTTGTTTGATAAACTTTCCTACTACTTTGTCTAAATTAGAAGCAAATTGGTTGAACATTACTTCTACCTAAAATGGCAGAAAACGCACCTATCTTGGTGATGGACAGGACAGCTAGAGGGGATATGGAGGAGGCTGTTATTTTTTTTTTAATAGGTGTACTTTCACCAATTTGCTGATAATTCATTGAAAGTAGATGATCGGTACAATTGCTGCCAATGCATTTTTTAAAGCTGTATTGTCATGAGTCAAATTTGATCATGTTAGGTTCTTGCATAGGTCCTATAGCATTGATAAGTTTCCACCCTCTTTCCTACATACACACATCTCTCCTGCATACACACAACTCTACTACTATCACACACGCAATTTTCCAAAATACACACACAACTCTCCTCCATACACAAACACAGTTCTAACACATATAGCTTTTCTACAGCTTTGAAGTATGCACTCACACCTCTGTTACATACACGCACTGTTTTGCTACATACTTGTACACAGCTTTCTTACATACACCAACAGCTCTCTTATATACTCATGCAGCTCCACACACACAAACACTTATATATATATATATATATATATATGTACACTCATCCATCGTATACATTACCACATCTTGAAATTCCTTCCAGGAATGTGACTGATCACATGACCTGAAAGGTTCAATGGCTAATCAACAACTTTGTTTGATTGGGACCCTATCCATGCCACCTCACATATCAGGAGTGTCGTTCTTCTTTTCATAAAGAGGTCCAAGGGCTAGTCTTGCAGAAGTTTTTTCAGCTACACAGGATGCGCAACATCCGTGCAAGTCCTGGTGACTTTCTCCCCTGCACTGCACCGATCAGATAGATCAGTGTGGGGCAGGAGAAAGGAGAACAGTTCTTTCAGTGATCATGAAGGATGCTGTCAGTGTTTTCCTCCATCAGAATAAGCAGCCTCTAGACTGTAAGAAACACACACATTTTAACATCATTTTGATTGTCTAAAATTTACTGCAGCTAAAAATTACATTTGGTTTACAATGCATTTTGCCAGATATGTTGTCACTTGTCAAAGCTAAGAATTTTACATGCTGGGTTTTTTTATGGCACATTTAGCACTGATAAGTTGTCACACTCTTGCTTAATATGTTAACATTCTGTCTGTAAACTGTATATGCATAGCTACCTTTTTGAAGCAATATTGAGATTTACTTAAGAACGTGGGGCCCAATAAATACCATCAATGGTGCCCAGTCCAAGAGATGGTGGATCCTATAGGTAAACACCACCTCATCATGCACTAAAACTTACTAAAAAAAAAAAAGATGTGAAGTTCACACATATAGAAAATGGACATTTTGTGAATACATATTACACGTATTGTAAAATAGATAGAGCTCATATGTAGAGTTTGTTTGATAAACTTTCCTACTACTTTGTCTAAATTAGAAGCAAATTGGTTGAACATTACTTCTACCTAAAATGGCAGAAAACGCACCTATCTTGGTGATGGACAGGACAGCTAGAGGGGATATGGAGGAGGCTGTTATTTTTTTTTTAATAGGTGTACTTTCACCAATTTGCTGATAATTCATTGAAAGTAGATGATCGGTACAATTGCTGCCAATGCATTTTTTAAAGCTGTATTGTCATGAGTCAAATTTGATCATGTTAGGTTCTTGCATAGGTCCTATAGCATTGATAAGTTTCCACCCTCTTTCCTACATACACACATCTCTCCTGCATACACACAACTCTACTACTATCACACACGCAATTTTCCAAAATACACACACAACTCTCCTCCATACACAAACACAGTTCTAACACATATAGCTTTTCTACAGCTTTGAAGTATGCACTCACACCTCTGTTACATACACGCACTGTTTTGCTACATACTTGTACACAGCTTTCTTACATACACCAACAGCTCTCTTATATACTCATGCAGCTCCACACACACAAACACTTATATATATATATATATATATATATGTACACTCATCCATCGTATACATTACCACATCTTGAAATTCCTTCCAGGAATGTGACTGATCACATGACCTGAAAGGTTCAATGGCTAATCAACAACTTTGTTTGATTGGGACCCTATCCATGCCACCTCACATATCAGGAGTGTCGTTCTTCTTTTCATAAAGAGGTCCAAGGGCTAGTCTTGCAGAAGTTTTTTCAGCTACACAGGATGCGCAACATCCGTGCAAGTCCTGGTGACTTTCTCCCCTGCACTGCACCGATCAGATAGATCAGTGTGGGGCAGGAGAAAGGAGAACAGTTCTTTCAGTGATCATGAAGGATGCTGTCAGTGTTTTCCTCCATCAGAATAAGCAGCCTCTAGACTGTAAGAAACACACACATTTTAACATCATTTTGATTGTCTAAAATTTACTGCAGCTAAAAATTACATTTGGTTTACAATGCATTTTGCCAGATATGTTGTCACTTGTCAAAGCTAAGAATTTTACATGCTGGGTTTTTTTATGGCACATTTAGCACTGATAAGTTGTCACACTCTTGCTTAATATGTTAACATTCTGTCTGTAAACTGTATATGCATAGCTACCTTTTTGAAGCAATATTGAGATTTACTTAAGAACGTGGGGCCCAATAAATACCATCAATGGTGCCCAGTCCAAGAGATGGTGGATCCTATAGGTAAACACCACCTCATCATGCACTAAAACTTACTAAAAAAAAAAAAGATGTGAAGTTCACACATATAGAAAATGGACATTTTGTGAATACATATTACACGTATTGTAAAATAGATATAGATAGAGCTCATATGTAGAGTTTGTTTGATAAACTTTCCTACTACTTTGTCTAAATTAGAAGCAAATTGGTTGAACATTACTTCTACCTAAAATGGCAGAAAACGCACCTATCTTGGTGATGGACAGGACAGCTAGAGGGGATATGGAGGAGGCTGTTATTTTTTTTTTAATAGGTGTACTTTCACCAATTTGCTGATAATTCATTGAAAGTAGATGATCGGTACAATTGCTGCCAATGCATTTTTTAAAGCTGTATTGTCATGAGTCAAATTTGATCATGTTAGGTTCTTGCATAGGTCCTATAGCATTGATAAGTTTCCACCCTCTTTCCTACATACACACATCTCTCCTGCATACACACAACTCTACTACTATCACACACGCAATTTTCCGAAATACACACACAACTCTCCTCCATACACAAACACAGTTCTAACACATATAGCTTTTCTACAGCTTTGAAGTATGCACTCACACCTCTGTTACATACACGCACTGTTTTGCTACATACTTGTACACAGCTTTCTTACATACACCAACAGCTCTCTTATATACTCATGCAGCTCCACACACACAAACACTTATATATATATATATATATATATATATATGTACACTCATCCATCGTATACATTACCACATCTTGAAATTCCTTCCAGGAATGTGACTGATCACATGACCTGAAAGGTTCAATGGCTAATCAACAACTTTGTTTGATTGGGACCCTATCCATGCCACCTCACATATCAGGAGTGTCGTTCTTCTTTTCATAAAGAGGTCCAAGGGCTAGTCTTGCAGAAGTTTTTTCAGCTACACAGGATGCGCAACATCCGTGCAAGTCCTGGTGACTTTCTCCCCTGCACTGCACCGATCAGATAGATCAGTGTGGGGCAGGAGAAAGGAGAACAGTTCTTTCAGTGATCATGAAGGATGCTGTCAGTGTTTTCCTCCATCAGAATAAGCAGCCTCTAGACTGTAAGAAACACACACATTTTAACATCATTTTGATTGTCTAAAATTTACTGCAGCTAAAAATTACATTTGGTTTACAATGCATTTTGCCAGATATGTTGTCACTTGTCAAAGCTAAGAATTTTACATGCTGGGTTTTTTTATGGCACATTTAGCACTGATAAGTTGTCACACTCTTGCTTAATATGTTAACATTCTGTCTGTAAACTGTATATGCATAGCTACCTTTTTGAAGCAATATTGAGATTTACTTAAGAACGTGGGGCCCAATAAATACCATCAATGGTGCCCAGTCCAAGAGATGGTGGATCCTATAGGTAAACACCACCTCATCATGCACTAAAACTTACTAAAAAAAAAAAAGATGTGAAGTTCACACATATAGAAAATGGACATTTTGTGAATACATATTACACGTATTGTAAAATAGATAGAGCTCATATGTAGAGTTTGTTTGATAAACTTTCCTACTACTTTGTCTAAATTAGAAGCAAATTGGTTGAACATTACTTCTACCTAAAATGGCAGAAAACGCACCTATCTTGGTGATGGACAGGACAGCTAGAGGGGATATGGAGGAGGCTGTTATTTTTTTTTTAATAGGTGTACTTTCACCAATTTGCTGATAATTCATTGAAAGTAGATGATCGGTACAATTGCTGCCAATGCATTTTTTAAAGCTGTATTGTCATGAGTCAAATTTGATCATGTTAGGTTCTTGCATAGGTCCTATAGCATTGATAAGTTTCCACCCTCTTTCCTACATACACACATCTCTCCTGCATACACACAACTCTACTACTATCACACACGCAATTTTCCAAAATACACACACAACTCTCCTCCATACACAAACACAGTTCTAACACATATAGCTTTTCTACAGCTTTGAAGTATGCACTCACACCTCTGTTACATACACGCACTGTTTTGCTACATACTTGTACACAGCTTTCTTACATACACCAACAGCTCTCTTATATACTCATGCAGCTCCACACACACAAACACTTATATATATATATATATATATATATGTACACTCATCCATCGTATACATTACCACATCTTGAAATTCCTTCCAGGAATGTGACTGATCACATGACCTGAAAGGTTCAATGGCTAATCAACAACTTTGTTTGATTGGGACCCTATCCATGCCACCTCACATATCAGGAGTGTCGTTCTTCTTTTCATAAAGAGGTCCAAGGGCTAGTCTTGCAGAAGTTTTTTCAGCTACACAGGATGCGCAACATCCGTGCAAGTCCTGGTGACTTTCTCCCCTGCACTGCACCGATCAGATAGATCAGTGTGGGGCAGGAGAAAAGAGAACAGTTCTTTCAGTGATCATGAAGGATGCTGTCAGTGTTTTCCTCCATCAGAATAAGCAGCCTCTAGACTGTAAGAAACACACACATTTTAGCATCATTTTGATTGTCTAAAATTTACTGCAGCTAAAAATTACATTTGGTTTACAATGCATTTTGCCAGATATGTTGTCACTTGTCAAAGCTAAGAATTTTACATGCTGGGTTTTTTTATGGCACATTTAGCACTGATAAGTTGTCACACTCTTGCTTAATATGTTAACATTCTGTCTGTAAACTGTATATGCATAGCTACCTTTTTGAAGCAATATTGAGATTTACTTAAGAACGTGGGGCCCAATAAATACCATCAATGGTGCCCAGTCCAAGAGATGGTGGATCCTATAGGTAAACACCACCTCATCATGCACTAAAACTTACTAAAAAAAAAAAAGATGTGAAGTTCACACATATAGAAAATGGACATTTTGTGAATACATATTACACGTATTGTAAAATAGATATAGATAGAGCTCATATGTAGAGTTTGTTTGATAAACTTTCCTACTACTTTGTCTAAATTAGAAGCAAATTGGTTGAACATTACTTCTACCTAAAATGGCAGAAAACGCACCTATCTTGGTGATGGACAGGACAGCTAGAGGGGATATGGAGGAGGCTGTTATTTTTTTTTTAATAGGTGTACTTTCACCAATTTGCTGATAATTCATTGAAAGTAGATGATCGGTACAATTGCTGCCAATGCATTTTTTAAAGCTGTATTGTCATGAGTCAAATTTGATCATGTTAGGTTCTTGCATAGGTCCTATAGCATTGATAAGTTTCCACCCTCTTTCCTACATACACACATCTCTCCTGCATACACACAACTCTACTACTATCACACACGCAATTTTCCGAAATACACACACAACTCTCCTCCATACACAAACACAGTTCTAACACATATAACTTTTCTACAGCTTTGAAGTATGCACTCACACCTCTGTTACATACACGCACTGTTTTGCTACATACTTGTACACAGCTTTCTTACATACACCAACAGCTCTCTTATATACTCATGCAGCTCCACACACACAAACACTTATATATATATATATATATATATATATATATGTACACTCATCCATCGTATACATTACCACATCTTGAAATTCCTTCCAGGAATGTGACTGATCACATGACCTGAAAGGTTCAATGGCTAATCAACAACTTTGTTTGATTGGGACCCTATCCATGCCACCTCACATATCAGGAGTGTCGTTCTTCTTTTCATAAAGAGGTCCAAGGGCTAGTCTTGCAGAAGTTTTTTCAGCTACACAGGATGCGCAACATCCGTGCAAGTCCTGGTGACTTTCTCCCCTGCACTGCACCGATCAGATAGATCAGTGTGGGGCAGGAGAAAGGAGAACAGTTCTTTCAGTGATCATGAAGGATGCTGTCAGTGTTTTCCTCCATCAGAATAAGCAGCCTCTAGACTGTAAGAAACACACACATTTTAACATCATTTTGATTGTCTAAAATTTACTGCAGCTAAAAATTACATTTGGTTTACAATGCATTTTGCCAGATATGTTGTCACTTGTCAAAGCTAAGAATTTTACATGCTGGGTTTTTTTATGGCACATTTAGCACTGATAAGTTGTCACACTCTTGCTTAATATGTTAACATTCTGTCTGTAAACTGTATATGCATAGCTACCTTTTTGAAGCAATATTGAGATTTACTTAAGAACGTGGGGCCCAATAAATACCATCAATGGTGCCCAGTCCAAGAGATGGTGGATCCTATAGGTAAACACCACCTCATCATGCACTAAAACTTACTAAAAAAAAAAAAGATGTGAAGTTCACACATATAGAAAATGGACATTTTGTGAATACATATTACACGTATTGTAAAATAGATATAGATAGAGCTCATATGTAGAGTTTGTTTGATAAACTTTCCTACTACTTTGTCTAAATTAGAAGCAAATTGGTTGAACATTACTTCTACCTAAAATGGCAGAAAACGCACCTATCTTGGTGATGGACAGGACAGCTAGAGGGGATATGGAGGAGGCTGTTATTTTTTTTTTAATAGGTGTACTTTCACCAATTTGCTGATAATTCATTGAAAGTAGATGATCGGTACAATTGCTGCCAATGCATTTTTTAAAGCTGTATTGTCATGAGTCAAATTTGATCATGTTAGGTTCTTGCATAGGTCCTATAGCATTGATAAGTTTCCACCCTCTTTCCTACATACACACATCTCTCCTGCATACACACAACTCTACTACTATCACACACGCAATTTTCCGAAATACACACACAACTCTCCTCCATACACAAACACAGTTCTAACACATATAGCTTTTCTACAGCTTTGAAGTATGCACTCACACCTCTGTTACATACACGCACTGTTTTGCTACATACTTGTACACAGCTTTCTTACATACACCAACAGCTCTCTTATATACTCATGCAGCTCCACACACACAAACACTTATATATATATATATATATATATATATATGTACACTCATCCATCGTATACATTACCACATCTTGAAATTCCTTCCAGGAATGTGACTGATCACATGACCTGAAAGGTTCAATGGCTAATCAACAACTTTGTTTGATTGGGACCCTATCCATGCCACCTCACATATCAGGAGTGTCGTTCTTCTTTTCATAAAGAGGTCCAAGGGCTAGTCTTGCAGAAGTTTTTTCAGCTACACAGGATGCGCAACATCCGTGCAAGTCCTGGTGACTTTCTCCCCTGCACTGCACCGATCAGATAGATCAGTGTGGGGCAGGAGAAAGGAGAACAGTTCTTTCAGTGATCATGAAGGATGCTGTCAGTGTTTTCCTCCATCAGAATAAGCAGCCTCTAGACTGTAAGAAACACACACATTTTAACATCATTTTGATTGTCTAAAATTTACTGCAGCTAAAAATTACATTTGGTTTACAATGCATTTTGCCAGATATGTTGTCACTTGTCAAAGCTAAGAATTTTACATGCTGGGTTTTTTTATGGCACATTTAGCACTGATAAGTTGTCACACTCTTGCTTAATATGTTAACATTCTGTCTGTAAACTGTATATGCATAGCTACCTTTTTGAAGCAATATTGAGATTTACTTAAGAACGTGGGGCCCAATAAATACCATCAATGGTGCCCAGTCCAAGAGATGGTGGATCCTATAGGTAAACACCACCTCATCATGCACTAAAACTTACTAAAAAAAAAAAAGATGTGAAGTTCACACATATAGAAAATGGACATTTTGTGAATACATATTACACGTATTGTAAAATAGATAGAGCTCATATGTAGAGTTTGTTTGATAAACTTTCCTACTACTTTGTCTAAATTAGAAGCAAATTGGTTGAACATTACTTCTACCTAAAATGGCAGAAAACGCACCTATCTTGGTGATGGACAGGACAGCTAGAGGGGATATGGAGGAGGCTGTTATTTTTTTTTTAATAGGTGTACTTTCACCAATTTGCTGATAATTCATTGAAAGTAGATGATCGGTACAATTGCTGCCAATGCATTTTTTAAAGCTGTATTGTCATGAGTCAAATTTGATCATGTTAGGTTCTTGCATAGGTCCTATAGCATTGATAAGTTTCCACCCTCTTTCCTACATACACACATCTCTCCTGCATACACACAACTCTACTACTATCACACACGCAATTTTCCAAAATACACACACAACTCTCCTCCATACACAAACACAGTTCTAACACATATAGCTTTTCTACAGCTTTGAAGTATGCACTCACACCTCTGTTACATACACGCACTGTTTTGCTACATACTTGTACACAGCTTTCTTACATACACCAACAGCTCTCTTATATACTCATGCAGCTCCACACACACAAACACTTATATATATATATATATATATATATATATATATGTACACTCATCCATCGTATACATTACCACATCTTGAAATTCCTTCCAGGAATGTGACTGATCACATGACCTGAAAGGTTCAATGGCTAATCAACAACTTTGTTTGATTGGGACCCTATCCATGCCACCTCACATATCAGGAGTGTCGTTCTTCTTTTCATAAAGAGGTCCAAGGGCTAGTCTTGCAGAAGTTTTTTCAGCTACACAGGATGCGCAACATCCGTGCAAGTCCTGGTGACTTTCTCCCCTGCACTGCACCGATCAGATAGATCAGTGTGGGGCAGGAGAAAGGAGAACAGTTCTTTCAGTGATCATGAAGGATGCTGTCAGTGTTTTCCTCCATCAGAATAAGCAGCCTCT
The DNA here is from genome assembly GCF_046119375.1 of Phyllobates terribilis. Lineage (NCBI taxonomy): Eukaryota > Metazoa > Chordata > Amphibia > Anura > Dendrobatidae > Phyllobates > Phyllobates terribilis. The sequence continues at coordinate 472,879 of NW_027363317.1, forward strand.
AGACTGTAAGAAACACACACATTTTAACATCATTTTGATTGTCTAAAATTTACTGCAGCTAAAAATTACATTTGGTTTACAATGCATTTTGCCAGATATGTTGTCACTTGTCAAAGCTAAGAATTTTACATGCTGGGTTTTTTTATGGCACATTTAGCACTGATAAGTTGTCACACTCTTGCTTAATATGTTAACATTCTGTCTGTAAACTGTATATGCATAGCTACCTTTTTGAAGCAATATTGAGATTTACTTAAGAACGTGGGGCCCAATAAATACCATCAATGGTGCCCAGTCCAAGAGATGGTGGATCCTATAGGTAAACACCACCTCATCATGCACTAAAACTTACTAAAAAAAAAAAAGATGTGAAGTTCACACATATAGAAAATGGACATTTTGTGAATACATATTACACGTATTGTAAAATAGATATAGATAGAGCTCATATGTAGAGTTTGTTTGATAAACTTTCCTACTACTTTGTCTAAATTAGAAGCAAATTGGTTGAACATTACTTCTACCTAAAATGGCAGAAAACGCACCTATCTTGGTGATGGACAGGACAGCTAGAGGGGATATGGAGGAGGCTGTTATTTTTTTTTTAATAGGTGTACTTTCACCAATTTGCTGATAATTCATTGAAAGTAGATGATCGGTACAATTGCTGCCAATGCATTTTTTAAAGCTGTATTGTCATGAGTCAAATTTGATCATGTTAGGTTCTTGCATAGGTCCTATAGCATTGATAAGTTTCCACCCTCTTTCCTACATACACACATCTCTCCTGCATACACACAACTCTACTACTATCACACACGCAATTTTCCGAAATACACACACAACTCTCCTCCATACACAAACACAGTTCTAACACATATAACTTTTCTACAGCTTTGAAGTATGCACTCACACCTCTGTTACATACACGCACTGTTTTGCTACATACTTGTACACAGCTTTCTTACATACACCAACAGCTCTCTTATATACTCATGCAGCTCCACACACACAAACACTTATATATATATATATATATATATATATATATATATATGTACACTCATCCATCGTATACATTACCACATCTTGAAATTCCTTCCAGGAATGTGACTGATCACATGACCTGAAAGGTTCAATGGCTAATCAACAACTTTGTTTGATTGGGACCCTATCCATGCCACCTCACATATCAGGAGTGTCGTTCTTCTTTTCATAAAGAGGTCCAAGGGCTAGTCTTGCAGAAGTTTTTTCAGCTACACAGGATGCGCAACATCCGTGCAAGTCCTGGTGACTTTCTCCCCTGCACTGCACCGATCAGATAGATCAGTGTGGGGCAGGAGAAAGGAGAACAGTTCTTTCAGTGATCATGAAGGATGCTGTCAGTGTTTTCCTCCATCAGAATAAGCAGCCTCTAGACTGTAAGAAACACACACATTTTAACATCATTTTGATTGTCTAAAATTTACTGCAGCTAAAAATTACATTTGGTTTACAATGCATTTTGCCAGATATGTTGTCACTTGTCAAAGCTAAGAATTTTACATGCTGGGTTTTTTTATGGCACATTTAGCACTGATAAGTTGTCACACTCTTGCTTAATATGTTAACATTCTGTCTGTAAACTGTATATGCATAGCTACCTTTTTGAAGCAATATTGAGATTTACTTAAGAACGTGGGGCCCAATAAATACCATCAATGGTGCCCAGTCCAAGAGATGGTGGATCCTATAGGTAAACACCACCTCATCATGCACTAAAACTTACTAAAAAAAAAAAAGATGTGAAGTTCACACATATAGAAAATGGACATTTTGTGAATACATATTACACGTATTGTAAAATAGATATAGATAGAGCTCATATGTAGAGTTTGTTTGATAAACTTTCCTACTACTTTGTCTAAATTAGAAGCAAATTGGTTGAACATTACTTCTACCTAAAATGGCAGAAAACGCACCTATCTTGGTGATGGACAGGACAGCTAGAGGGGATATGGAGGAGGCTGTTATTTTTTTTTTAATAGGTGTACTTTCACCAATTTGCTGATAATTCATTGAAAGTAGATGATCGGTACAATTGCTGCCAATGCATTTTTTAAAGCTGTATTGTCATGAGTCAAATTTGATCATGTTAGGTTCTTGCATAGGTCCTATAGCATTGATAAGTTTCCACCCTCTTTCCTACATACACACATCTCTCCTGCATACACACAACTCTACTACTATCACACACGCAATTTTCCGAAATACACACACAACTCTCCTCCATACACAAACACAGTTCTAACACATATAACTTTTCTACAGCTTTGAAGTATGCACTCACACCTCTGTTACATACACGCACTGTTTTGCTACATACTTGTACACAGCTTTCTTACATACACCAACAGCTCTCTTATATACTCATGCAGCTCCACACACACAAACACTTATATATATATATATATATATATGTACACTCATCCATCGTATACATTACCACATCTTGAAATTCCTTCCAGGAATGTGACTGATCACATGACCTGAAAGGTTCAATGGCTAATCAACAACTTTGTTTGATTGGGACCCTATCCATGCCACCTCACATATCAGGAGTGTCGTTCTTCTTTTCATAAAGAGGTCCAAGGGCTAGTCTTGCAGAAGTTTTTTCAGCTACACAGGATGCGCAACATCCGTGCAAGTCCTGGTGACTTTCTCCCCTGCACTGCACCGATCAGATAGATCAGTGTGGGGCAGGAGAAAGGAGAACAGTTCTTTCAGTGATCATGAAGGATGCTGTCAGTGTTTTCCTCCATCAGAATAAGCAGCCTCTAGACTGTAAGAAACACACACATTTTAACATCATTTTGATTGTCTAAAATTTACTGCAGCTAAAAATTACATTTGGTTTACAATGCATTTTGCCAGATATGTTGTCACTTGTCAAAGCTAAGAATTTTACATGCTGGGTTTTTTTATGGCACATTTAGCACTGATAAGTTGTCACACTCTTGCTTAATATGTTAACATTCTGTCTGTAAACTGTATATGCATAGCTACCTTTTTGAAGCAATATTGAGATTTACTTAAGAACGTGGGGCCCAATAAATACCATCAATGGTGCCCAGTCCAAGAGATGGTGGATCCTATAGGTAAACACCACCTCATCATGCACTAAAACTTACTAAAAAAAAAAAAGATGTGAAGTTCACACATATAGAAAATGGACATTTTGTGAATACATATTACACGTATTGTAAAATAGATATAGATAGAGCTCATATGTAGAGTTTGTTTGATAAACTTTCCTACTACTTTGTCTAAATTAGAAGCAAATTGGTTGAACATTACTTCTACCTAAAATGGCAGAAAACGCACCTATCTTGGTGATGGACAGGACAGCTAGAGGGGATATGGAGGAGGCTGTTATTTTTTTTTTAATAGGTGTACTTTCACCAATTTGCTGATAATTCATTGAAAGTAGATGATCGGTACAATTGCTGCCAATGCATTTTTTAAAGCTGTATTGTCATGAGTCAAATTTGATCATGTTAGGTTCTTGCATAGGTCCTATAGCATTGATAAGTTTCCACCCTCTTTCCTACATACACACATCTCTCCTGCATACACACAACTCTACTACTATCACACACGCAATTTTCCGAAATACACACACAACTCTCCTCCATACACAAACACAGTTCTAACACATATAACTTTTCTACAGCTTTGAAGTATGCACTCACACCTCTGTTACATACACGCACTGTTTTGCTACATACTTGTACACAGCTTTCTTACATACACCAACAGCTCTCTTATATACTCATGCAGCTCCACACACACAAACACTTATATATATATATATATATATATATGTACACTCATCCATCGTATACATTACCACATCTTGAAATTCCTTCCAGGAATGTGACTGATCACATGACCTGAAAGGTTCAATGGCTAATCAACAACTTTGTTTGATTGGGACCCTATCCATGCCACCTCACATATCAGGAGTGTCGTTCTTCTTTTCATAAAGAGGTCCAAGGGCTAGTCTTGCAGAAGTTTTTTCAGCTACACAGGATGCGCAACATCCGTGCAAGTCCTGGTGACTTTCTCCCCTGCACTGCACCGATCAGATAGATCAGTGTGGGGCAGGAGAAAGGAGAACAGTTCTTTCAGTGATCATGAAGGATGCTGTCAGTGTTTTCCTCCATCAGAATAAGCAGCCTCTAGACTGTAAGAAACACACACATTTTAACATCATTTTGATTGTCTAAAATTTACTGCAGCTAAAAATTACATTTGGTTTACAATGCATTTTGCCAGATATGTTGTCACTTGTCAAAGCTAAGAATTTTACATGCTGGGTTTTTTTATGGCACATTTAGCACTGATAAGTTGTCACACTCTTGCTTAATATGTTAACATTCTGTCTGTAAACTGTATATGCATAGCTACCTTTTTGAAGCAATATTGAGATTTACTTAAGAACGTGGGGCCCAATAAATACCATCAATGGTGCCCAGTCCAAGAGATGGTGGATCCTATAGGTAAACACCACCTCATCATGCACTAAAACTTACTAAAAAAAAAAAAGATGTGAAGTTCACACATATAGAAAATGGACATTTTGTGAATACATATTACACGTATTGTAAAATAGATATAGATAGAGCTCATATGTAGAGTTTGTTTGATAAACTTTCCTACTACTTTGTCTAAATTAGAAGCAAATTGGTTGAACATTACTTCTACCTAAAATGGCAGAAAACGCACCTATCTTGGTGATGGACAGGACAGCTAGAGGGGATATGGAGGAGGCTGTTATTTTTTTTTTAATAGGTGTACTTTCACCAATTTGCTGATAATTCATTGAAAGTAGATGATCGGTACAATTGCTGCCAATGCATTTTTTAAAGCTGTATTGTCATGAGTCAAATTTGATCATGTTAGGTTCTTGCATAGGTCCTATAGCATTGATAAGTTTCCACCCTCTTTCCTACATACACACATCTCTCCTGCATACACACAACTCTACTACTATCACACACGCAATTTTCCGAAATACACACACAACTCTCCTCCATACACAAACACAGTTCTAACACATATAGCTTTTCTACAGCTTTGAAGTATGCACTCACACCTCTGTTACATACACGCACTGTTTTGCTACATACTTGTACACAGCTTTCTTACATACACCAACAGCTCTCTTATATACTCATGCAGCTCCACACACACAAACACTTATATATATATATATATATATATATATATGTACACTCATCCATCGTATACATTACCACATCTTGAAATTCCTTCCAGGAATGTGACTGATCACATGACCTGAAAGGTTCAATGGCTAATCAACAACTTTGTTTGATTGGGACCCTATCCATGCCACCTCACATATCAGGAGTGTCGTTCTTCTTTTCATAAAGAGGTCCAAGGGCTAGTCTTGCAGAAGTTTTTTCAGCTACACAGGATGCGCAACATCCGTGCAAGTCCTGGTGACTTTCTCCCCTGCACTGCACCGATCAGATAGATCAGTGTGGGGCAGGAGAAAGGAGAACAGTTCTTTCAGTGATCATGAAGGATGCTGTCAGTGTTTTCCTCCATCAGAATAAGCAGCCTCTAGACTGTAAGAAACACACACATTTTAACATCATTTTGATTGTCTAAAATTTACTGCAGCTAAAAATTACATTTGGTTTACAATGCATTTTGCCAGATATGTTGTCACTTGTCAAAGCTAAGAATTTTACATGCTGGGTTTTTTTATGGCACATTTAGCACTGATAAGTTGTCACACTCTTGCTTAATATGTTAACATTCTGTCTGTAAACTGTATATGCATAGCTACCTTTTTGAAGCAATATTGAGATTTACTTAAGAACGTGGGGCCCAATAAATACCATCAATGGTGCCCAGTCCAAGAGATGGTGGATCCTATAGGTAAACACCACCTCATCATGCACTAAAACTTACTAAAAAAAAAAAAGATGTGAAGTTCACACATATAGAAAATGGACATTTTGTGAATACATATTACACGTATTGTAAAATAGATATAGATAGAGCTCATATGTAGAGTTTGTTTGATAAACTTTCCTACTACTTTGTCTAAATTAGAAGCAAATTGGTTGAACATTACTTCTACCTAAAATGGCAGAAAACGCACCTATCTTGGTGATGGACAGGACAGCTAGAGGGGATATGGAGGAGGCTGTTATTTTTTTTTTAATAGGTGTACTTTCACCAATTTGCTGATAATTCATTGAAAGTAGATGATCGGTACAATTGCTGCCAATGCATTTTTTAAAGCTGTATTGTCATGAGTCAAATTTGATCATGTTAGGTTCTTGCATAGGTCCTATAGCATTGATAAGTTTCCACCCTCTTTCCTACATACACACATCTCTCCTGCATACACACAACTCTACTACTATCACACACGAATTTCCGAAATACACACACAACTCTCCTCCATACACAAACACAGTTCTAACACATATAGCTTTTCTACAGCTTTGAAGTATGCACTCACACCTCTGTTACATACACGCACTGTTTTGCTACATACTTGTACACAGCTTTCTTACATACACCAACAGCTCTCTTATATACTCATGCAGCTCCACACACACAAACACTTATATATATATATATATATATATATATATATATATATGTACACTTCATCCATCGTATACATTACCACATCTTGAAATTCCTTCCCAGGAATGTGACTGATCACATGACCTGGAAAAGGTTCAATGGCTAATCATCACTTTGTTTGATTGGGACCCTATCCATGCCACCTCACATATCAGGAGTGTCGTTCTTCTTTTCATAAAGAGGTCCAAGGGCTAGTCTTGCAGAAGTTTTTTCAGCTACACAGGATGCGCAACATCCGTGCAAGTCCTGGTGACTTTCTCCCCTGCACTGCACCGATCAGATAGATCAGTGTGGGGCAGGAGAAAGGAGAACAGTTCTTTCAGTGATCATGAAGGATGCTGTCAGTGTTTTCCTCCATCAGAATAAGCAGCCTCTAGACTGTAAGAAACACACACATTTAACATCATTTTAATTGTCTAAAATTTACTGCAGCTAAAAATTACATTTGGTTTACAATGCATTTTGCCAGATATGTTGTCACTTGTCAAAGCTAAGATTTTACATGCTGGGTTTTTTTATGGCACATTTAGCACTGATAAGTTGTCACACTCTTGCTTAATATGTTAACTTCTGTCTGTAAACTGTATATGCATAGCTACCTTTTTGAAGCAATATTGAGATTTACTTAAGAACGTGGGGCCCAATAAATACCATCAATGGTGCCCAGTCCAAGAGATGGTGGATCCTATAGGTAAACACCACCTCATCATGCACTAAAACTTACTAAAAAAAAAAAAGATGTGAAGTTCACACATATAGAAAATGGACATTTTGTGAATACATATTACACGTATTGTAAAATAGATAGAGCTCATATGTAGAGTTTGTTTGATAAACTTTCCTACTACTTTGTCTAAATTAGAAGCAAATTGTTGAACATTACTTCTACCTAAAATGGCAGAAAACGCACCTATCTTGGTGATGGACAGGACAGCTAGAGGGGATATGGAGGAGGCTGTTATTTTTTTTTTAATAGGTGTACTTTCACCAATATGCTGATAATTCATTGAAAGTAGATGATCGGTACAATTGCTGCCAATGCATTTTTAAAGCTGTATTGTCATGAGTCAAATTTGATCATGTTAGGTTCTTGCATAGGTCCTATAGCATTGATAAGTTTCCACCCTCTTTCCTACATACACACATCTCTCCTGCATACACACAACTCTACTACTATCACACACGCAATTTTCCGAAATACACACACAACTCTCCTCCATACACAAACACAGTTCTAACACATATAGCTTTTCTACAGCTTTGAAGTATGCACTCACACCTCTGTTACATACACGCACTGTTTTGCTACATACTTGTACACAGCTTTCTTACATACACCAACAGCTCTCTTATATACTCATGCAGCTCCACACACACAAACACTTATATATATATATATATATATATATATATATATATATGTACACTCATCCATCGTATACATTACCACATCTTGAAATTCCTTCCAGGAATGTGACTGATCACATGACCTGAAAGGTTCAATGGCTAATCATCAACTTGTTTGATTGGGACCCTATCCATGCCACCTCACATATCAGGAGTGTCGTTCTTCTTTTCATAAAGAGGTCCAAGGCTAGTCTTGCAGAAGTTTTTTCAGCTACACAGGATGCGCAACATCCGTGCAAGTCCTGGTGACTTTCTCCCCTGCACTGCACCGATCAGATAGATCAGTGTGGGGCAGGAGAAAGGAGAACAGTTCTTTCAGTGATCATGAAGGATGCTGTCAGTGTTTTCCTCCATCAGAATAAGCAGCCTCTAGACTGTAAGAAACACACACATTTTAACATCATTTTAATTGTCTAAAATTACTGCAGCTAAAAATTACATTTGGTTTACAATGCATTTTGCCAGATATGTTGTCACTTGTCAAAGCTAAGAATTTTACATGCTGGGTTTTTTTATGGCACATTTAGCACTGATAAGTTGTCACACTCTTGCTTAATATGTTAACATTCTGTCTGTAAACTGTATATGCATAGCTACCTTTTTGAAGCAATATTGAGATTTACTTAAGAACGTGGGGCCCAATAAATACCATCAATGGTGCCCAGTCCAAGAGATGGTGGATCCTATAGGTAAACACCACCTCATCATGCACTAAAACTTACTAAAAAAAAAAAAAGATGTGAAGTTCACACATATAGAAAATGACATTTGTGAATACATATTACACGTATTGTAAAATAGATAGAGCTCCTATGTAGAGTTTGTTTGATAAACTTTCCTACTACTTTGTCTAAATTAGAAGCAAATTGGTTGAACATTACTTCTACCTAAAATGGCAGAAAACGCACCTATCTTGGTGATGGACAGACAGCTAGAGGGGATATGGAGGAGGCTGTTATTTTTTTTTTAATAGGTGTACTTTCAACCAATTTGCTGATAATTCATTGAAAGTAGATGATCGGTACAATTGCTGCCAATGCATTTTTAAAGCTGTATTGTCATGAGTCAAATTTGATCATGTTAGGTTCTTGCATAGGTCCTATAGCATTGATAAGTTTCCACCCTCTTTCCTACATACACACATCTCTCCTGCATACACACAACTCTACTACTATCACACACGCAATTTTCCGAAATACACACACAACTCTCCTCCATACACAAACACAGTTCTAACACATATAGCTTTTCTACAGCTTTGAAGTATGCACTCACACCTCTGTTACATACACGCACTGTTTTGCTACATACTTGTACACAGCTTTCTTACATACACCAACAGCTCTCTTATATACTCATGCAGCTCCACACACACAAACACTTATATATATATATATATATATATATATATGTACACTCATCCATCGTATACATTACCACATCTTGAAATTCCTTCCAGGAATGTGACTGATCACATGACCTGAAAGGTTCAATGGCTAATCATCAACTTTGTTTGATTGGGACCCTATCCATGCCACCTCCACATATCAGGAGTGTCGTTCTTCTTTTCATAAAGAGGTCCAAGGGCTAGTCTTGCAGAAGTTTTTTCAGCTACACAGGATGCGCAACATCCGTGCAAGTCCTGGTGACTTTCTCCCTGCACTGCACCGATCAGATAGATCAGTGTGGGGCAGGAGAAAGAGAACAGTTCTTTCAGTGATCATGAAGGATGCTGTCAGTGTTTTCCTCCATCAGAATAAGCAGCCTCTAGACTGTAAGAAACACACACATTTTAACATCATTTTTAATTGTCTAAATTTACTGCAGCTAAAAATTACATTTGGTTTACAATGCATTTTGCCAGATATGTTGTCACTTGTCAAAGCTAAGAATTTTACATGCTGGGTTTTTTTATGGCACATTTAGCACTGATAAGTTGTCACACTCTTGCTTAATATGTTAACATTTCTGTCTGTAAACTGTATATGCATAGCTACCTTTTTGAAGCAATATTGAGATTTACTTAAGAACGTGGGCCAATAAATACCATCAATGGTGCCCAGTCCAAGAGATGGTGGATCCTATAGGTAAACACCACCTCATCATGCACTAAAACTTACTAAAAAAAAAAAAGATGTGAAGTTCACACATATAGAAAATGGACATTTTGTGAATACATATTACACGTATTGTAAAATAGATAGAGCTCATATGTAGAGTTTGTTTGATAAACTTTCCTACTACTTTGTCTAAATTAGAAGCAAATTGGTTGAACATTACTTCTACCTAAAATGGCAGAAAACGCACCTATCTTGGTGATGGACAGGACAGCTAGAGGGGATATGGAGGAGGCTGTTATTTTTTTTTTAATAGGTGTACTTTCACCAATTTGCTGATAATTCATTGAAAGTAGATGATCGGTACAATTGCTGCCAATGCATTTTTTAAAGCTGTATTGTCATGAGTCAAATTTGATCATGTTAGGTTCTTGCATAGGTCCTATAGCATTGATAAGTTTCCACCCTCTTTCCTACATACACACATCTCTCCTGCATACACACAACTCTACTACTATCACACACGCAATTTTCCGAAATACACACACAACTCTCCTCCATACACAAACACAGTTCTAACACATATAGCTTTTCTACAGCTTTGAAGTATGCACTCACACCTCTGTTACATACACGCACTGTTTTGCTACATACTTGTACACAGCTTTCTTACATACACCAACAGCTCTCTTATATACTCATGCAGCTCCACACACACAAACACTTATATATATATATATATATATATATATGTACACTCATCCATCGTATACATTACCACATCTTGAAATTCCTTCCAGGAATGTGACTGATCACATGACCTGAAAGGTTCAATGGCTAATCATCAACTTTGTTTGATTGGGACCCTATCCATGCCACCTCACATATCAGGAGTGTCGTTCTTCTTTTCATAAAGAGGTCCAAGGGCTAGTCTTGCAGAAGTTTTTTCAGCTACACAGGATGCGCAACATCCGTGCAAGTCCTGGTGACTTTCTCCCCTGCACTGCACCGATCAGATAGATCAGTGTGGGGCAGGAGAAAGGAGAACAGTTCTTTCAGTGATCATGAAGGATGCTGTCAGTGTTTTCCTCCATCAGAATAAGCAGCCTCTAGACTGTAAGAAACACACACATTTTAACATCATTTTAATTGTCTAAAATTTACTGCAGCTAAAAATTACATTTGGTTTACAATGCATTTTGCCAGATATGTTGTCACTTGTCAAAGCTAAGAATTTTACATGCTGGGTTTTTTTATGGCACATTTAGCACTGATAAGTTGTCACACTCTTGCTTAATATGTTAACATTCTGTCTGTAAACTGTATATGCATAGCTACCTTTTTGAAGCAATATTGAGATTTACTTAAGAACGTGGGGCCCAATAAATACCATCAATGGTGCCCAGTCCAAGAGATGGTGGATCCTATAGGTAAACACCACCTCATCATGCACTAAAACTTACTAAAAAAAAAAAAGATGTGAAGTTCACACATATAGAAAATGGACATTTTGTGAATACATATTACACGTATTGTAAAATAGATAGAGCTCATATGTAGAGTTTGTTTGATAAACTTTCCTACTACTTTGTCTAAATTAGAAGCAAATTGGTTGAACATTACTTCTACCTAAAATGGCAGAAAACGCACCTATCTTGGTGATGGACAGGACAGCTAGAGGGGATATGGAGGAGGCTGTTATTTTTTTTTTAATAGGTGTACTTTCACCAATTTGCTGATAATTCATTGAAAGTAGATGATCGGTACAATTGCTGCCAATGCATTTTTTAAAGCTGTATTGTCATGAGTCAAATTTGATCATGTTAGGTTCTTGCATAGGTCCTATAGCATTGATAAGTTTCCACCCTCTTTCCTACATACACACATCTCTCCTGCATACACACAACTCTACTACTATCACACACGCAATTTTCCGAAATACACACACAACTCTCCTCCATACACAAACACAGTTCTAACACATATAGCTTTTCTACAGCTTTGAAGTATGCACTCACACCTCTGTTACATACACGCACTGTTTTGCTACATACTTGTACACAGCTTTCTTACATACACCAACAGCTCTCTTATATACTCATGCAGCTCCACACACACAAACACTTATATATATATATATATATATATATATATATATATATGTACACTCATCCATCGTATACATTACCACATCTTGAAATTCCTTCCAGGAATGTGACTGATCACATGACCTGAAAGGTTCAATGGCTAATCATCAACTTTGTTTGATTGGGACCCTATCCATGCCACCTCACATATCAGGAGTGTCGTTCTTCTTTTCATAAAGAGGTCCAAGGGCTAGTCTTGCAGAAGTTTTTTCAGCTACACAGGATGCGCAACATCCGTGCAAGTCCTGGTGACTTTCTCCCCTGCACTGCACCGATCAGATAGATCAGTGTGGGGCAGGAGAAAGGAGAACAGTTCTTTCAGTGATCATGAAGGATGCTGTCAGTGTTTTCCTCCATCAGAATAAGCAGCCTCTAGACTGTAAGAAACACACACATTTTAACATCATTTTAATTGTCTAAAATTTACTGCAGCTAAAAATTACATTTGGTTTACAATGCATTTTGCCAGATATGTTGTCACTTGTCAAAGCTAAGAATTTTACATGCTGGGTTTTTTTATGGCACATTTAGCACTGATAAGTTGTCACACTCTTGCTTAATATGTTAACATTCTGTCTGTAAACTGTATATGCATAGCTACCTTTTTGAAGCAATATTGAGATTTACTTAAGAACGTGGGGCCCAATAAATACCATCAATGGTGCCCAGTCCAAGAGATGGTGGATCCTATAGGTAAACACCACCTCATCATGCACTAAAACTTACTAAAAAAAAAAAAGATGTGAAGTTCACACATATAGAAAATGGACATTTTGTGAATACATATTACACGTATTGTAAAATAGATAGAGCTCATATGTAGAGTTTGTTTGATAAACTTTCCTACTACTTTGTCTAAATTAGAAGCAAATTGGTTGAACATTACTTCTACCTAAAATGGCAGAAAACGCACCTATCTTGGTGATGGACAGGACAGCTAGAGGGGATATGGAGGAGGCTGTTATTTTTTTTTTAATAGGTGTACTTTCACCAATTTGCTGATAATTCATTGAAAGTAGATGATCGGTACAATTGCTGCCAATGCATTTTTTAAAGCTGTATTGTCATGAGTCAAATTTGATCATGTTAGGTTCTTGCATAGGTCCTATAGCATTGATAAGTTTCCACCCTCTTTCCTACATACACACATCTCTCCTGCATACACACAACTCTACTACTATCACACACGCAATTTTCCGAAATACACACACAACTCTCCTCCATACACAAACACAGTTCTAACACATATAGCTTTTCTACAGCTTTGAAGTATGCACTCACACCTCTGTTACATACACGCACTGTTTTGCTACATACTTGTACACAGCTTTCTTACATACACCAACAGCTCTCTTATATACTCATGCAGCTCCACACACACAAACACTTATATATATATATATATATATATATATATATATGTACACTCATCCATCGTATACATTACCACATCTTGAAATTCCTTCCAGGAATGTGACTGATCACATGACCTGAAAGGTTCAATGGCTAATCATCAACTTTGTTTGATTGGGACCCTATCCATGCCACCTCACATATCAGGAGTGTCGTTCTTCTTTTCATAAAGAGGTCCAAGGGCTAGTCTTGCAGAAGTTTTTTCAGCTACACAGGATGCGCAACATCCGTGCAAGTCCTGGTGACTTTCTCCCCTGCACTGCACCGATCAGATAGATCAGTGTGGGGCAGGAGAAAGGAGAACAGTTCTTTCAGTGATCATGAAGGATGCTGTCAGTGTTTTCCTCCATCAGAATAAGCAGCCTCTAGACTGTAAGAAACACACACATTTTAACATCATTTTAATTGTCTAAAATTTACTGCAGCTAAAAATTACATTTGGTTTACAATGCATTTTGCCAGATATGTTGTCACTTGTCAAAGCTAAGAATTTTACATGCTGGGTTTTTTTATGGCACATTTAGCACTGATAAGTTGTCACACTCTTGCTTAATATGTTAACATTCTGTCTGTAAACTGTATATGCATAGCTACCTTTTTGAAGCAATATTGAGATTTACTTAAGAACGTGGGGCCCAATAAATACCATCAATGGTGCCCAGTCCAAGAGATGGTGGATCCTATAGGTAAACACCACCTCATCATGCACTAAAACTTACTAAAAAAAAAAAAGATGTGAAGTTCACACATATAGAAAATGGACATTTTGTGAATACATATTACACGTATTGTAAAATAGATAGAGCTCATATGTAGAGTTTGTTTGATAAACTTTCCTACTACTTTGTCTAAATTAGAAGCAAATTGGTTGAACATTACTTCTACCTAAAATGGCAGAAAACGCACCTATCTTGGTGATGGACAGGACAGCTAGAGGGGATATGGAGGAGGCTGTTATTTTTTTTTTAATAGGTGTACTTTCACCAATTTGCTGATAATTCATTGAAAGTAGATGATCGGTACAATTGCTGCCAATGCATTTTTTAAAGCTGTATTGTCATGAGTCAAATTTGATCATGTTAGGTTCTTGCATAGGTCCTATAGCATTGATAAGTTTCCACCCTCTTTCCTACATACACACATCTCTCCTGCATACACACAACTCTACTACTATCACACACGCAATTTTCCGAAATACACACACAACTCTCCTCCATACACAAACACAGTTCTAACACATATAGCTTTTCTACAGCTTTGAAGTATGCACTCACACCTCTGTTACATACACGCACTGTTTTGCTACATACTTGTACACAGCTTTCTTACATACACCAACAGCTCTCTTATATACTCATGCAGCTCCACACACACAAACACTTATATATATATATATATATATATATATATATATGTACACTCATCCATCGTATACATTACCACATCTTGAAATTCCTTCCAGGAATGTGACTGATCACATGACCTGAAAGGTTCAATGGCTAATCAACAACTTTGTTTGATTGGGACCCTATCCATGCCACCTCACATATCAGGAGTGTCGTTCTTCTTTTCATAAAGAGGTCCAAGGGCTAGTCTTGCAGAAGTTTTTTCAGCTACACAGGATGCGCAACATCCGTGCAAGTCCTGGTGACTTTCTCCCCTGCACTGCACCGATCAGATAGATCAGTGTGGGGCAGGAGAAAGGAGAACAGTTCTTTCAGTGATCATGAAGGATGCTGTCAGTGTTTTCCTCCATCAGAATAAGCAGCCTCTAGACTGTAAGAAACACACACATTTTAACATCATTTTCATTGTCTAAAATTTACTGCAGCTAAAAATTACATTTGGTTTACAATGCATTTTGCCAGATATGTTGTCACTTGTCAAAGCTAAGAATTTTACATGCTGGGTTTTTTTATGGCACATTTAGCACTGATAAGTTGTCACACTCTTGCTTAATATGTTAACATTCTGTCTGTAAACTGTATATGCATAGCTACCTTTTTGAAGCAATATTGAGATTTACTTAAGAACGTGGGGCCCAATAAATACCATCAATGGTGCCCAGTCCAAGAGATGGTGGATCCTATAGGTAAACACCACCTCATCATGCACTAAAACTTACTAAAAAAAAAAAAGATGTGAAGTTCACACATATAGAAAATGGACATTTTGTGAATACATATTACACGTATTGTAAAATAGATAGAGCTCATATGTAGAGTTTGTTTGATAAACTTTCCTACTACTTTGTCTAAATTAGAAGCAAATTGGTTGAACATTACTTCTACCTAAAATGGCAGAAAACGCACCTATCTTGGTGATGGACAGGACAGCTAGAGGGGATATGGAGGAGGCTGTTATTTTTTTTTTAATAGGTGTACTTTCACCAATTTGCTGATAATTCATTGAAAGTAGATGATCGGTACAATTGCTGCCAATGCATTTTTTAAAGCTGTATTGTCATGAGTCAAATTTGATCATGTTAGGTTCTTGCATAGGTCCTATAGCATTGATAAGTTTCCACCCTCTTTCCTACATACACACATCTCTCCTGCATACACACAACTCTACTACTATCACACACGCAATTTTCCGAAATACACACACAACTCTCCTCCATACACAAACACAGTTCTAACACATATAGCTTTTCTACAGCTTTGAAGTATGCACTCACACCTCTGTTACATACACGCACTGTTTTGCTACATACTTGTACACAGCTTTCTTACATACACCAACAGCTCTCTTATATACTCATGCAGCTTCACACACACAAACACTTATATATATATATATATATATATATATGTACACTCATCCATCGTATACATTACCACATCTTGAAATTCCTTCCAGGAATGTGACTGATCACATGACCTGAAAGGTTCAATGGCTAATCAACAACTTTGTTTGATTGGGACCCTATCCATGCCACCTCACATATCAGGAGTGTCGTTCTTCTTTTCATAAAGAGGTCCAAGGGCTAGTCTTGCAGAAGTTTTTTCAGCTACACAGGATGCGCAACATCCGTGCAAGTCCTGGTGACTTTCTCCCCTGCACTGCACCGATCAGATAGATCAGTGTGGGGCAGGAGAAAGGAGAACAGTTCTTTCAGTGATCATGAAGGATGCTGTCAGTGTTTTCCTCCATCAGAATAAGCAGCCTCTAGACTGTAAGAAACACACACATTTTAACATCATTTTCATTGTCTAAAATTTACTGCAGCTAAAAATTACATTTGGTTTACAATGCATTTTGCCAGATATGTTGTCACTTGTCAAAGCTAAGAATTTTACATGCTGGGTTTTTTTATGGCACATTTAGCACTGATAAGTTGTCACACTCTTGCTTAATATGTTAACATTCTGTCTGTAAACTGTATATGCATAGCTACCTTTTTGAAGCAATATTGAGATTTACTTAAGAACGTGGGGCCCAATAAATACCATCAATGGTGCCCAGTCCAAGAGATGGTGGATCCTATAGGTAAACACCACCTCATCATGCACTAAAACTTACTAAAAAAAAAAAAGATGTGAAGTTCACACATATAGAAAATGGACATTTTGTGAATACATATTACACGTATTGTAAAATAGATAGAGCTCATATGTAGAGTTTGTTTGATAAACTTTCCTACTACTTTGTCTAAATTAGAAGCAAATTGGTTGAACATTACTTCTACCTAAAATGGCAGAAAACGCACCTATCTTGGTGATGGACAGGACAGCTAGAGGGGATATGGAGGAGGCTGTTATTTTTTTTTTAATAGGTGTACTTTCACCAATTTGCTGATAATTCATTGAAAGTAGATGATCGGTACAATTGCTGCCAATGCATTTTTTAAAGCTGTATTGTCATGAGTCAAATTTGATCATGTTAGGTTCTTGCATAGGTCCTATAGCATTGATAAGTTTCCACCCTCTTTCCTACATACACACATCTCTCCTGCATACACACAACTCTACTACTATCACACACGCAATTTTCCGAAATACACACACAACTCTCCTCCATACACAAACACAGTTCTAACACATATAGCTTTTCTACAGCTTTGAAGTATGCACTCACACCTCTGTTACATACACGCACTGTTTTGCTACATACTTGTACACAGCTTTCTTACATACACCAACAGCTCTCTTATATACTCATGCAGCTCCACACACACAAACACTTATATATATATATATATATATATATATATATATATATATGTACACTCATCCATCGTATACATTACCACATCCTGAAATTCCTTCCAGGAATGTGACTGATCACATGACCTGAAAGGTTCAATGGCTAATCATCAACTTTGTTTGATTGGGACCCTATCCATGCCACCTCACATATCAGGAGTGTCGTTCTTCTTTTCATAAAGAGGTCCAAGGGCTAGTCTTGCAGAAGTTTTTTCAGCTACACAGGATGCGCAACATCCGTGCAAGTCCTGGTGACTTTCTCCCCTGCACTGCACCGATCAGATAGATCAGTGTGGGGCAGGAGAAAGGAGAACAGTTCTTTCAGTGATCATGAAGGATGCTATCAGTGTTTTCCTCCATCAGAATAAGCAGCCTCTAGACTGTAAGAAACACACACATTTTAACATCATTTTAATTGTCTAAAATTTACTGCAGCTAAAAATTACATTTGGTTTACAATGCATTTTGCCAGATATGTTGTCACTTGTCAAAGCTAAGAATTTTACATGCTGGGTTTTTTTATGGCACATTTAGCACTGATAAGTTGTCACACTCTTGCTTAATATGTTAACATTCTGTCTGTAAACTGTATATGCATAGCTACCTTTTTGAAGCAATATTGAGATTTACTTAAGAACGTGGGGCCCAATAAATACCATCAATGGTGCCCAGTCCAAGAGATGGTGGATCCTATAGGTAAACACCACCTCATCATGCACTAAAACTTACTAAAAAAAAAAAAGATGTGAAGTTCACACATATAGAAAATGGACATTTTGTGAATACATATTACACGTATTGTAAAATAGATAGAGCTCATATGTAGAGTTTGTTTGATAAACTTTCCTACTACTTTGTCTAAATTAGAAGCAAATTGGTTGAACATTACTTCTACCTAAAATGGCAGAAAACGCACCTATCTTGGTGATGGACAGGACAGCTAGAGGGGATATGGAGGAGGCTGTTATTTTTTTTTTAATAGGTGTACTTTCACCAATTTGCTGATAATTCATTGAAAGTAGATGATCGGTACAATTGCTGCCAATGCATTTTTTAAAGCTGTATTGTCATGAGTCAAATTTGATCATGTTAGGTTCTTGCATAGGTCCTATAGCATTGATAAGTTTCCACCCTCTTTCCTACATACACACATCTCTCCTGCATACACACAACTCTACTACTATCACACACGCAATTTTCCGAAATACACACACAACTCTCCTCCATACACAAACACAGTTCTAACACATATAGCTTTTCTACAGCTTTGAAGTATGCACTCACACCTCTGTTACATACACGCACTGTTTTGCTACATACTTGTACACAGCTTTCTTACATACACCAACAGCTCTCTTATATACTCATGCAGCTCCACACACACAAACACTTATATATATATATATATATATATATATATATATATATATATGTACACTCATCCATCGTATACATTACCACATCCTGAAATTCCTTCCAGGAATGTGACTGATCACATGACCTGAAAGGTTCAATGGCTAATCATCAACTTTGTTTGATTGGGACCCTATCCATGCCACCTCACATATCAGGAGTGTCGTTCTTCTTTTCATAAAGAGGTCCAAGGGCTAGTCTTGCAGAAGTTTTTTCAGCTACACAGGATGCGCAACATCCGTGCAAGTCCTGGTGACTTTCTCCCCTGCACTGCACCGATCAGATAGATCAGTGTGGGGCAGGAGAAAGGAGAACAGTTCTTTCAGTGATCATGAAGGATGCTATCAGTGTTTTCCTCCATCAGAATAAGCAGCCTCTAGACTGTAAGAAACACACACATTTTAACATCATTTTAATTGTCTAAAATTTACTGCAGCTAAAAATTACATTTGGTTTACAATGCATTTTGCCAGATATGTTGTCACTTGTCAAAGCTAAGAATTTTACATGCTGGGTTTTTTTATGGCACATTTAGCACTGATAAGTTGTCACACTCTTGCTTAATATGTTAACATTCTGTCTGTAAACTGTATATGCATAGCTACCTTTTTGAAGCAATATTGAGATTTACTTAAGAACGTGGGGCCCAATAAATACCATCAATGGTGCCCAGTCCAAGAGATGGTGGATCCTATAGGTAAACACCACCTCATCATGCACTAAAACTTACTAAAAAAAAAAAAAGATGTGAAGTTCACACATATAGAAAATGGACATTTTGTGAATACATATTACACGTATTGTAAAATAGATAGAGCTCATATGTAGAGTTTGTTTGATAAACTTTCCTACTACTTTGTCTAAATTAGAAGCAAATTGGTTGAACATTACTTCTACCTAAAATGGCAGAAAACGCACCTATCTTGGTGATGGACAGGACAGCTAGAGGGGATATGGAGGAGGCTGTTATTTTTTTTTTAATAGGTGTACTTTCACCAATTTGCTGATAATTCATTGAAAGTAGATGATCGGTACAATTGCTGCCAATGCATTTTTTAAAGCTGTATTGTCATGAGTCAAATTTGATCATGTTAGGTTCTTGCATAGGTCCTATAGCATTGATAAGTTTCCACCCTCTTTCCTACATACACACATCTCTCCTGCATACACACAACTCTACTACTATCACACACGCAATTTTCCGAAATACACACACAACTCTCCTCCATACACAAACACAGTTCTAACACATATAGCTTTTCTACAGCTTTGAAGTATGCACTCACACCTCTGTTACATACACGCACTGTTTTGCTACATACTTGTACACAGCTTTCTTACATACCATACACCAACAGCTCTCTTATATACTCATGCAGCTCCACACACACAAACACTTATATATATATATATATATATATATATATATGTACACTCATCCATCATATACATTACCACATCTTGAAATTCCTTCCAGGAATGTGACTGATCACATGACCTGAAAGGTTCAATGGCTAATCAACAACTTTGTTTGATTGGGACCCTATCCATGCCACCTCACATATCAGGAGTGTCGTTCTTCTTTTCATAAAGAGGTCCAAGGGCTAGTCTTGCAGAAGTTTTTTCAGCTACACAGGATGCGCAACATCCGTGCAAGTCCTGGTGACTTTCTCCCCTGCACTGCACCGATCAGATAGATCAGTGTGGGGCAGGAGAAAGGAGAACAGTTCTTTCAGTGATCATGAAGGATGCTGTCAGTGTTTTCCTCCATCAGAATAAGCAGCCTCTAGACTGTAAGAAACACACACATTTTAACATCATTTTCATTGTCTAAAATTTACTGCAGCTAAAAATTACATTTGGTTTACAATGCATTTTGCCAGATATGTTGTCACTTGTCAAAGCTAAGAATTTTACATGCTGGGTTTTTTTATGGCACATTTAGCACTGATAAGTTGTCACACTCTTGCTTAATATGTTAACATTCTGTCTGTAAACTGTATATGCATAGCTACCTTTTTGAAGCAATATTGAGATTTACTTAAGAACGTGGGGCCCAATAAATACCATCAATGGTGCCCAGTCCAAGAGATGGTGGATCCTATAGGTAAACACCACCTCATCATGCACTAAAACTTACTAAAAAAAAAAAAGATGTGAAGTTCACACATATAGAAAATGGACATTTTGTGAATACATATTACACGTATTGTAAAATAGATAGAGCTCATATGTAGAGTTTGTTTGATAAACTTTCCTACTACTTTGTCTAAATTAGAAGCAAATTGGTTGAACATTACTTCTACCTAAAATGGCAGAAAACGCACCTATCTTGGTGATGGACAGGACAGCTAGAGGGGATATGGAGGAGGCTGTTATTTTTTTTTTAATAGGTGTACTTTCACCAATTTGCTGATAATTCATTGAAAGTAGATGATCGGTACAATTGCTGCCAATGCATTTTTTAAAGCTGTATTGTCATGAGTCAAATTTGATCATGTTAGGTTCTTGCATAGGTCCTATAGCATTGATAAGTTTCCACCCTCTTTCCTACATACACACATCTCTCCTGCATACACACAACTCTACTACTATCACACACGCAATTTTCCGAAATACACACACAACTCTCCTCCATACACAAACACAGTTCTAACACATATAGCTTTTCTACAGCTTTGAAGTATGCACTCACACCTCTGTTACATACACGCACTGTTTTGCTACATACTTGTACACAGCTTTCTTACATACCATACACCAACAGCTCTCTTATATACTCATGCAGCTCCACACACACAAACACTTATATATATATATATATATATATATATATATATGTACACTCATCCATCATATACATTACCACATCTTGAAATTCCTTCCAGGAATGTGACTGATCACATGACCTGAAAGGTTCAATGGCTAATCAACAACTTTGTTTGATTGGGACCCTATCCATGCCACCTCACATATCAGGAGTGTCGTTCTTCTTTTCATAAAGAGGTCCAAGGGCTAGTCTTGCAGAAGTTTTTTCAGCTACACAGGATGCGCAACATCCGTGCAAGTCCTGGTGACTTTCTCCCCTGCACTGCACCGATCAGATAGATCAGTGTGGGGCAGGAGAAAGGAGAACAGTTCTTTCAGTGATCATGAAGGATGCTGTCAGTGTTTTCCTCCATCAGAATAAGCAGCCTCTAGACTGTAAGAAACACACACATTTTAACATCATTTTCATTGTCTAAAATTTACTGCAGCTAAAAATTACATTTGGTTTACAATGCATTTTGCCAGATATGTTGTCACTTGTCAAAGCTAAGAATTTTACATGCTGGGTTTTTTTATGGCACATTTAGCACTGATAAGTTGTCACACTCTTGCTTAATATGTTAACATTCTGTCTGTAAACTGTATATGCATAGCTACCTTTTTGAAGCAATATTGAGATTTACTTAAGAACGTGGGGCCCAATAAATACCATCAATGGTGCCCAGTCCAAGAGATGGTGGATCCTATAGGTAAACACCACCTCATCATGCACTAAAACTTACTAAAAAAAAAAGATGTGAAGTTCACACATATAGAAAATGGACATTTTGTGAATACATATTACACGTATTGTAAAATAGATAGAGCTCATATGTAGAGTTTGTTTGATAAACTTTCCTACTACTTTGTCTAAATTAGAAGCAAATTGGTTGAACATTACTTCTACCTAAAATGGCAGAAAACGCACCTATCTTGGTGATGGACAGGACAGCTAGAGGGGATATGGAGGAGGCTGTTATTTTTTTTTTAATAGGTGTACTTTCACCAATTTGCTGATAATTCATTGAAAGTAGATGATCGGTACAATTGCTGCCAATGCATTTTTTAAAGCTGTATTGTCATGAGTCAAATTTGATCATGTTAGGTTCTTGCATAGGTCCTATAGCATTGATAAGTTTCCACCCTCTTTCCTACATACACACATCTCTCCTGCATACACACAACTCTACTACTATCACACACGCAATTTTCCGAAATACACACACAACTCTCCTCCATACACAAACACAGTTCTAACACATATAGCTTTTCTACAGCTTTGAAGTATGCACTCACACCTCTGTTACATACACGCACTGTTTTGCTACATACTTGTACACAGCTTTCTTACATACACCAACAGCTCTCTTATATACTCATGCAGCTCCACACACACAAACACTTATATATATATATATATATATATATATATATATATATGTACACTCATCCATCGTATACATTACCACATCTTGAAATTCCTTCCAGGAATGTGACTGATCACATGACCTGAAAGGTTCAATGGCTAATCATCAACTTTGTTTGATTGGGACCCTATCCATGCCACCTCACATATCAGGAGTGTCGTTCTTCTTTTCATAAAGAGGTCCAAGGGCTAGTCTTGCAGAAGTTTTTTCAGCTACACAGGATGCGCAACATCCGTGCAAGTCCTGGTGACTTTCTCCCCTGCACTGCACCGATCAGATAGATCAGTGTGGGGCAGGAGAAAGGAGAACAGTTCTTTCAGTGATCATGAAGGATGCTATCAGTGTTTTCCTCCATCAGAATAAGCAGCCTCTAGACTGTAAGAAACACACACATTTTAACATCATTTTAATTGTCTAAAATTTACTGCAGCTAAAAATTACATTTGGTTTACAATGCATTTTGCCAGATATGTTGTCACTTGTCAAAGCTAAGAATTTTACATGCTGGGTTTTTTTATGGCACATTTAGCACTGATAAGTTGTCACACTCTTGCTTAATATGTTAACATTCTGTCTGTAAACTGTATATGCATAGCTACCTTTTTGAAGCAATATTGAGATTTACTTAAGAACGTGGGGCCCAATAAATACCATCAATGGTGCCCAGTCCAAGAGATGGTGGATTCTATAGGTAAACACCACCTCATCATGCACTAAAACTTACTAAAAAAAAAAAAAGATGTGAAGTTCACACATATAGAAAATGGACATTTTGTGAATACATATTACACGTATTGTAAAATAGATAGAGCTCATATGTAGAGTTTGTTTGATAAACTTTCCTACTACTTTGTCTAAATTAGAAGCAAATTGGTTGAACATTACTTCTACCTAAAATGGCAGAAAACGCACCTATCTTGGTGATGGACAGGACAGCTAGAGGGGATATGGAGGAGGCTGTTATTTTTTTTTTAATAGGTGTACTTTCACCAATTTGCTGATAATTCATTGAAAGTAGATGATCGGTACAATTGCTGCCAATGCATTTTTTAAAGCTGTATTGTCATGAGTCAAATTTGATCATGTTAGGTTCTTGCATAGGTCCTATAGCATTGATAAGTTTCCACCCTCTTTCCTACATACACACATCTCTCCTGCATACACACAACTCTACTACTATCACACACGCAATTTTCCGAAATACACACACAACTCTCCTCCATACACAAACACAGTTCTAACACATATAGCTTTTCTACAGCTTTGAAGTATGCACTCACACCTCTGTTACATACACGCACTGTTTTGCTACATACTTGTACACAGCTTTCTTACATACCATACACCAACAGCTCTCTTATATACTCATGCAGCTCCACACACACAAACACTTATATATATATATATATATATATATATGTACACTCATCCATCATATACATTACCACATCTTGAAATTCCTTCCAGGAATGTGACTGATCACATGACCTGAAAGGTTCAATGGCTAATCAACAACTTTGTTTGATTGGGACCCTATCCATGCCACCTCACATATCAGGAGTGTCGTTCTTCTTTTCATAAAGAGGTCCAAGGGCTAGTCTTGCAGAAGTTTTTTCAGCTACACAGGATGCGCAACATCCGTGCAAGTCCTGGTGACTTTCTCCCCTGCACTGCACCGATCAGATAGATCAGTGTGGGGCAGGAGAAAGGAGAACAGTTCTTTCAGTGATCATGAAGGATGCTGTCAGTGTTTTCCTCCATCAGAATAAGCAGCCTCTAGACTGTAAGAAACACACACATTTTAACATCATTTTCATTGTCTAAAATTTACTGCAGCTAAAAATTACATTTGGTTTACAATGCATTTTGCCAGATATGTTGTCACTTGTCAAAGCTAAGAATTTTACATGCTGGGTTTTTTTATGGCACATTTAGCACTGATAAGTTGTCACACTCTTGCTTAATATGTTAACATTCTGTCTGTAAACTGTATATGCATAGCTACCTTTTTGAAGCAATATTGAGATTTACTTAAGAACGTGGGGCCCAATAAATACCATCAATGGTGCCCAGTCCAAGAGATGGTGGATCCTATAGGTAAACACCACCTCATCATGCACTAAAACTTACTAAAAAAAAAAGATGTGAAGTTCACACATATAGAAAATGGACATTTTGTGAATACATATTACACGTATT
Organism: Phyllobates terribilis; assembly: GCF_046119375.1. Classification (NCBI taxonomy): domain Eukaryota; kingdom Metazoa; phylum Chordata; class Amphibia; order Anura; family Dendrobatidae; genus Phyllobates; species Phyllobates terribilis. Next base: position 498,630 of record NW_027363317.1, read on the forward strand.
GTAAAATAGATAGAGCTCATATGTAGAGTTTGTTTGATAAACTTTCCTACTACTTTGTCTAAATTAGAAGCAAATTGGTTGAACATTACTTCTACCTAAAATGGCAGAAAACGCACCTATCTTGGTGATGGACAGGACAGCTAGAGGGGATATGGAGGAGGCTGTTATTTTTTTTTTAATAGGTGTACTTTCACCAATTTGCTGATAATTCATTGAAAGTAGATGATCGGTACAATTGCTGCCAATGCATTTTTTAAAGCTGTATTGTCATGAGTCAAATTTGATCATGTTAGGTTCTTGCATAGGTCCTATAGCATTGATAAGTTTCCACCCTCTTTCCTACATACACACATCTCTCCTGCATACACACAACTCTACTACTATCACACACGCAATTTTCCGAAATACACACACAACTCTCCTCCATACACAAACACAGTTCTAACACATATAGCTTTTCTACAGCTTTGAAGTATGCACTCACACCTCTGTTACATACACGCACTGTTTTGCTACATACTTGTACACAGCTTTCTTACATACACCAACAGCTCTCTTATATACTCATGCAGCTCCACACACACAAACACTTATATATATATATATATATATATATATATATATATATATGTACACTCATCCATCGTATACATTACCACATCTTGAAATTCCTTCCAGGAATGTGACTGATCACATGACCTGAAAGGTTCAATGGCTAATCATCAACTTTGTTTGATTGGGACCCTATCCATGCCACCTCACATATCAGGAGTGTCGTTCTTCTTTTCATAAAGAGGTCCAAGGGCTAGTCTTGCAGAAGTTTTTTCAGCTACACAGGATGCGCAACATCCGTGCAAGTCCTGGTGACTTTCTCCCCTGCACTGCACCGATCAGATAGATCAGTGTGGGGCAGGAGAAAGGAGAACAGTTCTTTCAGTGATCATGAAGGATGCTATCAGTGTTTTCCTCCATCAGAATAAGCAGCCTCTAGACTGTAAGAAACACACACATTTTAACATCATTTTAATTGTCTAAAATTTACTGCAGCTAAAAATTACATTTGGTTTACAATGCATTTTGCCAGATATGTTGTCACTTGTCAAAGCTAAGAATTTTACATGCTGGGTTTTTTTATGGCACATTTAGCACTGATAAGTTGTCACACTCTTGCTTAATATGTTAACATTCTGTCTGTAAACTGTATATGCATAGCTACCTTTTTGAAGCAATATTGAGATTTACTTAAGAACGTGGGGCCCAATAAATACCATCAATGGTGCCCAGTCCAAGAGATGGTGGATTCTATAGGTAAACACCACCTCATCATGCACTAAAACTTACTAAAAAAAAAAAAAGATGTGAAGTTCACACATATAGAAAATGGACATTTTGTGAATACATATTACACGTATTGTAAAATAGATAGAGCTCATATGTAGAGTTTGTTTGATAAACTTTCCTACTACTTTGTCTAAATTAGAAGCAAATTGGTTGAACATTACTTCTACCTAAAATGGCAGAAAACGCACCTATCTTGGTGATGGACAGGACAGCTAGAGGGGATATGGAGGAGGCTGTTATTTTTTTTTTAATAGGTGTACTTTCACCAATTTGCTGATAATTCATTGAAAGTAGATGATCGGTACAATTGCTGCCAATGCATTTTTTAAAGCTGTATTGTCATGAGTCAAATTTGATCATGTTAGGTTCTTGCATAGGTCCTATAGCATTGATAAGTTTCCACCCTCTTTCCTACATACACACATCTCTCCTGCATACACACAACTCTACTACTATCACACACGCAATTTTCCGAAATACACACACAACTCTCCTCCATACACAAACACAGTTCTAACACATATAGCTTTTCTACAGCTTTGAAGTATGCACTCACACCTCTGTTACATACACGCACTGTTTTGCTACATACTTGTACACAGCTTTCTTACATACCATACACCAACAGCTCTCTTATATACTCATGCAGCTCCACACACACAAACACTTATATATATATATATATATATATATATGTACACTCATCCATCATATACATTACCACATCTTGAAATTCCTTCCAGGAATGTGACTGATCACATGACCTGAAAGGTTCAATGGCTAATCAACAACTTTGTTTGATTGGGACCCTATCCATGCCACCTCACATATCAGGAGTGTCGTTCTTCTTTTCATAAAGAGGTCCAAGGGCTAGTCTTGCAGAAGTTTTTTCAGCTACACAGGATGCGCAACATCCGTGCAAGTCCTGGTGACTTTCTCCCCTGCACTGCACCGATCAGATAGATCAGTGTGGGGAGAAAGGAGAACAGTTCTTTCAGTGATCATGAAGGATGCTGTCAGTGTTTTCCTCCATCAGAATAAGCAGCCTCTAGACTGTAAGAAACACACACATTTTAACATCATTTTCATTGTCTAAAATTTACTGCAGCTAAAAATTACATTTGGTTTACAATGCATTTTGCCAGATATGTTGTCACTTGTCAAAGCTAAGAATTTTACATGCTGGGTTTTTTTATGGCACATTTAGCACTGATAAGTTGTCACACTCTTGCTTAATATGTTAACATTCTGTCTGTAAACTGTATATGCATAGCTACCTTTTTGAAGCAATATTGAGATTTACTTAAGAACGTGGGGCCCAATAAATACCATCAATGGTGCCCAGTCCAAGAGATGGTGGATCCTATAGGTAAACACCACCTCATCATGCACTAAAACTTACTAAAAAAAAAAGATGTGAAGTTCACACATATAGAAAATGGACATTTTGTGAATACATATTACACGTATTGTAAAATAGATAGAGCTCATATGTAGAGTTTGTTTGATAAACTTTCCTACTACTTTGTCTAAATTAGAAGCAAATTGGTTGAACATTACTTCTACCTAAAATGGCAGAAAACGCACCTATCTTGGTGATGGACAGGACAGCTAGAGGGGATATGGAGGAGGCTGTTATTTTTTTTTTAATAGGTGTACTTTCACCAATTTGCTGATAATTCATTGAAAGTAGATGATCGGTACAATTGCTGCCAATGCATTTTTTAAAGCTGTATTGTCATGAGTCAAATTTGATCATGTTAGGTTCTTGCATAGGTCCTATAGCATTGATAAGTTTCCACCCTCTTTCCTACATACACACATCTCTCCTGCATACACACAACTCTACTACTATCACACACGCAATTTTCCGAAATACACACACAACTCTCCTCCATACACAAACACAGTTCTAACACATATAGCTTTTCTACAGCTTTGAAGTATGCACTCACACCTCTGTTACATACACGCACTGTTTTGCTACATACTTGTACACAGCTTTCTTACATACACCAACAGCTCTCTTATATACTCATGCAGCTCCACACACACAAACACTTATATATATATATATATATATATATATATATATATATGTACACTCATCCATCGTATACATTACCACATCTTGAAATTCCTTCCAGGAATGTGACTGATCACATGACCTGAAAGGTTCAATGGCTAATCATCAACTTTGTTTGATTGGGACCCTATCCATGCCACCTCACATATCAGGAGTGTCGTTCTTCTTTTCATAAAGAGGTCCAAGGGCTAGTCTTGCAGAAGTTTTTTCAGCTACACAGGATGCGCAACATCCGTGCAAGTCCTGGTGACTTTCTCCCCTGCACTGCACCGATCAGATAGATCAGTGTGGGGCAGGAGAAAGGAGAACAGTTCTTTCAGTGATCATGAAGGATGCTATCAGTGTTTTCCTCCATCAGAATAAGCAGCCTCTAGACTGTAAGAAACACACACATTTTAACATCATTTTAATTGTCTAAAATTTACTGCAGCTAAAAATTACATTTGGTTTACAATGCATTTTGCCAGATATGTTGTCACTTGTCAAAGCTAAGAATTTTACATGCTGGGTTTTTTTATGGCACATTTAGCACTGATAAGTTGTCACACTCTTGCTTAATATGTTAACATTCTGTCTGTAAACTGTATATGCATAGCTACCTTTTTGAAGCAATATTGAGATTTACTTAAGAACGTGGGGCCCAATAAATACCATCAATGGTGCCCAGTCCAAGAGATGGTGGATTCTATAGGTAAACACCACCTCATCATGCACTAAAACTTACTAAAAAAAAAAAAAGATGTGAAGTTCACACATATAGAAAATGGACATTTTGTGAATACATATTACACGTATTGTAAAATAGATAGAGCTCATATGTAGAGTTTGTTTGATAAACTTTCCTACTACTTTGTCTAAATTAGAAGCAAATTGGTTGAACATTACTTCTACCTAAAATGGCAGAAAACGCACCTATCTTGGTGATGGACAGGACAGCTAGAGGGGATATGGAGGAGGCTGTTATTTTTTTTTTAATAGGTGTACTTTCACCAATTTGCTGATAATTCATTGAAAGTAGATGATCGGTACAATTGCTGCCAATGCATTTTTTAAAGCTGTATTGTCATGAGTCAAATTTGATCATGTTAGGTTCTTGCATAGGTCCTATAGCATTGATAAGTTTCCACCCTCTTTCCTACATACACACATCTCTCCTGCATACACACAACTCTACTACTATCACACACGCAATTTTCCGAAATACACACACAACTCTCCTCCATACACAAACACAGTTCTAACACATATAGCTTTTCTACAGCTTTGAAGTATGCACTCACACCTCTGTTACATACACGCACTGTTTTGCTACATACTTGTACACAGCTTTCTTACATACCATACACCAACAGCTCTCTTATATACTCATGCAGCTCCACACACACAAACACTTATATATATATATATATATATATATATGTACACTCATCCATCATATACATTACCACATCTTGAAATTCCTTCCAGGAATGTGACTGATCACATGACCTGAAAGGTTCAATGGCTAATCAACAACTTTGTTTGATTGGGACCCTATCCATGCCACCTCACATATCAGGAGTGTCGTTCTTCTTTTCATAAAGAGGTCCAAGGGCTAGTCTTGCAGAAGTTTTTTCAGCTACACAGGATGCGCAACATCCGTGCAAGTCCTGGTGACTTTCTCCCCTGCACTGCACCGATCAGATAGATCAGTGTGGGGCAGGAGAAAGGAGAACAGTTCTTTCAGTGATCATGAAGGATGCTGTCAGTGTTTTCCTCCATCAGAATAAGCAGCCTCTAGACTGTAAGAAACACACACATTTTAACATCATTTTCATTGTCTAAAATTTACTGCAGCTAAAAATTACATTTGGTTTACAATGCATTTTGCCAGATATGTTGTCACTTGTCAAAGCTAAGAATTTTACATGCTGGGTTTTTTTATGGCACATTTAGCACTGATAAGTTGTCACACTCTTGCTTAATATGTTAACATTCTGTCTGTAAACTGTATATGCATAGCTACCTTTTTGAAGCAATATTGAGATTTACTTAAGAACGTGGGGCCCAATAAATACCATCAATGGTGCCCAGTCCAAGAGATGGTGGATCCTATAGGTAAACACCACCTCATCATGCACTAAAACTTACTAAAAAAAAAAAAGATGTGAAGTTCACACATATAGAAAATGGACATTTTGTGAATACATATTACACGTATTGTAAAATAGATAGAGCTCATATGTAGAGTTTGTTTGATAAACTTTCCTACTACTTTGTCTAAATTAGAAGCAAATTGGTTGAACATTACTTCTACCTAAAATGGCAGAAAACGCACCTATCTTGGTGATGGACAGGACAGCTAGAGGGGATATGGAGGAGGCTGTTATTTTTTTTTTAATAGGTGTACTTTCACCAATTTGCTGATAATTCATTGAAAGTAGATGATCGGTACAATTGCTGCCAATGCATTTTTTAAAGCTGTATTGTCATGAGTCAAATTTGATCATGTTAGGTTCTTGCATAGGTCCTATAGCATTGATAAGTTTCCACCCTCTTTCCTACATACACACATCTCTCCTGCATACACACAACTCTACTACTATCACACACGCAATTTTCCGAAATACACACACAACTCTCCTCCATACACAAACACAGTTCTAACACATATAGCTTTTCTACAGCTTTGAAGTATGCACTCACACCTCTGTTACATACACGCACTGTTTTGCTACATACTTGTACACAGCTTTCTTACATACACCAACAGCTCTCTTATATACTCATGCAGCTCCACACACACAAACACTTATATATATATATATATATATATATATATATGTACACTCATCCATCGTATACATTACCACATCTTGAAATTCCTTCCAGGAATGTGACTGATCACATGACCTGAAAGGTTCAATGGCTAATCAACAACTTTGTTTGATTGGGACCCTATCCATGCCACCTCACATATCAGGAGTGTCGTTCTTCTTTTCATAAAGAGGTCCAAGGGCTAGTCTTGCAGAAGTTTTTTCAGCTACACAGGATGCGCAACATCCGTGCAAGTCCTGGTGACTTTCTCCCCTGCACTGCACCGATCAGATAGATCAGTGTGGGGCAGGAGAAAGGAGAACAGTTCTTTCAGTGATCATGAAGGATGCTGTCAGTGTTTTCCTCCATCAGAATAAGCAGCCTCTAGACTGTAAGAAACACACACATTTTAACATCATTTTCATTGTCTAAAATTTACTGCAGCTAAAAATTACATTTGGTTTACAATGCATTTTGCCAGATATGTTGTCACTTGTCAAAGCTAAGAATTTTACATGCTGGGTTTTTTTATGGCACATTTAGCACTGATAAGTTGTCACACTCTTGCTTAATATGTTAACATTCTGTCTGTAAACTGTATATGCATAGCTACCTTTTTGAAGCAATATTGAGATTTACTTAAGAACGTGGGGCCCAATAAATACCATCAATGGTGCCCAGTCCAAGAGATGGTGGATCCTATAGGTAAACACCACCTCATCATGCACTAAAACTTACTAAAAAAAAAAAAGATGTGAAGTTCACACATATAGAAAATGGACATTTTGTGAATACATATTACACGTATTGTAAAATAGATAGAGCTCATATGTAGAGTTTGTTTGATAAACTTTCCTACTACTTTGTCTAAATTAGAAGCAAATTGGTTGAACATTACTTCTACCTAAAATGGCAGAAAACGCACCTATCTTGGTGATGGACAGGACAGCTAGAGGGGATATGGAGGAGGCTGTTATTTTTTTTTTAATAGGTGTACTTTCACCAATTTGCTGATAATTCATTGAAAGTAGATGATCGGTACAATTGCTGCCAATGCATTTTTTAAAGCTGTATTGTCATGAGTCAAATTTGATCATGTTAGGTTCTTGCATAGGTCCTATAGCATTGATAAGTTTCCACCCTCTTTCCTACATACACACATCTCTCCTGCATACACACAACTCTACTACTATCACACACGCAATTTTCCGAAATACACACACAACTCTCCTCCATACACAAACACAGTTCTAACACATATAGCTTTTCTACAGCTTTGAAGTATGCACTCACACCTCTGTTACATACACGCACTGTTTTGCTACATACTTGTACACAGCTTTCTTACATACACCAACAGCTCTCTTATATACTCATGCAGCTCCACACACACAAACACTTATATATATATATATATATATATATATATATGTACACTCATCCATCGTATACATTACCACATCTTGAAATTCCTTCCAGGAATGTGACTGATCACATGACCTGAAAGGTTCAATGGCTAATCAACAACTTTGTTTGATTGGGACCCTATCCATGCCACCTCACATATCAGGAGTGTCGTTCTTCTTTTCATAAAGAGGTCCAAGGGCTAGTCTTGCAGAAGTTTTTTCAGCTACACAGGATGCGCAACATCCGTGCAAGTCCTGGTGACTTTCTCCCCTGCACTGCACCGATCAGATAGATCAGTGTGGGGCAGGAGAAAGGAGAACAGTTCTTTCAGTGATCATGAAGGATGCTGTCAGTGTTTTCCTCCATCAGAATAAGCAGCCTCTAGACTGTAAGAAACACACACATTTTAACATCATTTTCATTGTCTAAAATTTACTGCAGCTAAAAATTACATTTGGTTTACAATGCATTTTGCCAGATATGTTGTCACTTGTCAAAGCTAAGAATTTTACATGCTGGGTTTTTTTATGGCACATTTAGCACTGATAAGTTGTCACACTCTTGCTTAATATGTTAACATTCTGTCTGTAAACTGTATATGCATAGCTACCTTTTTGAAGCAATATTGAGATTTACTTAAGAACGTGGGGCCCAATAAATACCATCAATGGTGCCCAGTCCAAGAGATGGTGGATCCTATAGGTAAACACCACCTCATCATGCACTAAAACTTACTAAAAAAAAAAAAGATGTGAAGTTCACACATATAGAAAATGGACATTTTGTGAATACATATTACACGTATTGTAAAATAGATAGAGCTCATATGTAGAGTTTGTTTGATAAACTTTCCTACTACTTTGTCTAAATTAGAAGCAAATTGGTTGAACATTACTTCTACCTAAAATGGCAGAAAACGCACCTATCTTGGTGATGGACAGGACAGCTAGAGGGGATATGGAGGAGGCTGTTATTTTTTTTTTAATAGGTGTACTTTCACCAATTTGCTGATAATTCATTGAAAGTAGATGATCGGTACAATTGCTGCCAATGCATTTTTTAAAGCTGTATTGTCATGAGTCAAATTTGATCATGTTAGGTTCTTGCATAGGTCCTATAGCATTGATAAGTTTCCACCCTCTTTCCTACATACACACATCTCTCCTGCATACACACAACTCTACTACTATCACACACGCAATTTTCCGAAATACACACACAACTCTCCTCCATACACAAACACAGTTCTAACACATATAGCTTTTCTACAGCTTTGAAGTATGCACTCACACCTCTGTTACATACACGCACTGTTTTGCTACATACTTGTACACAGCTTTCTTACATACCATACACCAACAGCTCTCTTATATACTCATGCAGCTCCACACACACAAACACTTATATATATATATATATATATATATATATATATGTACACTCATCCATCATATACATTACCACATCTTGAAATTCCTTCCAGGAATGTGACTGATCACATGACCTGAAAGGTTCAATGGCTAATCAACAACTTTGTTTGATTGGGACCCTATCCATGCCACCTCACATATCAGGAGTGTCGTTCTTCTTTTCATAAAGAGGTCCAAGGGCTAGTCTTGCAGAAGTTTTTTCAGCTACACAGGATGCGCAACATCCGTGCAAGTCCTGGTGACTTTCTCCCCTGCACTGCACCGATCAGATAGATCAGTGTGGGGCAGGAGAAAGGAGAACAGTTCTTTCAGTGATCATGAAGGATGCTGTCAGTGTTTTCCTCCATCAGAATAAGCAGCCTCTAGACTGTAAGAAACACACACATTTTAACATCATTTTCATTGTCTAAAATTTACTGCAGCTAAAAATTACATTTGGTTTACAATGCATTTTGCCAGATATGTTGTCACTTGTCAAAGCTAAGAATTTTACATGCTGGGTTTTTTTATGGCACATTTAGCACTGATAAGTTGTCACACTCTTGCTTAATATGTTAACATTCTGTCTGTAAACTGTATATGCATAGCTACCTTTTTGAAGCAATATTGAGATTTACTTAAGAACGTGGGGCCCAATAAATACCATCAATGGTGCCCAGTCCAAGAGATGGTGGATCCTATAGGTAAACACCACCTCATCATGCACTAAAACTTACTAAAAAAAAAAAAGATGTGAAGTTCACACATATAGAAAATGGACATTTTGTGAATACATATTACACGTATTGTAAAATAGATAGAGCTCATATGTAGAGTTTGTTTGATAAACTTTCCTACTACTTTGTCTAAATTAGAAGCAAATTGGTTGAACATTACTTCTACCTAAAATGGCAGAAAACGCACCTATCTTGGTGATGGACAGGACAGCTAGAGGGGATATGGAGGAGGCTGTTATTTTTTTTTTAATAGGTGTACTTTCACCAATTTGCTGATAATTCATTGAAAGTAGATGATCGGTACAATTGCTGCCAATGCATTTTTTAAAGCTGTATTGTCATGAGTCAAATTTGATCATGTTAGGTTCTTGCATAGGTCCTATAGCATTGATAAGTTTCCACCCTCTTTCCTACATACACACATCTCTCCTGCATACACACAACTCTACTACTATCACACACGCAATTTTCCGAAATACACACACAACTCTCCTCCATACACAAACACAGTTCTAACACATATAGCTTTTCTACAGCTTTGAAGTATGCACTCACACCTCTGTTACATACACGCACTGTTTTGCTACATACTTGTACACAGCTTTCTTACATACACCAACAGCTCTCTTATATACTCATGCAGCTCCACACACACAAACACTTATATATATATATATATATATATATATATATGTACACTCATCCATCGTATACATTACCACATCTTGAAATTCCTTCCAGGAATGTGACTGATCACATGACCTGAAAGGTTCAATGGCTAATCAACAACTTTGTTTGATTGGGACCCTATCCATGCCACCTCACATATCAGGAGTGTCGTTCTTCTTTTCATAAAGAGGTCCAAGGGCTAGTCTTGCAGAAGTTTTTTCAGCTACACAGGATGCGCAACATCCGTGCAAGTCCTGGTGACTTTCTCCCCTGCACTGCACCGATCAGATAGATCAGTGTGGGGCAGGAGAAAGGAGAACAGTTCTTTCAGTGATCATGAAGGATGCTGTCAGTGTTTTCCTCCATCAGAATAAGCAGCCTCTAGACTGTAAGAAACACACACATTTTAACATCATTTTCATTGTCTAAAATTTACTGCAGCTAAAAATTACATTTGGTTTACAATGCATTTTGCCAGGTATGTTGTCACTTGTCAAAGCTAAGAATTTTACATGCTGGGTTTTTTTATGGCACATTTAGCACTGATAAGTTGTCACACTCTTGCTTAATATGTTAACATTCTGTCTGTAAACTGTATATGCATAGCTACCTTTTTGAAGCAATATTGAGATTTACTTAAGAACGTGGGGCCCAATAAATACCATCAATGGTGCCCAGTCCAAGAGATGGTGGATCCTATAGGTAAACACCACCTCATCATGCACTAAAACTTACTAAAAAAAAAAAAGATGTGAAGTTCACACATATAGAAAATGGACATTTTGTGAATACATATTACACGTATTGTAAAATAGATAGAGCTCATATGTAGAGTTTGTTTGATAAACTTTCCTACTACTTTGTCTAAATTAGAAGCAAATTGGTTGAACATTACTTCTACCTAAAATGGCAGAAAACGCACCTATCTTGGTGATGGACAGGACAGCTAGAGGGGATATGGAGGAGGCTGTTATTTTTTTTTTAATAGGTGTACTTTCACCAATTTGCTGATAATTCATTGAAAGTAGATGATCGGTACAATTGCTGCCAATGCATTTTTTAAAGCTGTATTGTCATGAGTCAAATTTGATCATGTTAGGTTCTTGCATAGGTCCTATAGCATTGATAAGTTTCCACCCTCTTTCCTACATACACACATCTCTCCTGCATACACACAACTCTACTACTATCACACACGCAATTTTCCGAAATACACACACAACTCTCCTCCATACACAAACACAGTTCTAACACATATAGCTTTTCTACAGCTTTGAAGTATGCACTCACACCTCTGTTACATACACGCACTGTTTTGCTACATACTTGTACACAGCTTTCTTACATACACCAACAGCTCTCTTATATACTCATGCAGCTCCACACACACAAACACTTATATATATATATATATATATATATATATATATATATGTACACTCATCCATCGTATACATTACCACATCTTGAAATTCCTTCCAGGAATGTGACTGATCACATGACCTGAAAGGTTCAATGGCTAATCATCAACTTTGTTTGATTGGGACCCTATCCATGCCACCTCACATATCAGGAGTGTCGTTCTTCTTTTCATAAAGAGGTCCAAGGGCTAGTCTTGCAGAAGTTTTTTCAGCTACACAGGATGCGCAACATCCGTGCAAGTCCTGGTGACTTTCTCCCCTGCACTGCACCGATCAGATAGATCAGTGTGGGGCAGGAGAAAGGAGAACAGTTCTTTCAGTGATCATGAAGGATGCTGTCAGTGTTTTCCTCCATCAGAATAAGCAGCCTCTAGACTGTAAGAAACACACACATTTTAACATCATTTTAATTGTCTAAAATTTACTGCAGCTAAAAATTACATTTGGTTTACAATGCATTTTGCCAGATATGTTGTCACTTGTCAAAGCTAAGAATTTTACATGCTGGGTTTTTTTATGGCACATTTAGCACTGATAAGTTGTCACACTCTTGCTTAATATGTTAACATTCTGTCTGTAAACTGTATATGCATAGCTACCTTTTTGAAGCAATATTGAGATTTACTTAAGAACGTGGGGCCCAATAAATACCATCAATGGTGCCCAGTCCAAGAGATGGTGGATCCTATAGGTAAACACCACCTCATCATGCACTAAAACTTACTAAAAAAAAAAAAGATGTGAAGTTCACACATATAGAAAATGGACATTTTGTGAATACATATTACACGTATTGTAAAATAGATAGAGCTCATATGTAGAGTTTGTTTGATAAACTTTCCTACTACTTTGTCTAAATTAGAAGCAAATTGGTTGAACATTACTTCTACCTAAAATGGCAGAAAACGCACCTATCTTGGTGATGGACAGGACAGCTAGAGGGGATATGGAGGAGGCTGTTATTTTTTTTTTAATAGGTGTACTTTCACCAATTTGCTGATAATTCATTGAAAGTAGATGATCGGTACAATTGCTGCCAATGCATTTTTTAAAGCTGTATTGTCATGAGTCAAATTTGATCATGTTAGGTTCTTGCATAGGTCCTATAGCATTGATAAGTTTCCACCCTCTTTCCTACATACACACATCTCTCCTGCATACACACAACTCTACTACTATCACACACGCAATTTTCCGAAATACACACACAACTCTCCTCCATACACAAACACAGTTCTAACACATATAGCTTTTCTACAGCTTTGAAGTATGCACTCACACCTCTGTTACATACACGCACTGTTTTGCTACATACTTGTACACAGCTTTCTTACATACCATACACCAACAGCTCTCTTATATACTCATGCAGCTCCACACACACAAACACTTATATATATATATATATATATATATATGTACACTCATCCATCATATACATTACCACATCTTGAAATTCCTTCCAGGAATGTGACTGATCACATGACCTGAAAGGTTCAATGGCTAATCAACAACTTTGTTTGATTGGGACCCTATCCATGCCACCTCACATATCAGGAGTGTCGTTCTTCTTTTCATAAAGAGGTCCAAGGGCTAGTCTTGCAGAAGTTTTTTCAGCTACACAGGATGCGCAACATCCGTGCAAGTCCTGGTGACTTTCTCCCCTGCACTGCACCGATCAGATAGATCAGTGTGGGGCAGGAGAAAGGAGAACAGTTCTTTCAGTGATCATGAAGGATGCTGTCAGTGTTTTCCTCCATCAGAATAAGCAGCCTCTAGACTGTAAGAAACACACACATTTTAACATCATTTTGATTGTCTAAAATTTACTGCAGCTAAAAATTACATTTGGTTTACAATGCATTTTGCCAGATATGTTGTCACTTGTCAAAGCTAAGAATTTTACATGCTGGGTTTTTTTATGGCACATTTAGCACTGATAAGTTGTCACACTCTTGCTTAATATGTTAACATTCTGTCTGTAAACTGTATATGCATAGCTACCTTTTTGAAGCAATATTGAGATTTACTTAAGAACGTGGGGCCCAATAAATACCATCAATGGTGCCCAGTCCAAGAGATGGTGGATCCTATAGGTAAACACCACCTCATCATGCACTAAAACTTACTAAAAAAAAAAAAGATGTGAAGTTCACACATATAGAAAATGGACATTTTGTGAATACATATTACACGTATTGTAAAATAGATAGAGCTCATATGTAGAGTTTGTTTGATAAACTTTCCTACTACTTTGTCTAAATTAGAAGCAAATTGGTTGAACATTACTTCTACCTAAAATGGCAGAAAACGCACCTATCTTGGTGATGGACAGGACAGCTAGAGGGGATATGGAGGAGGCTGTTATTTTTTTTTTAATAGGTGTACTTTCACCAATTTGCTGATAATTCATTGAAAGTAGATGATCGGTACAATTGCTGCCAATGCATTTTTTAAAGCTGTATTGTCATGAGTCAAATTTGATCATGTTAGGTTCTTGCATAGGTCCTATAGCATTGATAAGTTTCCACCCTCTTTCCTACATACACACATCTCTCCTGCATACACACAACTCTACTACTATCACACACGCAATTTTCCGAAATACACACACAACTCTCCTCCATACACAAACACAGTTCTAACACATATAGCTTTTCTACAGCTTTGAAGTATGCACTCACACCTCTGTTACATACACGCACTGTTTTGCTACATACTTGTACACAGCTTTCTTACATACACCAACAGCTCTCTTATATACTCATGCAGCTCCACACACACAAACACTTATATATATATATATATATATATATATATATATATATGTACACTCATCCATCGTATACATTACCACATCTTGAAATTCCTTCCAGGAATGTGACTGATCACATGACCTGAAAGGTTCAATGGCTAATCATCAACTTTGTTTGATTGGGACCCTATCCATGCCACCTCACATATCAGGAGTGTCGTTCTTCTTTTCATAAAGAGGTCCAAGGGCTAGTCTTGCAGAAGTTTTTTCAGCTACACAGGATGCGCAACATCCGTGCAAGTCCTGGTGACTTTCTCCCCTGCACTGCACCGATCAGATAGATCAGTGTGGGGCAGGAGAAAGGAGAACAGTTCTTTCAGTGATCATGAAGGATGCTGTCAGTGTTTTCCTCCATCAGAATAAGCAGCCTCTAGACTGTAAGAAACACACACATTTTAACATCATTTTAATTGTCTAAAATTTACTGCAGCTAAAAATTACATTTGGTTTACAATGCATTTTGCCAGATATGTTGTCACTTGTCAAAGCTAAGAATTTTACATGCTGGGTTTTTTTATGGCACATTTAGCACTGATAAGTTGTCACACTCTTGCTTAATATGTTAACATTCTGTCTGTAAACTGTATATGCATAGCTACCTTTTTGAAGCAATATTGAGATTTACTTAAGAACGTGGGGCCCAATAAATACCATCAATGGTGCCCAGTCCAAGAGATGGTGGATCCTATAGGTAAACACCACCTCATCATGCACTAAAACTTACTAAAAAAAAAAAAGATGTGAAGTTCACACATATAGAAAATGGACATTTTGTGAATACATATTACACGTATTGTAAAATAGATAGAGCTCATATGTAGAGTTTGTTTGATAAACTTTCCTACTACTTTGTCTAAATTAGAAGCAAATTGGTTGAACATTACTTCTACCTAAAATGGCAGAAAACGCACCTATCTTGGTGATGGACAGGACAGCTAGAGGGGATATGGAGGAGGCTGTTATTTTTTTTTTAATAGGTGTACTTTCACCAATTTGCTGATAATTCATTGAAAGTAGATGATCGGTACAATTGCTGCCAATGCATTTTTTAAAGCTGTATTGTCATGAGTCAAATTTGATCATGTTAGGTTCTTGCATAGGTCCTATAGCATTGATAAGTTTCCACCCTCTTTCCTACATACACACATCTCTCCTGCATACACACAACTCTACTACTATCACACACGCAATTTTCCGAAATACACACACAACTCTCCTCCATACACAAACACAGTTCTAACACATATAGCTTTTCTACAGCTTTGAAGTATGCACTCACACCTCTGTTACATACACGCACTGTTTTGCTACATACTTGTACACAGCTTTCTTACATACCATACACCAACAGCTCTCTTATATACTCATGCAGCTCCACACACACAAACACTTATATATATATATATATATATATATATGTACACTCATCCATCATATACATTACCACATCTTGAAATTCCTTCCAGGAATGTGACTGATCACATGACCTGAAAGGTTCAATGGCTAATCAACAACTTTGTTTGATTGGGACCCTATCCATGCCACCTCACATATCAGGAGTGTCGTTCTTCTTTTCATAAAGAGGTCCAAGGGCTAGTCTTGCAGAAGTTTTTTCAGCTACACAGGATGCGCAACATCCGTGCAAGTCCTGGTGACTTTCTCCCCTGCACTGCACCGATCAGATAGATCAGTGTGGGGCAGGAGAAAGGAGAACAGTTCTTTCAGTGATCATGAAGGATGCTGTCAGTGTTTTCCTCCATCAGAATAAGCAGCCTCTAGACTGTAAGAAACACACACATTTTAACATCATTTTGATTGTCTAAAATTTACTGCAGCTAAAAATTACATTTGGTTTACAATGCATTTTGCCAGATATGTTGTCACTTGTCAAAGCTAAGAATTTTACATGCTGGGTTTTTTTATGGCACATTTAGCACTGATAAGTTGTCACACTCTTGCTTAATATGTTAACATTCTGTCTGTAAACTGTATATGCATAGCTACCTTTTTGAAGCAATATTGAGATTTACTTAAGAACGTGGGGCCCAATAAATACCATCAATGGTGCCCAGTCCAAGAGATGGTGGATCCTATAGGTAAACACCACCTCATCATGCACTAAAACTTACTAAAAAAAAAAAAGATGTGAAGTTCACACATATAGAAAATGGACATTTTGTGAATACATATTACACGTATTGTAAAATAGATAGAGCTCATATGTAGAGTTTGTTTGATAAACTTTCCTACTACTTTGTCTAAATTAGAAGCAAATTGGTTGAACATTACTTCTACCTAAAATGGCAGAAAACGCACCTATCTTGGTGATGGACAGGACAGCTAGAGGGGATATGGAGGAGGCTGTTATTTTTTTTTTAATAGGTGTACTTTCACCAATTTGCTGATAATTCATTGAAAGTAGATGATCGGTACAATTGCTGCCAATGCATTTTTTAAAGCTGTATTGTCATGAGTCAAATTTGATCATGTTAGGTTCTTGCATAGGTCCTATAGCATTGATAAGTTTCCACCCTCTTTCCTACATACACACATCTCTCCTGCATACACACAACTCTACTACTATCACACACGCAATTTTCCGAAATACACACACAACTCTCCTCCATACACAAACACAGTTCTAACACATATAGCTTTTCTACAGCTTTGAAGTATGCACTCACACCTCTGTTACATACACGCACTGTTTTGCTACATACTTGTACACAGCTTTCTTACATACACCAACAGCTCTCTTATATACTCATGCAGCTCCACACACACAAACACTTATATATATATATATATATATGTACACTCATCCATCGTATACATTACCACATCTTGAAATTCCTTCCAGGAATGTGACTGATCACATGACCTGAAAGGTTCAATGGCTAATCATCAACTTTGTTTGATTGGGACCCTATCCATGCCACCTCACATATCAGGAGTGTCGTTCTTCTTTTCATAAAGAGGTCCAAGGGCTAGTCTTGCAGAAGTTTTTTCAGCTACACAGGATGCGCAACATCCGTGCAAGTCCTGGTGACTTTCTCCCCTGCACTGCACCGATCAGATAGATCAGTGTGGGGCAGGAGAAAGGAGAACAGTTCTTTCAGTGATCATGAAGGATGCTGTCAGTGTTTTCCTCCATCAGAATAAGCAGCCTCTAGACTGTAAGAAACACACACATTTTAACATCATTTTAATTGTCTAAAATTTACTGCAGCTAAAAATTACATTTGGTTTACAATGCATTTTGCCAGATATGTTGTCACTTGTCAAAGCTAAGAATTTTACATGCTGGGTTTTTTTATGGCACATTTAGCACTGATAAGTTGTCACACTCTTGCTTAATATGTTAACATTCTGTCTGTAAACTGTATATGCATAGCTACCTTTTTGAAGCAATATTGAGATTTACTTAAGAACGTGGGGCCCAATAAATACCATCAATGGTGCCCAGTCCAAGAGATGGTGGATCCTATAGGTAAACACCACCTCATCATGCACTAAAACTTACTAAAAAAAAAAAGATGTGAAGTTCACACATATAGAAAATGGACATTTTGTGAATACATATTACACGTATTGTAAAATAGATAGAGCTCATATGTAGAGTTTGTTTGATAAACTTTCCTACTACTTTGTCTAAATTAGAAGCAAATTGGTTGAACATTACTTCTACCTAAAATGGCAGAAAACGCACCTATCTTGGTGATGGACAGGACAGCTAGAGGGGATATGGAGGAGGCTGTTATTTTTTTTTTAATAGGTGTACTTTCACCAATTTGCTGATAATTCATTGAAAGTAGATGATCGGTACAATTGCTGCCAATGCATTTTTTAAAGCTGTATTGTCATGAGTCAAATTTGATCATGTTAGGTTCTTGCATAGGTCCTATAGCATTGATAAGTTTCCACCCTCTTTCCTACATACACACATCTCTCCTGCATACACACAACTCTACTACTATCACACACGCAATTTTCCGAAATACACACACAACTCTCCTCCATACACAAACACAGTTCTAACACATATAGCTTTTCTACAGCTTTGAAGTATGCACTCACACCTCTGTTACATACACGCACTGTTTTGCTACATACTTGTACACAGCTTTCTTACATACCATACACCAACAGCTCTCTTATATACTCATGCAGCTCCACACACACAAACACTTATATATATATATATATATATATATATGTACACTCATCCATCATATACATTACCACATCTTGAAATTCCTTCCAGGAATGTGACTGATCACATGACCTGAAAGGTTCAATGGCTAATCAACAACTTTGTTTGATTGGGACCCTATCCATGCCACCTCACATATCAGGAGTGTCGTTCTTCTTTTCATAAAGAGGTCCAAGGGCTAGTCTTGCAGAAGTTTTTTCAGCTACACAGGATGCGCAACATCCGTGCAAGTCCTGGTGACTTTCTCCCCTGCACTGCACCGATCAGATAGATCAGTGTGGGGCAGGAGAAAGGAGAACAGTTCTTTCAGTGATCATGAAGGATGCTGTCAGTGTTTTCCTCCATCAGAATAAGCAGCCTCTAGACTGTAAGAAACACACACATTTTAACATCATTTTGATTGTCTAAAATTTACTGCAGCTAAAAATTACATTTGGTTTACAATGCATTTTGCCAGATATGTTGTCACTTGTCAAAGCTAAGAATTTTACATGCTGGGTTTTTTTATGGCACATTTAGCACTGATAAGTTGTCACACTCTTGCTTAATATGTTAACATTCTGTCTGTAAACTGTATATGCATAGCTACCTTTTTGAAGCAATATTGAGATTTACTTAAGAACGTGGGGCCCAATAAATACCATCAATGGTGCCCAGTCCAAGAGATGGTGGATCCTATAGGTAAACACCACCTCATCATGCACTAAAACTTACTAAAAAAAAAAAAGATGTGAAGTTCACACATATAGAAAATGGACATTTTGTGAATACATATTACACGTATTGTAAAATAGATAGAGCTCATATGTAGAGTTTGTTTGATAAACTTTCCTACTACTTTGTCTAAATTAGAAGCAAATTGGTTGAACATTACTTCTACCTAAAATGGCAGAAAACGCACCTATCTTGGTGATGGACAGGACAGCTAGAGGGGATATGGAGGAGGCTGTTATTTTTTTTTTAATAGGTGTACTTTCACCAATTTGCTGATAATTCATTGAAAGTAGATGATCGGTACAATTGCTGCCAATGCATTTTTTAAAGCTGTATTGTCATGAGTCAAATTTGATCATGTTAGGTTCTTGCATAGGTCCTATAGCATTGATAAGTTTCCACCCTCTTTCCTACATACACACATCTCTCCTGCATACACACAACTCTACTACTATCACACACGCAATTTTCCGAAATACACACACAACTCTCCTCCATACACAAACACAGTTCTAACACATATAGCTTTTCTACAGCTTTGAAGTATGCACTCACACCTCTGTTACATACACGCACTGTTTTGCTACATACTTGTACACAGCTTTCTTACATACACCAACAGCTCTCTTATATACTCATGCAGCTCCACACACACAAACACTTATATATATATATATATATATATATATGTACACTCATCCATCGTATACATTACCACATCTTGAAATTCCTTCCAGGAATGTGACTGATCACATGACCTGAAAGGTTCAATGGCTAATCAACAACTTTGTTTGATTGGGACCCTATCCATGCCACCTCACATATCAGGAGTGTCGTTCTTCTTTTCATAAAGAGGTCCAAGGGCTAGTCTTGCAGAAGTTTTTTCAGCTACACAGGAAGCGCAACATCCGTGCAAGTCCTGGTGACTTTCTCCCCTGCACTGCACCGATCAGATAGATCAGTGTGGGGCAGGAGAAAGGAGAACAGTTCTTTCAGTGATCATGAAGGATGCTGTCAGTGTTTTCCTCCATCAGAATAAGCAGCCTCTAGACTGTAAGAAACACACACATTTTAACATCATTTTCATTGTCTAAAATTTACTGCAGCTAAAAATTACATTTGGTTTACAATGCATTTTGCCAGATATGTTGTCACTTGTCAAAGCTAAGAATTTTACATGCTGGGTTTTTTTATGGCACATTTAGCACTGATAAGTTGTCACACTCTTGCTTAATATGTTAACATTCTGTCTGTAAACTGTATATGCATAGCTACCTTTTTGAAGCAATATTGAGATTTACTTAAGAACGTGGGGCCCAATAAATACCATCAATGGTGCCCAGTCCAAGAGATGGTGGATCCTATAGGTAAACACCACCTCATCATGCACTAAAACTTACTAAAAAAAAAAAAGATGTGAAGTTCACACATATAGAAAATGGACATTTTGTGAATACATATTACACGTATTGTAAAATAGATAGAGCTCATATGTAGAGTTTGTTTGATAAACTTTCCTACTACTTTGTCTAAATTAGAAGCAAATTGGTTGAACATTACTTCTACCTAAAATGGCAGAAAACGCACCTATCTTGGTGATGGACAGGACAGCTAGAGGGGATATGGAGGAGGCTGTTATTTTTTTTTTAATAGGTGTACTTTCACCAATTTGCTGATAATTCATTGAAAGTAGATGATCGGTACAATTGCTGCCAATGCATTTTTTAAAGCTGTATTGTCATGAGTCAAATTTGATCATGTTAGGTTCTTGCATAGGTCCTATAGCATTGATAAGTTTCCACCCTCTTTCCTACATACACACATCTCTCCTGCATACACACAACTCTACTACTATCACACACGCAATTTTCCGAAATACACACACAACTCTCCTCCATACACAAACACAGTTCTAACACATATAGCTTTTCTACAGCTTTGAAGTATGCACTCACACCTCTGTTACATACACGCACTGTTTTGCTACATACTTGTACACAGCTTTCTTACATACACCAACAGCTCTCTTATATACTCATGCAGCTCCACACACACAAACACTTATATATATATATATATATATATATGTACACTCATCCATCGTATACATTACCACATCTTGAAATTCCTTCCAGGAATGTGACTGATCACATGACCTGAAAGGTTCAATGGCTAATCAACAACTTTGTTTGATTGGGACCCTATCCATGCCACCTCACATATCAGGAGTGTCGTTCTTCTTTTCATAAAGAGGTCCAAGGGCTAGTCTTGCAGAAGTTTTTTCAGCTACACAGGATGCGCAACATCCGTGCAAGTCCTGGTGACTTTCTCCCCTGCACTGCACCGATCAGATAGATCAGTGTGGGGCAGGAGAAAGGAGAACAGTTCTTTCAGTGATCATGAAGGATGCTGTCAGTGTTTTCCTCCATCAGAATAAGCAGCCTCTAGACTGTAAGAAACACACACATTTTAACATCATTTTCATTGTCAAAAATTTACTGCAGCTAAAAATTACATTTGGTTTACAATGCATTTTGCCAGATATGTTGTCACTTGTCAAAGCTAAGAATTTTACATGCTGGGTTTTTTTATGGCACATTTAGCACTGATAAGTTGTCACACTCTTGCTTAATATGTTAACATTCTGTCTGTAAACTGTATATGCATAGCTACCTTTTTGAAGCAATATTGAGATTTACTTAAGAACGTGGGGCCCAATAAATACCATCAATGGTGCCCAGTCCAAGAGATGGTGGATCCTATAGGTAAACACCACCTCATCATGCACTAAAACTTACTAAAAAAAAAAAAGATGTGAAGTTCACACATATAGAAAATGGACATTTTGTGAATACATATTACACGTATTGTAAAATAGATAGAGCTCATATGTAGAGTTTGTTTGATAAACTTTCCTACTACTTTGTCTAAATTAGAAGCAAATTGGTTGAACATTACTTCTACCTAAAATGGCAGAAAACGCACCTATCTTGGTGATGGACAGGACAGCTAGAGGGGATATGGAGGAGGCTGTTATTTTTTTTTTAATAGGTGTACTTTCACCAATTTGCTGATAATTCATTGAAAGTAGATGATCGGTACAATTGCTGCCAATGCATTTTTTAAAGCTGTATTGTCATGAGTCAAATTTGATCATGTTAGGTTCTTGCATAGGTCCTATAGCATTGATAAGTTTCCACCCTCTTTCCTACATACACACATCTCTCCTGCATACACACAACTCTACTACTATCACACACGCAATTTTCCGAAATACACACACAACTCTCCTCCATACACAAACACAGTTCTAACACATATAGCTTTTCTACAGCTTTGAAGTATGCACTCACACCTCTGTTACATACACGCACTGTTTTGCTACATACTTGTACACAGCTTTCTTACATACACCAACAGCTCTCTTATATACTCATGCAGCTCCACACACACAAACACTTATATATATATATATATATATATATGTACACTCATCCATCGTATACATTACCACATCTTGAAATTCCTTCCAGGAATGTGACTGATCACATGACCTGAAAGGTTCAATGGCTAATCAACAACTTTGTTTGATTGGGACCCTATCCATGCCACCTCACATATCAGGAGTGTCGTTCTTCTTTTCATAAAGAGGTCCAAGGGCTAGTCTTGCAGAAGTTTTTTCAGCTACACAGGATGCGCAACATCCGTGCAAGTCCTGGTGACTTTCTCCCCTGCACTGCACCGATCAGATAGATCAGTGTGGGGCAGGAGAAAGGAGAACAGTTCTTTCAGTGATCATGAAGGATGCTGTCAGTGTTTTCCTCCATCAGAATAAGCAGCCTCTAGACTGTAAGAAACACACACATTTTAACATCATTTTCATTGTCAAAAATTTACTGCAGCTAAAAATTACATTTGGTTTACAATGCATTTTGCCAGATATGTTGTCACTTGTCAAAGCTAAGAATTTTACATGCTGGGTTTTTTTATGGCACATTTAGCACTGATAAGTTGTCACACTCTTGCTTAATATGTTAACATTCTGTCTGTAAACTGTATATGCATAGCTACCTTTTTGAAGCAATATTGAGATTTACTTAAGAACGTGGGGCCCAATAAATACCATCAATGGTGCCCAGTCCAAGAGATGGTGGATCCTATAGGTAAACACCACCTCATCATGCACTAAAACTTACTAAAAAAAAAAAAGATGTGAAGTTCACACATATAGAAAATGGACATTTTGTGAATACATATTACACGTATTGTAAAATAGATAGAGCTCATATGTAGAGTTTGTTTGATAAACTTTCCTACTACTTTGTCTAAATTAGAAGCAAATTGGTTGAACATTACTTCTACCTAAAATGGCAGAAAACGCACCTATCTTGGTGATGGACAGGACAGCTAGAGGGGATATGGAGGAGGCTGTTATTTTTTTTTTAATAGGTGTACTTTCACCAATTTGCTGATAATTCATTGAAAGTAGATGATCGGTACAATTGCTGCCAATGCATTTTTTAAAGCTGTATTGTCATGAGTCAAATTTGATCATGTTAGGTTCTTGCATAGGTCCTATAGCATTGATAAGTTTCCACCCTCTTTCCTACATACACACATCTCTCCTGCATACACACAACTCTACTACTATCACACACGCAATTTTCCGAAATACACACACAACTCTCCTCCATACACAAACACAGTTCTAACACATATAGCTTTTCTACAGCTTTGAAGTATGCACTCACACCTCTGTTACATACACGCACTGTTTTGCTACATACTTGTACACAGCTTTCTTACATACACCAACAGCTCTCTTATATACTCATGCAGCTCCACACACACAAACACTTATATATATATATATATATATATATGTACACTCATCCATCGTATACATTACCACATCTTGAAATTCCTTCCAGGAATGTGACTGATCACATGACCTGAAAGGTTCAATGGCTAATCAACAACTTTGTTTGATTGGGACCCTATCCATGCCACCTCACATATCAGGAGTGTCGTTCTTCTTTTCATAAAGAGGTCCAAGGGCTAGTCTTGCAGAAGTTTTTTCAGCTACACAGGATGCGCAACATCCGTGCAAGTCCTGGTGACTTTCTCCCCTGCACTGCACCGATCAGATAGATCAGTGTGGGGCAGGAGAAAGGAGAACAGTTCTTTCAGTGATCATGAAGGATGCTGTCAGTGTTTTCCTCCATCAGAATAAGCAGCCTCTAGACTGTAAGAAACACACACATTTTAACATCATTTTCATTGTCAAAAATTTACTGCAGCTAAAAATTACATTTGGTTTACAATGCATTTTGCCAGATATGTTGTCACTTGTCAAAGCTAAGAATTTTACATGCTGGGTTTTTTTATGGCACATTTAGCACTGATAAGTTGTCACACTCTTGCTTAATATGTTAACATTCTGTCTGTAAACTGTATATGCATAGCTACCTTTTTGAAGCAATATTGAGATTTACTTAAGAACGTGGGGCCCAATAAATACCATCAATGGTGCCCAGTCCAAGAGATGGTGGATCCTATAGGTAAACACCACCTCATCATGCACTAAAACTTACTAAAAAAAAAAAAGATGTGAAGTTCACACATATAGAAAATGGACATTTTGTGAATACATATTACACGTATTGTAAAATAGATAGAGCTCATATGTAGAGTTTGTTTGATAAACTTTCCTACTACTTTGTCTAAATTAGAAGCAAATTGGTTGAACATTACTTCTACCTAAAATGGCAGAAAACGCACCTATCTTGGTGATGGACAGGACAGCTAGAGGGGATATGGAGGAGGCTGTTATTTTTTTTTTAATAGGTGTACTTTCACCAATTTGCTGATAATTCATTGAAAGTAGATGATCGGTACAATTGCTGCCAATGCATTTTTTAAAGCTGTATTGTCATGAGTCAAATTTGATCATGTTAGGTTCTTGCATAGGTCCTATAGCATTGATAAGTTTCCACCCTCTTTCCTACATACACACAGCATACACACAACTCTACTACTATCACACACGCAATTTTCCGAAATACACACACAACTCTCCTCCATACACAAACACAGTTCTAACACATATAGCTTTTCTACAGCTTTGAAGTATGCACTCACACCTCTGTTACATACACGCACTGTTTTGCTACATACTTGTACACAGCTTTCTTACATACA
Source organism: Phyllobates terribilis (assembly GCF_046119375.1). Lineage (NCBI taxonomy): Eukaryota > Metazoa > Chordata > Amphibia > Anura > Dendrobatidae > Phyllobates > Phyllobates terribilis. Next base: position 524,439 of record NW_027363317.1, read on the forward strand.
CCAACAGCTCTCTTATATACTCATGCAGCTCCACACACACAAACACTTATATATATATATATATATATATATATATATATGTACACTCATCCATCGTATACATTACCACATCTTGAAATTCCTTCCAGGAATGTGACTGATCACATGACCTGAAAGGTTCAATGGCTAATCAACAACTTTGTTTGATTGGGACCCTATCCATGCCACCTCACATATCAGGAGTGTCGTTCTTCTTTTCATAAAGAGGTCCAAGGGCTAGTCTTGCAGAAGTTTTTTCAGCTACACAGGATGCGCAACATCCGTGCAAGTCCTGGTGACTTTCTCCCCTGCACTGCACCGATCAGATAGATCAGTGTGGGGCAGGAGAAAGGAGAACAGTTCTTTCAGTGATCATGAAGGATGCTGTCAGTGTTTTCCTCCATCAGAATAAGCAGCCTCTAGACTGTAAGAAACACACACATTTTAACATCATTTTCATTGTCAAAAATTTACTGCAGCTAAAAATTACATTTGGTTTACAATGCATTTTGCCAGATATGTTGTCACTTGTCAAAGCTAAGAATTTTACATGCTGGGTTTTTTTATGGCACATTTAGCACTGATAAGTTGTCACACTCTTGCTTAATATGTTAACATTCTGTCTGTAAACTGTATATGCATAGCTACCTTTTTGAAGCAATATTGAGATTTACTTAAGAACGTGGGGCCCAATAAATACCATCAATGGTGCCCAGTCCAAGAGATGGTGGATCCTATAGGTAAACACCACCTCATCATGCACTAAAACTTACTAAAAAAAAAAAAAGATGTGAAGTTCACACATATAGAAAATGGACATTTTGTGAATACATATTACACGTATTGTAAAATAGATAGAGCTCATATGTAGAGTTTGTTTGATAAACTTTCCTACTACTTTGTCTAAATTAGAAGCAAATTGGTTGAACATTACTTCTACCTAAAATGGCAGAAAACGCACCTATCTTGGTGATGGACAGGACAGCTAGAGGGGATATGGAGGAGGCTGTTATTTTTTTTTTAATAGGTGTACTTTCACCAATTTGCTGATAATTCATTGAAAGTAGATGATCGGTACAATTGCTGCCAATGCATTTTTTAAAGCTGTATTGTCATGAGTCAAATTTGATCATGTTAGGTTCTTGCATAGGTCCTATAGCATTGATAAGTTTCCACCCTCTTTCCTACATACACACATCTCTCCTGCATACACACAACTCTACTACTATCACACACGCAATTTTCCGAAATACACACACAACTCTCCTCCATACACAAACACAGTTCTAACACATATAGCTTTTCTACAGCTTTGAAGTATGCACTCACACCTCTGTTACATACACGCACTGTTTTGCTACATACTTGTACACAGCTTTCTTACATACACCAACAGCTCTCTTATATACTCATGCAGCTCCACACACACAAACACTTATATATATATATATATATATATATATGTACACTCATCCATCGTATACATTACCACATCTTGAAATTCCTTCCAGGAATGTGACTGATCACATGACCTGAAAGGTTCAATGGCTAATCAACAACTTTGTTTGATTGGGACCCTATCCATGCCACCTCACATATCAGGAGTGTCGTTCTTCTTTTCATAAAGAGGTCCAAGGGCTAGTCTTGCAGAAGTTTTTTCAGCTACACAGGATGCGCAACATCCGTGCAAGTCCTGGTGACTTTCTCCCCTGCACTGCACCGATCAGATAGATCAGTGTGGGGCAGGAGAAAGGAGAACAGTTCTTTCAGTGATCATGAAGGATGCTGTCAGTGTTTTCCTCCATCAGAATAAGCAGCCTCTAGACTGTAAGAAACACACACATTTTAACATCATTTTCATTGTCTAAAATTTACTGCAGCTAAAAATTACATTTGGTTTACAATGCATTTTGCCAGATATGTTGTCACTTGTCAAAGCTAAGAATTTTACATGCTGGGTTTTTTTATGGCACATTTAGCACTGATAAGTTGTCACACTCTTGCTTAATATGTTAACATTCTGTCTGTAAACTGTATATGCATAGCTACCTTTTTGAAGCAATATTGAGATTTACTTAAGAACGTGGGGCCCAATAAATACCATCAATGGTGCCCAGTCCAAGAGATGGTGGATCCTATAGGTAAACACCACCTCATCATGCACTAAAACTTACTAAAAAAAAAAAAGATGTGAAGTTCACACATATAGAAAATGGACATTTTGTGAATACATATTACACGTATTGTAAAATAGATAGAGCTCATATGTAGAGTTTGTTTGATAAACTTTCCTACTACTTTGTCTAAATTAGAAGCAAATTGGTTGAACATTACTTCTACCTAAAATGGCAGAAAACGCACCTATCTTGGTGATGGACAGGACAGCTAGAGGGGATATGGAGGAGGCTGTTATTTTTTTTTTAATAGGTGTACTTTCACCAATTTGCTGATAATTCATTGAAAGTAGATGATCGGTACAATTGCTGCCAATGCATTTTTTAAAGCTGTATTGTCATGAGTCAAATTTGATCATGTTAGGTTCTTGCATAGGTCCTATAGCATTGATAAGTTTCCACCCTCTTTCCTACATACACACATCTCTCCTGCATACACACAACTCTACTACTATCACACACGCAATTTTCCGAAATACACACACAACTCTCCTCCATACACAAACACAGTTCTAACACATATAGCTTTTCTACAGCTTTGAAGTATGCACTCACACCTCTGTTACATACACGCACTGTTTTGCTACATACTTGTACACAGCTTTCTTACATACACCAACAGCTCTCTTATATACTCATGCAGCTCCACACACACAAACACTTATATATATATATATATATGTACACTCATCCATCGTATACATTACCACATCTTGAAATTCCTTCCAGGAATGTGACTGATCACATGACCTGAAAGGTTCAATGGCTAATCAACAACTTTGTTTGATTGGGACCCTATCCATGCCACCTCACATATCAGGAGTGTCGTTCTTCTTTTCATAAAGAGGTCCAAGGGCTAGTCTTGCAGAAGTTTTTTCAGCTACACAGGATGCGCAACATCCGTGCAAGTCCTGGTGACTTTCTCCCCTGCACTGCACCGATCAGATAGATCAGTGTGGGGCAGGAGAAAGGAGAACAGTTCTTTCAGTGATCATGAAGGATGCTGTCAGTGTTTTCCTCCATCAGAATAAGCAGCCTCTAGACTGTAAGAAACACACACATTTTAACATCATTTTCATTGTCAAAAATTTACTGCAGCTAAAAATTACATTTGGTTTACAATGCATTTTGCCAGATATGTTGTCACTTGTCAAAGCTAAGAATTTTACATGCTGGGTTTTTTTATGGCACATTTAGCACTGATAAGTTGTCACACTCTTGCTTAATATGTTAACATTCTGTCTGTAAACTGTATATGCATAGCTACCTTTTTGAAGCAATATTGAGATTTACTTAAGAACGTGGGGCCCAATAAATACCATCAATGGTGCCCAGTCCAAGAGATGGTGGATCCTATAGGTAAACACCACCTCATCATGCACTAAAACTTACTAAAAAAAAAAAAAGATGTGAAGTTCACACATATAGAAAATGGACATTTTGTGAATACATATTACACGTATTGTAAAATAGATAGAGCTCATATGTAGAGTTTGTGTTTGATAAACTTTCCTACTACTTTGTCTAAATTAGAAGCAAATTGGTTGAACATTACTTCTACCTAAAATGGCAGAAAACGCACCTATCTTGGTGATGGACAGGACAGCTAGAGGGGATATGGAGGAGGCTGTTATTTTTTTTTTAATAGGTGTACTTTCACCAATTTGCTGATAATTCATTGAAAGTAGATGATCGGTACAATTGCTGCCAATGCATTTTTTAAAGCTGTATTGTCATGAGTCAAATTTGATCATGTTAGGTTCTTGCATAGGTCCTATAGCATTGATAAGTTTCCACCCTCTTTCCTACATACACACATCTCTCCTGCATACACACAACTCTACTACTATCACACACGCAATTTTCCGAAATACACACACAACTCTCCTCCATACACAAACACAGTTCTAACACATATAGCTTTTCTACAGCTTTGAAGTATGCACTCACACCTCTGTTACATACACGCACTGTTTTGCTACATACTTGTACACAGCTTTCTTACATACCATACACCAACAGCTCTCTTATATACTCATGCAGCTCCACACACACAAACACTTATATATATATATATATATATATATATATATATGTACACTCATCCATCATATACATTACCACATCTTGAAATTCCTTCCAGGAATGTGACTGATCACATGACCTGAAAGGTTCAATGGCTAATCAACAACTTTGTTTGATTGGGACCCTATCCATGCCACCTCACATATCAGGAGTGTCGTTCTTCTTTTCATAAAGAGGTCCAAGGGCTAGTCTTGCAGAAGTTTTTTCAGCTACACAGGATGCGCAACATCCGTGCAAGTCCTGGTGACTTTCTCCCCTGCACTGCACCGATCAGATAGATCAGTGTGGGGCAGGAGAAAGGAGAACAGTTCTTTCAGTGATCATGAAGGATGCTGTCAGTGTTTTCCTCCATCAGAATAAGCAGCCTCTAGACTGTAAGAAACACACACATTTTAACATCATTTTGATTGTCTAAAATTTACTGCAGCTAAAAATTACATTTGGTTTACAATGCATTTTGCCAGATATGTTGTCACTTGTCAAAGCTAAGAATTTTACATGCTGGGTTTTTTTATGGCACATTTAGCACTGATAAGTTGTCACACTCTTGCTTAATATGTTAACATTCTGTCTGTAAACTGTATATGCATAGCTACCTTTTTGAAGCAATATTGAGATTTACTTAAGAACGTGGGGCCCAATAAATACCATCAATGGTGCCCAGTCCAAGAGATGGTGGATCCTATAGGTAAACACCACCTCATCATGCACTAAAACTTACTAAAAAAAAAAAAGATGTGAAGTTCACACATATAGAAAATGGACATTTTGTGAATACATATTACACGTATTGTAAAATAGATAGAGCTCATATGTAGAGTTTGTTTGATAAACTTTCCTACTACTTTGTCTAAATTAGAAGCAAATTGGTTGAACATTACTTCTACCTAAAATGGCAGAAAACGCACCTATCTTGGTGATGGACAGGACAGCTAGAGGGGATATGGAGGAGGCTGTTATTTTTTTTTTAATAGGTGTACTTTCACCAATTTGCTGATAATTCATTGAAAGTAGATGATCGGTACAATTGCTGCCAATGCATTTTTTAAAGCTGTATTGTCATGAGTCAAATTTGATCATGTTAGGTTCTTGCATAGGTCCTATAGCATTGATAAGTTTCCACCCTCTTTCCTACATACACACATCTCTCCTGCATACACACAACTCTACTACTATCACACACGCAATTTTCCGAAATACACACACAACTCTCCTCCATACACAAACACAGTTCTAACACATATAGCTTTTCTACAGCTTTGAAGTATGCACTCACACCTCTGTTACATACACGCACTGTTTTGCTACATACTTGTACACAGCTTTCTTACATACACCAACAGCTCTCTTATATACTCATGCAGCTCCACACACACAAACACTTATATATATATATATATATATATATATATATATGTACACTCATCCATCGTATACATTACCACATCTTGAAATTCCTTCCAGGAATGTGACTGATCACATGACCTGAAAGGTTCAATGGCTAATCAACAACTTTGTTTGATTGGGACCCTATCCATGCCACCTCACATATCAGGAGTGTCGTTCTTCTTTTCATAAAGAGGTCCAAGGGCTAGTCTTGCAGAAGTTTTTTCAGCTACACAGGATGCGCAACATCCGTGCAAGTCCTGGTGACTTTCTCCCCTGCACTGCACCGATCAGATAGATCAGTGTGGGGCAGGAGAAAGGAGAACAGTTCTTTCAGTGATCATGAAGGATGCTGTCAGTGTTTTCCTCCATCAGAATAAGCAGCCTCTAGACTGTAAGAAACACACACATTTTAACATCATTTTCATTGTCTAAAATTTACTGCAGCTAAAAATTACATTTGGTTTACAATGCATTTTGCCAGATATGTTGTCACTTGTCAAAGCTAAGAATTTTACATGCTGGGTTTTTTTATGGCACATTTAGCACTGATAAGTTGTCACACTCTTGCTTAATATGTTAACATTCTGTCTGTAAACTGTATATGCATAGCTACCTTTTTGAAGCAATATTGAGATTTACTTAAGAACGTGGGGCCCAATAAATACCATCAATGGTGCCCAGTCCAAGAGATGGTGGATCCTATAGGTAAACACCACCTCATCATGCACTAAAACTTACTAAAAAAAAAAAAGATGTGAAGTTCACACATATAGAAAATGGACATTTTGTGAATACATATTACACGTATTGTAAAATAGATAGAGCTCATATGTAGAGTTTGTTTGATAAACTTTCCTACTACTTTGTCTAAATTAGAAGCAAATTGGTTGAACATTACTTCTACCTAAAATGGCAGAAAACGCACCTATCTTGGTGATGGACAGGACAGCTAGAGGGGATATGGAGGAGGCTGTTATTTTTTTTTTAATAGGTGTACTTTCACCAATTTGCTGATAATTCATTGAAAGTAGATGATCGGTACAATTGCTGCCAATGCATTTTTTAAAGCTGTATTGTCATGAGTCAAATTTGATCATGTTAGGTTCTTGCATAGGTCCTATAGCATTGATAAGTTTCCACCCTCTTTCCTACATACACACATCTCTCCTGCATACACACAACTCTACTACTATCACACACGCAATTTTCCGAAATACACACACAACTCTCCTCCATACACAAACACAGTTCTAACACATATAGCTTTTCTACAGCTTTGAAGTATGCACTCACACCTCTGTTACATACACGCACTGTTTTGCTACATACTTGTACACAGCTTTCTTACATACACCAACAGCTCTCTTATATACTCATGCAGCTCCACACACACAAACACTTATATATATATATATATATATATATATATATATATATGTACACTCATCCATCGTATACATTACCACATCTTGAAATTCCTTCCAGGAATGTGACTGATCACATGACCTGAAAGGTTCAATGGCTAATCAACAACTTTGTTTGATTGGGACCCTATCCATGCCACCTCACATATCAGGAGTGTCGTTCTTCTTTTCATAAAGAGGTCCAAGGGCTAGTCTTGCAGAAGTTTTTTCAGCTACACAGGATGCGCAACATCCGTGCAAGTCCTGGTGACTTTCTCCCCTGCACTGCACCGATCAGATAGATCAGTGTGGGGCAGGAGAAAGGAGAACAGTTCTTTCAGTGATCATGAAGGATGCTGTCAGTGTTTTCCTCCATCAGAATAAGCAGCCTCTAGACTGTAAGAAACACACACATTTTAACATCATTTTCATTGTCTAAAATTTACTGCAGCTAAAAATTACATTTGGTTTACAATGCATTTTGCCAGATATGTTGTCACTTGTCAAAGCTAAGAATTTTACATGCTGGGTTTTTTTATGGCACATTTAGCACTGATAAGTTGTCACACTCTTGCTTAATATGTTAACATTCTGTCTGTAAACTGTATATGCATAGCTACCTTTTTGAAGCAATATTGAGATTTACTTAAGAACGTGGGGCCCAATAAATACCATCAATGGTGCCCAGTCCAAGAGATGGTGGATCCTATAGGTAAACACCACCTCATCATGCACTAAAACTTACTAAAAAAAAAAAAGATGTGAAGTTCACACATATAGAAAATGGACATTTTGTGAATACATATTACACGTATTGTAAAATAGATAGAGCTCATATGTAGAGTTTGTTTGATAAACTTTCCTACTACTTTGTCTAAATTAGAAGCAAATTGGTTGAACATTACTTCTACCTAAAATGGCAGAAAACGCACCTATCTTGGTGATGGACAGGACAGCTAGAGGGGATATGGAGGAGGCTGTTATTTTTTTTTTAATAGGTGTACTTTCACCAATTTGCTGATAATTCATTGAAAGTAGATGATCGGTACAATTGCTGCCAATGCATTTTTTAAAGCTGTATTGTCATGAGTCAAATTTGATCATGTTAGGTTCTTGCATAGGTCCTATAGCATTGATAAGTTTCCACCCTCTTTCCTACATACACACATCTCTCCTGCATACACACAACTCTACTACTATCACACACGCAATTTTCCGAAATACACACACAACTCTCCTCCATACACAAACACAGTTCTAACACATATAGCTTTTCTACAGCTTTGAAGTATGCACTCACACCTCTGTTACATACACGCACTGTTTTGCTACATACTTGTACACAGCTTTCTTACATACACCAACAGCTCTCTTATATACTCATGCAGCTCCACACACACAAACACTTATATATATATATATATATATATATATATATATATGTACACTCATCCATCGTATACATTACCACATCTTGAAATTCCTTCCAGGAATGTGACTGATCACATGACCTGAAAGGTTCAATGGCTAATCAACAACTTTGTTTGATTGGGACCCTATCCATGCCACCTCACATATCAGGAGTGTCGTTCTTCTTTTCATAAAGAGGTCCAAGGGCTAGTCTTGCAGAAGTTTTTTCAGCTACACAGGATGCGCAACATCCGTGCAAGTCCTGGTGACTTTCTCCCCTGCACTGCACCGATCAGATAGATCAGTGTGGGGCAGGAGAAAGGAGAACAGTTCTTTCAGTGATCATGAAGGATGCTGTCAGTGTTTTCCTCCATCAGAATAAGCAGCCTCTAGACTGTAAGAAACACACACATTTTAACATCATTTTCATTGTCTAAAATTTACTGCAGCTAAAAATTACATTTGGTTTACAATGCATTTTGCCAGATATGTTGTCACTTGTCAAAGCTAAGAATTTTACATGCTGGGTTTTTTTATGGCACATTTAGCACTGATAAGTTGTCACACTCTTGCTTAATATGTTAACATTCTGTCTGTAAACTGTATATGCATAGCTACCTTTTTGAAGCAATATTGAGATTTACTTAAGAACGTGGGGCCCAATAAATACCATCAATGGTGCCCAGTCCAAGAGATGGTGGATCCTATAGGTAAACACCACCTCATCATGCACTAAAACTTACTAAAAAAAAAAAAGATGTGAAGTTCACACATATAGAAAATGGACATTTTGTGAATACATATTACACGTATTGTAAAATAGATAGAGCTCATATGTAGAGTTTGTTTGATAAACTTTCCTACTACTTTGTCTAAATTAGAAGCAAATTGGTTGAACATTACTTCTACCTAAAATGGCAGAAAACGCACCTATCTTGGTGATGGACAGGACAGCTAGAGGGGATATGGAGGAGGCTGTTATTTTTTTTTTAATAGGTGTACTTTCACCAATTTGCTGATAATTCATTGAAAGTAGATGATCGGTACAATTGCTGCCAATGCATTTTTTAAAGCTGTATTGTCATGAGTCAAATTTGATCATGTTAGGTTCTTGCATAGGTCCTATAGCATTGATAAGTTTCCACCCTCTTTCCTACATACACACATCTCTCCTGCATACACACAACTCTACTACTATCACACACGCAATTTTCCGAAATACACACACAACTCTCCTCCATACACAAACACAGTTCTAACACATATAGCTTTTCTACAGCTTTGAAGTATGCACTCACACCTCTGTTACATACACGCACTGTTTTGCTACATACTTGTACACAGCTTTCTTACATACACCAACAGCTCTCTTATATACTCATGCAGCTCCACACACACAAACACTTATATATATATATATATATATATATATATATATGTACACTCATCCATCGTATACATTACCACATCTTGAAATTCCTTCCAGGAATGTGACTGATCACATGACCTGAAAGGTTCAATGGCTAATCAACAACTTTGTTTGATTGGGACCCTATCCATGCCACCTCACATATCAGGAGTGTCGTTCTTCTTTTCATAAAGAGGTCCAAGGGCTAGTCTTGCAGAAGTTTTTTCAGCTACACAGGATGCGCAACATCCGTGCAAGTCCTGGTGACTTTCTCCCCTGCACTGCACCGATCAGATAGATCAGTGTGGGGCAGGAGAAAGGAGAACAGTTCTTTCAGTGATCATGAAGGATGCTGTCAGTGTTTTCCTCCATCAGAATAAGCAGCCTCTAGACTGTAAGAAACACACACATTTTAACATCATTTTCATTGTCTAAAATTTACTGCAGCTAAAAATTACATTTGGTTTACAATGCATTTTGCCAGATATGTTGTCACTTGTCAAAGCTAAGAATTTTACATGCTGGGTTTTTTTATGGCACATTTAGCACTGATAAGTTGTCACACTCTTGCTTAATATGTTAACATTCTGTCTGTAAACTGTATATGCATAGCTACCTTTTTGAAGCAATATTGAGATTTACTTAAGAACGTGGGGCCCAATAAATACCATCAATGGTGCCCAGTCCAAGAGATGGTGGATCCTATAGGTAAACACCACCTCATCATGCACTAAAACTTACTAAAAAAAAAAAAGATGTGAAGTTCACACATATAGAAAATGGACATTTTGTGAATACATATTACACGTATTGTAAAATAGATAGAGCTCATATGTAGAGTTTGTTTGATAAACTTTCCTACTACTTTGTCTAAATTAGAAGCAAATTGGTTGAACATTACTTCTACCTAAAATGGCAGAAAACGCACCTATCTTGGTGATGGACAGGACAGCTAGAGGGGATATGGAGGAGGCTGTTATTTTTTTTTTAATAGGTGTACTTTCACCAATTTGCTGATAATTCATTGAAAGTAGATGATCGGTACAATTGCTGCCAATGCATTTTTTAAAGCTGTATTGTCATGAGTCAAATTTGATCATGTTAGGTTCTTGCATAGGTCCTATAGCATTGATAAGTTTCCACCCTCTTTCCTACATACACACATCTCTCCTGCATACACACAACTCTACTACTATCACACACGCAATTTTCCGAAATACACACACAACTCTCCTCCATACACAAACACAGTTCTAACACATATAGCTTTTCTACAGCTTTGAAGTATGCACTCACACCTCTGTTACATACACGCACTGTTTTGCTACATACTTGTACACAGCTTTCTTACATACCATACACCAACAGCTCTCTTATATACTCATGCAGCTCCACACACACAAACACTTATATATATATATATATATATATATATATGTACACTCATCCATCATATACATTACCACATCTTGAAATTCCTTCCAGGAATGTGACTGATCACATGACCTGAAAGGTTCAATGGCTAATCAACAACTTTGTTTGATTGGGACCCTATCCATGCCACCTCACATATCAGGAGTGTCGTTCTTCTTTTCATAAAGAGGTCCAAGGGCTAGTCTTGCAGAAGTTTTTTCAGCTACACAGGATGCGCAACATCCGTGCAAGTCCTGGTGACTTTCTCCCCTGCACTGCACCGATCAGATAGATCAGTGTGGGGCAGGAGAAAGGAGAACAGTTCTTTCAGTGATCATGAAGGATGCTGTCAGTGTTTTCCTCCATCAGAATAAGCAGCCTCTAGACTGTAAGAAACACACACATTTTAACATCATTTTGATTGTCTAAAATTTACTGCAGCTAAAAATTACATTTGGTTTACAATGCATTTTGCCAGATATGTTGTCACTTGTCAAAGCTAAGAATTTTACATGCTGGGTTTTTTTATGGCACATTTAGCACTGATAAGTTGTCACACTCTTGCTTAATATGTTAACATTCTGTCTGTAAACTGTATATGCATAGCTACCTTTTTGAAGCAATATTGAGATTTACTTAAGAACGTGGGGCCCAATAAATACCATCAATGGTGCCCAGTCCAAGAGATGGTGGATCCTATAGGTAAACACCACCTCATCATGCACTAAAACTTACTAAAAAAAAAAAAGATGTGAAGTTCACACATATAGAAAATGGACATTTTGTGAATACATATTACACGTATTGTAAAATAGATAGAGCTCATATGTAGAGTTTGTTTGATAAACTTTCCTACTACTTTGTCTAAATTAGAAGCAAATTGGTTGAACATTACTTCTACCTAAAATGGCAGAAAACGCACCTATCTTGGTGATGGACAGGACAGCTAGAGGGGATATGGAGGAGGCTGTTATTTTTTTTTTAATAGGTGTACTTTCACCAATTTGCTGATAATTCATTGAAAGTAGATGATCGGTACAATTGCTGCCAATGCATTTTTTAAAGCTGTATTGTCATGAGTCAAATTTGATCATGTTAGGTTCTTGCATAGGTCCTATAGCATTGATAAGTTTCCACCCTCTTTCCTACATACACACATCTCTCCTGCATACACACAACTCTACTACTATCACACACGCAATTTTCCGAAATACACACACAACTCTCCTCCATACACAAACACAGTTCTAACACATATAGCTTTTCTACAGCTTTGAAGTATGCACTCACACCTCTGTTACATACACGCACTGTTTTGCTACATACTTGTACACAGCTTTCTTACATACCATACACCAACAGCTCTCTTATATACTCATGCAGCTCCACACACACAAACACTTATATATATATATATATATATATATATATGTACACTCATCCATCATATACATTACCACATCTTGAAATTCCTTCCAGGAATGTGACTGATCACATGACCTGAAAGGTTCAATGGCTAATCAACAACTTTGTTTGATTGGGACCCTATCCATGCCACCTCACATATCAGGAGTGTCGTTCTTCTTTTCATAAAGAGGTCCAAGGGCTAGTCTTGCAGAAGTTTTTTCAGCTACACAGGATGCGCAACATCCGTGCAAGTCCTGGTGACTTTCTCCCCTGCACTGCACCGATCAGATAGATCAGTGTGGGGCAGGAGAAAGGAGAACAGTTCTTTCAGTGATCATGAAGGATGCTGTCAGTGTTTTCCTCCATCAGAATAAGCAGCCTCTAGACTGTAAGAAACACACACATTTTAACATCATTTTCATTGTCTAAAATTTACTGCAGCTAAAAATTACATTTGGTTTACAATGCATTTTGCCAGATATGTTGTCACTTGTCAAAGCTAAGAATTTTACATGCTGGGTTTTTTTATGGCACATTTAGCACTGATAAGTTGTCACACTCTTGCTTAATATGTTAACATTCTGTCTGTAAACTGTATATGCATAGCTACCTTTTTGAAGCAATATTGAGATTTACTTAAGAACGTGGGGCCCAATAAATACCATCAATGGTGCCCAGTCCAAGAGATGGTGGATCCTATAGGTAAACACCACCTCATCATGCACTAAAACTTACTAAAAAAAAAAAAGATGTGAAGTTCACACATATAGAAAATGGACATTTTGTGAATACATATTACACGTATTGTAAAATAGATAGAGCTCATATGTAGAGTTTGTTTGATAAACTTTCCTACTACTTTGTCTAAATTAGAAGCAAATTGGTTGAACATTACTTCTACCTAAAATGGCAGAAAACGCACCTATCTTGGTGATGGACAGGACAGCTAGAGGGGATATGGAGGAGGCTGTTATTTTTTTTTTAATAGGTGTACTTTCACCAATTTGCTGATAATTCATTGAAAGTAGATGATCGGTACAATTGCTGCCAATGCATTTTTTAAAGCTGTATTGTCATGAGTCAAATTTGATCATGTTAGGTTCTTGCATAGGTCCTATAGCATTGATAAGTTTCCACCCTCTTTCCTACATACACACATCTCTCCTGCATACACACAACTCTACTACTATCACACACGCAATTTTCCGAAATACACACACAACTCTCCTCCATACACAAACACAGTTCTAACACATATAGCTTTTCTACAGCTTTGAAGTATGCACTCACACCTCTGTTACATACACGCACTGTTTTGCTACATACTTGTACACAGCTTTCTTACATACCATACACCAACAGCTCTCTTATATACTCATGCAGCTCCACACACACAAACACTTATATATATATATATATATATATATATATGTACACTCATCCATCATATACATTACCACATCTTGAAATTCCTTCCAGGAATGTGACTGATCACATGACCTGAAAGGTTCAATGGCTAATCAACAACTTTGTTTGATTGGGACCCTATCCATGCCACCTCACATATCAGGAGTGTCGTTCTTCTTTTCATAAAGAGGTCCAAGGGCTAGTCTTGCAGAAGTTTTTTCAGCTACACAGGATGCGCAACATCCGTGCAAGTCCTGGTGACTTTCTCCCCTGCACTGCACCGATCAGATAGATCAGTGTGGGGCAGGAGAAAGGAGAACAGTTCTTTCAGTGATCATGAAGGATGCTGTCAGTGTTTTCCTCCATCAGAATAAGCAGCCTCTAGACTGTAAGAAACACACACATTTTAACATCATTTTGATTGTCTAAAATTTACTGCAGCTAAAAATTACATTTGGTTTACAATGCATTTTGCCAGATATGTTGTCACTTGTCAAAGCTAAGAATTTTACATGCTGGGTTTTTTTATGGCACATTTAGCACTGATAAGTTGTCACACTCTTGCTTAATATGTTAACATTCTGTCTGTAAACTGTATATGCATAGCTACCTTTTTGAAGCAATATTGAGATTTACTTAAGAACGTGGGGCCCAATAAATACCATCAATGGTGCCCAGTCCAAGAGATGGTGGATCCTATAGGTAAACACCACCTCATCATGCACTAAAACTTACTAAAAAAAAAAAAGATGTGAAGTTCACACATATAGAAAATGGACATTTTGTGAATACATATTACACGTATTGTAAAATAGATAGAGCTCATATGTAGAGTTTGTTTGATAAACTTTCCTACTACTTTGTCTAAATTAGAAGCAAATTGGTTGAACATTACTTCTACCTAAAATGGCAGAAAACGCACCTATCTTGGTGATGGACAGGACAGCTAGAGGGGATATGGAGGAGGCTGTTATTTTTTTTTTAATAGGTGTACTTTCACCAATTTGCTGATAATTCATTGAAAGTAGATGATCGGTACAATTGCTGCCAATGCATTTTTTAAAGCTGTATTGTCATGAGTCAAATTTGATCATGTTAGGTTCTTGCATAGGTCCTATAGCATTGATAAGTTTCCACCCTCTTTCCTACATACACACATCTCTCCTGCATACACACAACTCTACTACTATCACACACGCAATTTTCCGAAATACACACACAACTCTCCTCCATACACAAACACAGTTCTAACACATATAGCTTTTCTACAGCTTTGAAGTATGCACTCACACCTCTGTTACATACACGCACTGTTTTGCTACATACTTGTACACAGCTTTCTTACATACCATACACCAACAGCTCTCTTATATACTCATGCAGCTCCACACACACAAACACTTATATATATATATATATATATATATATATGTACACTCATCCATCATATACATTACCACATCTTGAAATTCCTTCCAGGAATGTGACTGATCACATGACCTGAAAGGTTCAATGGCTAATCAACAACTTTGTTTGATTGGGACCCTATCCATGCCACCTCACATATCAGGAGTGTCGTTCTTCTTTTCATAAAGAGGTCCAAGGGCTAGTCTTGCAGAAGTTTTTTCAGCTACACAGGATGCGCAACATCCGTGCAAGTCCTGGTGACTTTCTCCCCTGCACTGCACCGATCAGATAGATCAGTGTGGGGCAGGAGAAAGGAGAACAGTTCTTTCAGTGATCATGAAGGATGCTGTCAGTGTTTTCCTCCATCAGAATAAGCAGCCTCTAGACTGTAAGAAACACACACATTTTAACATCATTTTGATTGTCTAAAATTTACTGCAGCTAAAAATTACATTTGGTTTACAATGCATTTTGCCAGATATGTTGTCACTTGTCAAAGCTAAGAATTTTACATGCTGGGTTTTTTTATGGCACATTTAGCACTGATAAGTTGTCACACTCTTGCTTAATATGTTAACATTCTGTCTGTAAACTGTATATGCATAGCTACCTTTTTGAAGCAATATTGAGATTTACTTAAGAACGTGGGGCCCAATAAATACCATCAATGGTGCCCAGTCCAAGAGATGGTGGATCCTATAGGTAAACACCACCTCATCATGCACTAAAACTTACTAAAAAAAAAAAAAGATGTGAAGTTCACACATATAGAAAATGGACATTTTGTGAATACATATTACACGTATTGTAAAATAGATAGAGCTCATATGTAGAGTTTGTTTGATAAACTTTCCTACTACTTTGTCTAAATTAGAAGCAAATTGGTTGAACATTACTTCTACCTAAAATGGCAGAAAACGCACCTATCTTGGTGATGGACAGGACAGCTAGAGGGGATATGGAGGAGGCTGTTATTTTTTTTTTAATAGGTGTACTTTCACCAATTTGCTGATAATTCATTGAAAGTAGATGATCGGTACAATTGCTGCCAATGCATTTTTTAAAGCTGTATTGTCATGAGTCAAATTTGATCATGTTAGGTTCTTGCATAGGTCCTATAGCATTGATAAGTTTCCACCCTCTTTCCTACATACACACATCTCTCCTGCATACACACAACTCTACTACTATCACACACGCAATTTTCCGAAATACACACACAACTCTCCTCCATACACAAACACAGTTCTAACACATATAGCTTTTCTACAGCTTTGAAGTATGCACTCACACCTCTGTTACATACACGCACTGTTTTGCTACATACTTGTACACAGCTTTCTTACATACACCAACAGCTCTCTTATATACTCATGCAGCTCCACACACACAAACACTTATATATATATATATATATATATATATATGTACACTCATCCATCGTATACATTACCACATCTTGAAATTCCTTCCAGGAATGTGACTGATCACATGACCTGAAAGGTTCAATGGCTAATCAACAACTTTGTTTGATTGGGACCCTATCCATGCCACCTCACATATCAGGAGTGTCGTTCTTCTTTTCATAAAGAGGTCCAAGGGCTAGTCTTGCAGAAGTTTTTTCAGCTACACAGGATGCGCAACATCCGTGCAAGTCCTGGTGACTTTCTCCCCTGCACTGCACCGATCAGATAGATCAGTGTGGGGCAGGAGAAAGGAGAACAGTTCTTTCAGTGATCATGAAGGATGCTGTCAGTGTTTTCCTCCATCAGAATAAGCAGCCTCTAGACTGTAAGAAACACACACATTTTAACATCATTTTGATTGTCTAAAATTTACTGCAGCTAAAAATTACATTTGGTTTACAATGCATTTTGCCAGATATGTTGTCACTTGTCAAAGCTAAGAATTTTACATGCTGGGTTTTTTTATGGCACATTTAGCACTGATAAGTTGTCACACTCTTGCTTAATATGTTAACATTCTGTCTGTAAACTGTATATGCATAGCTACCTTTTTGAAGCAATATTGAGATTTACTTAAGAACGTGGGGCCCAATAAATACCATCAATGGTGCCCAGTCCAAGAGATGGTGGATCCTATAGGTAAACACCACCTCATCATGCACTAAAACTTACTAAAAAAAAAAAAGATGTGAAGTTCACACATATAGAAAATGGACATTTTGTGAATACATATTACACGTATTGTAAAATAGATAGAGCTCATATGTAGAGTTTGTTTGATAAACTTTCCTACTACTTTGTCTAAATTAGAAGCAAATTGGTTGAACATTACTTCTACCTAAAATGGCAGAAAACGCACCTATCTTGGTGATGGACAGGACAGCTAGAGGGGATATGGAGGAGGCTGTTATTTTTTTTTTAATAGGTGTACTTTCACCAATTTGCTGATAATTCATTGAAAGTAGATGATCGGTACAATTGCTGCCAATGCATTTTTTAAAGCTGTATTGTCATGAGTCAAATTTGATCATGTTAGGTTCTTGCATAGGTCCTATAGCATTGATAAGTTTCCACCCTCTTTCCTACATACACACATCTCTCCTGCATACACACAACTCTACTACTATCACACACGCAATTTTCCGAAATACACACACAACTCTCCTCCATACACAAACACAGTTCTAACACATATAGCTTTTCTACAGCTTTGAAGTATGCACTCACACCTCTGTTACATACACGCACTGTTTTGCTACATACTTGTACACAGCTTTCTTACATACACCAACAGCTCTCTTATATACTCATGCAGCTCCACACACACAAACACTTATATATATATATATATATATATATATAAATATATATGTACACTCATCCATCGTATACATTACCACATCTTGAAATTCCTTCCAGGAATGTGACTGATCACATGACCTGAAAGGTTCAATGGCTAATCAACAACTTTGTTTGATTGGGACCCTATCCATGCCACCTCACATATCAGGAGTGTCGTTCTTCTTTTCATAAAGAGGTCCAAGGGCTAGTCTTGCAGAAGTTTTTTCAGCTACACAGGATGCGCAACATCCGTGCAAGTCCTGGTGACTTTCTCCCCTGCACTGCACCGATCAGATAGATCAGTGTGGGGCAGGAGAAAGGAGAACAGTTCTTTCAGTGATCATGAAGGATGCTGTCAGTGTTTTCCTCCATCAGAATAAGCAGCCTCTAGACTGTAAGAAACACACACATTTTAACATCATTTTCATTGTCTAAAATTTACTGCAGCTAAAAATTACATTTGGTTTACAATGCATTTTGCCAGATATGTTGTCACTTGTCAAAGCTAAGAATTTTACATGCTGGGTTTTTTTATGGCACATTTAGCACTGATAAGTTGTCACACTCTTGCTTAATATGTTAACATTCTGTCTGTAAACTGTATATGCATAGCTACCTTTTTGAAGCAATATTGAGATTTACTTAAGAACGTGGGGCCCAATAAATACCATCAATGGTGCCCAGTCCAAGAGATGGTGGATCCTATAGGTAAACACCACCTCATCATGCACTAAAACTTACTAAAAAAAAAAAAGATGTGAAGTTCACACATATAGAAAATGGACATTTTGTGAATACATATTACACGTATTGTAAAATAGATAGAGCTCATATGTAGAGTTTGTTTGATAAACTTTCCTACTACTTTGTCTAAATTAGAAGCAAATTGGTTGAACATTACTTCTACCTAAAATGGCAGAAAACGCACCTATCTTGGTGATGGACAGGACAGCTAGAGGGGATATGGAGGAGGCTGTTATTTTTTTTTTAATAGGTGTACTTTCACCAATTTGCTGATAATTCATTGAAAGTAGATGATCGGTACAATTGCTGCCAATGCATTTTTTAAAGCTGTATTGTCATGAGTCAAATTTGATCATGTTAGGTTCTTGCATAGGTCCTATAGCATTGATAAGTTTCCACCCTCTTTCCTACATACACACATCTCTCCTGCATACACACAACTCTACTACTATCACACACGCAATTTTCCGAAATACACACACAACTCTCCTCCATACACAAACACAGTTCTAACACATATAGCTTTTCTACAGCTTTGAAGTATGCACTCACACCTCTGTTACATACACGCACTGTTTTGCTACATACTTGTACACAGCTTTCTTACATACACCAACAGCTCTCTTATATACTCATGCAGCTCCACACACACAAACACTTATATATATATATATATATATATATATATAAATATATATGTACACTCATCCATCGTATACATTACCACATCTTGAAATTCCTTCCAGGAATGTGACTGATCACATGACCTGAAAGGTTCAATGGCTAATCAACAACTTTGTTTGATTGGGACCCTATCCATGCCACCTCACATATCAGGAGTGTCGTTCTTCTTTTCATAAAGAGGTCCAAGGGCTAGTCTTGCAGAAGTTTTTTCAGCTACACAGGATGCGCAACATCCGTGCAAGTCCTGGTGACTTTCTCCCCTGCACTGCACCGATCAGATAGATCAGTGTGGGGCAGGAGAAAGGAGAACAGTTCTTTCAGTGATCATGAAGGATGCTGTCAGTGTTTTCCTCCATCAGAATAAGCAGCCTCTAGACTGTAAGAAACACACACATTTTAACATCATTTTCATTGTCTAAAATTTACTGCAGCTAAAAATTACATTTGGTTTACAATGCATTTTGCCAGATATGTTGTCACTTGTCAAAGCTAAGAATTTTACATGCTGGGTTTTTTTATGGCACATTTAGCACTGATAAGTTGTCACACTCTTGCTTAATATGTTAACATTCTGTCTGTAAACTGTATATGCATAGCTACCTTTTTGAAGCAATATTGAGATTTACTTAAGAACGTGGGGCCCAATAAATACCATCAATGGTGCCCAGTCCAAGAGATGGTGGATCCTATAGGTAAACACCACCTCATCATGCACTAAAACTTACTAAAAAAAAAAAAGATGTGAAGTTCACACATATAGAAAATGGACATTTTGTGAATACATATTACACGTATTGTAAAATAGATAGAGCTCATATGTAGAGTTTGTTTGATAAACTTTCCTACTACTTTGTCTAAATTAGAAGCAAATTGGTTGAACATTACTTCTACCTAAAATGGCAGAAAACGCACCTATCTTGGTGATGGACAGGACAGCTAGAGGGGATATGGAGGAGGCTGTTATTTTTTTTTTAATAGGTGTACTTTCACCAATTTGCTGATAATTCATTGAAAGTAGATGATCGGTACAATTGCTGCCAATGCATTTTTTAAAGCTGTATTGTCATGAGTCAAATTTGATCATGTTAGGTTCTTGCATAGGTCCTATAGCATTGATAAGTTTCCACCCTCTTTCCTACATACACACATCTCTCCTGCATACACACAACTCTACTACTATCACACACGCAATTTTCCGAAATACACACACAACTCTCCTCCATACACAAACACAGTTCTAACACATATAGCTTTTCTACAGCTTTGAAGTATGCACTCACACCTCTGTTACATACACGCACTGTTTTGCTACATACTTGTACACAGCTTTCTTACATACCATACACCAACAGCTCTCTTATATACTCATGCAGCTCCACACACACAAACACTTATATATATATATATATATATATATATATGTACACTCATCCATCATATACATTACCACATCTTGAAATTCCTTCCAGGAATGTGACTGATCACATGACCTGAAAGGTTCAATGGCTAATCAACAACTTTGTTTGATTGGGACCCTATCCATGCCACCTCACATATCAGGAGTGTCGTTCTTCTTTTCATAAAGAGGTCCAAGGGCTAGTCTTGCAGAAGTTTTTTCAGCTACACAGGATGCGCAACATCCGTGCAAGTCCTGGTGACTTTCTCCCCTGCACTGCACCGATCAGATAGATCAGTGTGGGGCAGGAGAAAGGAGAACAGTTCTTTCAGTGATCATGAAGGATGCTGTCAGTGTTTTCCTCCATCAGAATAAGCAGCCTCTAGACTGTAAGAAACACACACATTTTAACATCATTTTGATTGTCTAAAATTTACTGCAGCTAAAAATTACATTTGGTTTACAATGCATTTTGCCAGATATGTTGTCACTTGTCAAAGCTAAGAATTTTACATGCTGGGTTTTTTTATGGCACATTTAGCACTGATAAGTTGTCACACTCTTGCTTAATATGTTAACATTCTGTCTGTAAACTGTATATGCATAGCTACCTTTTTGAAGCAATATTGAGATTTACTTAAGAACGTGGGGCCCAATAAATACCATCAATGGTGCCCAGTCCAAGAGATGGTGGATCCTATAGGTAAACACCACCTCATCATGCACTAAAACTTACTAAAAAAAAAAAAAGATGTGAAGTTCACACATATAGAAAATGGACATTTTGTGAATACATATTACACGTATTGTAAAATAGATAGAGCTCATATGTAGAGTTTGTTTGATAAACTTTCCTACTACTTTGTCTAAATTAGAAGCAAATTGGTTGAACATTACTTCTACCTAAAATGGCAGAAAACGCACCTATCTTGGTGATGGACAGGACAGCTAGAGGGGATATGGAGGAGGCTGTTATTTTTTTTTTAATAGGTGTACTTTCACCAATTTGCTGATAATTCATTGAAAGTAGATGATCGGTACAATTGCTGCCAATGCATTTTTTAAAGCTGTATTGTCATGAGTCAAATTTGATCATGTTAGGTTCTTGCATAGGTCCTATAGCATTGATAAGTTTCCACCCTCTTTCCTACATACACACATCTCTCCTGCATACACACAACTCTACTACTATCACACACGCAATTTTCCGAAATACACACACAACTCTCCTCCATACACAAACACAGTTCTAACACATATAGCTTTTCTACAGCTTTGAAGTATGCACTCACACCTCTGTTACATACACGCACTGTTTTGCTACATACTTGTACACAGCTTTCTTACATACACCAACAGCTCTCTTATATACTCATGCAGCTCCACACACACAAACACTTATATATATATATATATATATATATATATGTACACTCATCCATCGTATACATTACCACATCTTGAAATTCCTTCCAGGAATGTGACTGATCACATGACCTGAAAGGTTCAATGGCTAATCAACAACTTTGTTTGATTGGGACCCTATCCATGCCACCTCACATATCAGGAGTGTCGTTCTTCTTTTCATAAAGAGGTCCAAGGGCTAGTCTTGCAGAAGTTTTTTCAGCTACACAGGATGCGCAACATCCGTGCAAGTCCTGGTGACTTTCTCCCCTGCACTGCACCGATCAGATAGATCAGTGTGGGGCAGGAGAAAGGAGAACAGTTCTTTCAGTGATCATGAAGGATGCTGTCAGTGTTTTCCTCCATCAGAATAAGCAGCCTCTAGACTGTAAGAAACACACACATTTTAACATCATTTTCATTGTCTAAAATTTACTGCAGCTAAAAATTACATTTGGTTTACAATGCATTTTGCCAGATATGTTGTCACTTGTCAAAGCTAAGAATTTTACATGCTGGGTTTTTTTATGGCACATTTAGCACTGATAAGTTGTCACACTCTTGCTTAATATGTTAACATTCTGTCTGTAAACTGTATATGCATAGCTACCTTTTTGAAGCAATATTGAGATTTACTTAAGAACGTGGGGCCCAATAAATACCATCAATGGTGCCCAGTCCAAGAGATGGTGGATCCTATAGGTAAACACCACCTCATCATGCACTAAAACTTACTAAAAAAAAAAAAAGATGTGAAGTTCACACATATAGAAAATGGACATTTTGTGAATACATATTACACGTATTGTAAAATAGATAGAGCTCATATGTAGAGTTTGTTTGATAAACTTTCCTACTACTTTGTCTAAATTAGAAGCAAATTGGTTGAACATTACTTCTACCTAAAATGGCAGAAAACGCACCTATCTTGGTGATGGACAGGACAGCTAGAGGGGATATGGAGGAGGCTGTTATTTTTTTTTTAATAGGTGTACTTTCACCAATTTGCTGATAATTCATTGAAAGTAGATGATCGGTACAATTGCTGCCAATGCATTTTTTAAAGCTGTATTGTCATGAGTCAAATTTGATCATGTTAGGTTCTTGCATAGGTCCTATAGCATTGATAAGTTTCCACCCTCTTTCCTACATACACACATCTCTCCTGCATACACACAACTCTACTACTATCACACACGCAATTTTCCGAAATACACACACAACTCTCCTCCATACACAAACACAGTTCTAACACATATAGCTTTTCTACAGCTTTGAAGTATGCACTCACACCTCTGTTACATACACGCACTGTTTTGCTACATACTTGTACACAGCTTTCTTACATACACCAACAGCTCTCTTATATACTCATGCAGCTCCACACACACAAACACTTATATATATATATATATATATATATATATGTACACTCATCCATCGTATACATTACCACATCTTGAAATTCCTTCCAGGAATGTGACTGATCACATGACCTGAAAGGTTCAATGGCTAATCAACAACTTTGTTTGATTGGGACCCTATCCATGCCACCTCACATATCAGGAGTGTCGTTCTTCTTTTCATAAAGAGGTCCAAGGGCTAGTCTTGCAGAAGTTTTTTCAGCTACACAGGATGCGCAACATCCGTGCAAGTCCTGGTGACTTTCTCCCCTGCACTGCACCGATCAGATAGATCAGTGTGGGGCAGGAGAAAGGAGAACAGTTCTTTCAGTGATCATGAAGGATGCTGTCAGTGTTTTCCTCCATCAGAATAAGCAGCCTCTAGACTGTAAGAAACACACACATTTTAACATCATTTTCATTGTCTAAAATTTACTGCAGCTAAAAATTACATTTGGTTTACAATGCATTTTGCCAGATATGTTGTCACTTGTCAAAGCTAAGAATTTTACATGCTGGGTTTTTTTATGGCACATTTAGCACTGATAAGTTGTCACACTCTTGCTTAATATGTTAACATTCTGTCTGTAAACTGTATATGCATAGCTACCTTTTTGAAGCAATATTGAGATTTACTTAAGAACGTGGGGCCCAATAAATACCATCAATGGTGCCCAGTCCAAGAGATGGTGGATCCTATAGGTAAACACCACCTCATCATGCACTAAAACTTACTAAAAAAAAAAAAGATGTGAAGTTCACACATATAGAAAATGGACATTTTGTGAATACATATTACACGTATTGTAAAATAGATAGAGCTCATATGTAGAGTTTGTTTGATAAACTTTCCTACTACTTTGTCTAAATTAGAAGCAAATTGGTTGAACATTACTTCTACCTAAAATGGCAGAAAACGCACCTATCTTGGTGATGGACAGGACAGCTAGAGGGGATATGGAGGAGGCTGTTATTTTTTTTTTAATAGGTGTACTTTCACCAATTTGCTGATAATTCATTGAAAGTAGATGATCGGTACAATTGCTGCCAATGCATTTTTTAAAGCTGTATTGTCATGAGTCAAATTTGATCATGTTAGGTTCTTGCATAGGTCCTATAGCATTGATAAGTTTCCACCCTCTTTCCTACATACACACATCTCTCCTGCATACACACAACTCTACTACTATCACACACGCAATTTTCCGAAATACACACACAACTCTCCTCCATACACAAACACAGTTCTAACACATATAGCTTTTCTACAGCTTTGAAGTATGCACTCACACCTCTGTTACATACACGCACTGTTTTGCTACATACTTGTACACAGCTTTCTTACATACCATACACCAACAGCTCTCTTATATACTCATGCAGCTCCACACACACAAACACTTATATATATATATATATATATATATATATGTACACTCATCCATCATATACATTACCACATCTTGAAATTCCTTCCAGGAATGTGACTGATCACATGACCTGAAAGGTTCAATGGCTAATCAACAACTTTGTTTGATTGGGACCCTATCCATGCCACCTCACATATCAGGAGTGTCGTTCTTCTTTTCATAAAGAGGTCCAAGGGCTAGTCTTGCAGAAGTTTTTTCAGCTACACAGGATGCGCAACATCCGTGCAAGTCCTGGTGACTTTCTCCCCTGCACTGCACCGATCAGATAGATCAGTGTGGGGCAGGAGAAAGGAGAACAGTTCTTTCAGTGATCATGAAGGATGCTGTCAGTGTTTTCCTCCATCAGAATAAGCAGCCTCTAGACTGTAAGAAACACACACATTTTAACATCATTTTCATTGTCTAAAATTTACTGCAGCTAAAAATTACATTTGGTTTACAATGCATTTTGCCAGATATGTTGTCACTTGTCAAAGCTAAGAATTTTACATGCTGGGTTTTTTTATGGCACATTTAGCACTGATAAGTTGTCACACTCTTGCTTAATATGTTAACATTCTGTCTGTAAACTGTATATGCATAGCTACCTTTTTGAAGCAATATTGAGATTTACTTAAGAACGTGGGGCCCAATAAATACCATCAATGGTGCCCAGTCCAAGAGATGGTGGATCCTATAGGTAAACACCACCTCATCATGCACTAAAACTTACTAAAAAAAAAAAAAGATGTGAAGTTCACACATATAGAAAATGGACATTTTGTGAATACATATTACACGTATTGTAAAATAGATAGAGCTCATATGTAGAGTTTGTTTGATAAACTTTCCTACTACTTTGTCTAAATTAGAAGCAAATTGGTTGAACATTACTTCTACCTAAAATGGCAGAAAACGCACCTATCTTGGTGATGGACAGGACAGCTAGAGGGGATATGGAGGAGGCTGTTATTTTTTTTTTAATAGGTGTACTTTCACCAATTTGCTGATAATTCATTGAAAGTAGATGATCGGTACAATTGCTGCCAATGCATTTTTTAAAGCTGTATTGTCATGAGTCAAATTTGATCATGTTAGGTTCTTGCATAGGTCCTATAGCATTGATAAGTTTCCACCCTCTTTCCTACATACACACATCTCTCCTGCATACACACAACTCTACTACTATCACACACGCAATTTTCCGAAATACACACACAACTCTCCTCCATACACAAACACAGTTCTAACACATATAGCTTTTCTACAGCTTTGAAGTATGCACTCACACCTCTGTTACATACACGCACTGTTTTGCTACATACTTGTACACAGCTTTCTTACATACACCAACAGCTCTCTTATATACTCATGCAGCTCCACACACACAAACACTTATATATATATATATATATATATATATATATGTACACTCATCCATCGTATACATTACCACATCTTGAAATTCCTTCCAGGAATGTGACTGATCACATGACCTGAAAGGTTCAATGGCTAATCAACAACTTTGTTTGATTGGGACCCTATCCATGCCACCTCACATATCAGGAGTGTCGTTCTTCTTTTCATAAAGAGGTCCAAGGGCTAGTCTTGCAGAAGTTTTTTCAGCTACACAGGATGCGCAACATCCGTGCAAGTCCTGGTGACTTTCTCCCCTGCACTGCACCGATCAGATAGATCAGTGTGGGGCAGGAGAAAGGAGAACAGTTCTTTCAGTGATCATGAAGGATGCTGTCAGTGTTTTCCTCCATCAGAATAAGCAGCCTCTAGACTGTAAGAAACACACACATTTTAACATCATTTTCATTGTCTAAAATTTACTGCAGCTAAAAATTACATTTGGTTTACAATGCATTTTGCCAGATATGTTGTCACTTGTCAAAGCTAAGAATTTTACATGCTGGGTTTTTTTATGGCACATTTAGCACTGATAAGTTGTCACACTCTTGCTTAATATGTTAACATTCTGTCTGTAAACTGTATATGCATAGCTACCTTTTTGAAGCAATATTGAGATTTACTTAAGAACGTGGGGCCCAATAAATACCATCAATGGTGCCCAGTCCAAGAGATGGTGGATCCTATAGGTAAACACCACCTCATCATGCACTAAAACTTACTAAAAAAAAAAAAAGATGTGAAGTTCACACATATAGAAAATGGACATTTTGTGAATACATATTACACGTATTGTAAAATAGATAGAGCTCATATGTAGAGTTTGTTTGATAAACTTTCCTACTACTTTGTCTAAATTAGAAGCAAATTGGTTGAACATTACTTCTACCTAAAATGGCAGAAAACGCACCTATCTTGGTGATGGACAGGACAGCTAGAGGGGATATGGAGGAGGCTGTTATTTTTTTTTTAATAGGTGTACTTTCACCAATTTGCTGATAATTCATTGAAAGTAGATGATCGGTACAATTGCTGCCAATGCATTTTTTAAAGCTGTATTGTCATGAGTCAAATTTGATCATGTTAGGTTCTTGCATAGGTCCTATAGCATTGATAAGTTTCCACCCTCTTTCCTACATACACACATCTCTCCTGCATACACACAACTCTACTACTATCACACACGCAATTTTCCGAAATACACACACAACTCTCCTCCATACACAAACACAGTTCTAACACATATAGCTTTTCTACAGCTTTGAAGTATGCACTCACACCTCTGTTACATACACGCACTGTTTTGCTACATACTTGTACACAGCTTTCTTACATACACCAACAGCTCTCTTATATACTCATGCAGCTCCACACACACAAACACTTATATATATATATATATATATATATATATGTACACTCATCCATCGTATACATTACCACATCTTGAAATTCCTTCCAGGAATGTGACTGATCACATGACCTGAAAGGTTCAATGGCTAATCAACAACTTTGTTTGATTGGGACCCTATCCATGCCACCTCACATATCAGGAGTGTCGTTCTTCTTTTCATAAAGAGGTCCAAGGGCTAGTCTTGCAGAAGTTTTTTCAGCTACACAGGATGCGCAACATCCGTGCAAGTCCTGGTGACTTTCTCCCCTGCACTGCACCGATCAGATAGATCAGTGTGGGGCAGGAGAAAGGAGAACAGTTCTTTCAGTGATCATGAAGGATGCTGTCAGTGTTTTCCTCCATCAGAATAAGCAGCCTCTAGACTGTAAGAAACACACACATTTTAACATCATTTTCATTGTCTAAAATTTACTGCAGCTAAAAATTACATTTGGTTTACAATGCATTTTGCCAGATATGTTGTCACTTGTCAAAGCTAAGAATTTTACATGCTGGGTTTTTTTATGGCACATTTAGCACTGATAAGTTGTCACACTCTTGCTTAATATGTTAACATTCTGTCTGTAAACTGTATATGCATAGCTACCTTTTTGAAGCAATATTGAGATTTACTTAAGAACGTGGGGCCCAATAAATACCATCAATGGTGCCCAGTCCAAGAGATGGTGGATCCTATAGGTAAACACCACCTCATCATGCACTAAAACTTACTAAAAAAAAAAAAGATGTGAAGTTCACACATATAGAAAATGGACATTTTGTGAATACATATTACACGTATTGTAAAATAGATAGAGCTCATATGTAGAGTTTGTTTGATAAACTTTCCTACTACTTTGTCTAAATTAGAAGCAAATTGGTTGAACATTACTTCTACCTAAAATGGCAGAAAACGCACCTATCTTGGTGATGGACAGGACAGCTAGAGGGGATATGGAGGAGGCTGTTATTTTTTTTTTAATAGGTGTACTTTCACCAATTTGCTGATAATTCATTGAAAGTAGATGATCGGTACAATTGCTGCCAATGCATTTTTTAAAGCTGTATTGTCATGAGTCAAATTTGATCATGTTAGGTTCTTGCATAGGTCCTATAGCATTGATAAGTTTCCACCCTCTTTCCTACATACACACATCTCTCCTGCATACACACAACTCTACTACTATCACACACGCAATTTTCCGAAATACACACACAACTCTCCTCCATACACAAACACAGTTCTAACACATATAGCTTTTCTACAGCTTTGAAGTATGCACTCACACCTCTGTTACATACACGCACTGTTTTGCTACATACTTGTACACAGCTTTCTTACATACACCAACAGCTCTCTTATATACTCATGCAGCTCCACACACACAAACACTTATATATATATATATATATATATATATATATAAATATATATGTACACTCATCCATCGTATACATTACCACATCTTGAAATTCCTTCCAGGAATGTGACTGATCACATGACCTGAAAGGTTCAATGGCTAATCAACAACTTTGTTTGATTGGGACCCTATCCATGCCACCTCACATATCAGGAGTGTCGTTCTTCTTTTCATAAAGAGGTCCAAGGGCTAGTCTTGCAGAAGTTTTTTCAGCTACACAGGATGCGCAACATCCGTGCAAGTCCTGGTGACTTTCTCCCCTGCACTGCACCGATCAGATAGATCAGTGTGGGGCAGGAGAAAGGAGAACAGTTCTTTCAGTGATCATGAAGGATGCTGTCAGTGTTTTCCTCCATCAGAATAAGCAGCCTCTAGACTGTAAGAAACACACACATTTTAACATCATTTTCATTGTCTAAAATTTACTGCAGCTAAAAATTACATTTGGTTTACAATGCATTTTGCCAGATATGTTGTCACTTGTCAAAGCTAAGAATTTTACATGCTGGGTTTTTTTATGGCACATTTAGCACTGATAAGTTGTCACACTCTTGCTTAATATGTTAACATTCTGTCTGTAAACTGTATATGCATAGCTACCTTTTTGAAGCAATATTGAGATTTACTTAAGAACGTGGGGCCCAATAAATACCATCAATGGTGCCCAGTCCAAGAGATGGTGGATCCTATAGGTAAACACCACCTCATCATGCACTAAAACTTACTAAAAAAAAAAAAGATGTGAAGTTCACACATATAGAAAATGGACATTTTGTGAATACATATTACACGTATTGTAAAATAGATAGAGCTCATATGTAGAGTTTGTTTGATAAACTTTCCTACTACTTTGTCTAAATTAGAAGCAAATTGGTTGAACATTACTTCTACCTAAAATGGCAGAAAACGCACCTATCTTGGTGATGGACAGGACAGCTAGAGGGGATATGGAGGAGGCTGTTATTTTTTTTTTAATAGGTGTACTTTCACCAATTTGCTGATAATTCATTGAAAGTAGATGATCGGTACAATTGCTGCCAATGCATTTTTTAAAGCTGTATTGTCATGAGTCAAATTTGATCATGTTAGGTTCTTGCATAGGTCCTATAGCATTGATAAGTTTCCACCCTCTTTCCTACATACACACATCTCTCCTGCATACACACAACTCTACTACTATCACACACGCAATTTTCCGAAATACACACACAACTCTCCTCCATACACAAACACAGTTCTAACACATATAGCTTTTCTACAGCTTTGAAGTATGCACTCACACCTCTGTTACATACACGCACTGTTTTGCTACATACTTGTACACAGCTTTCTTACATACACCAACAGCTCTCTTATATACTCATGCAGCTCCACACACACAAACACTTATATATATATATATATATATATATATGTACACTCATCCATCGTATACATTACCACATCTTGAAATTCCTTCCAGGAATGTGACTGATCACATGACCTGAAAGGTTCAATGGCTAATCAACAACTTTGTTTGATTGGGACCCTATCCATGCCACCTCACATATCAGGAGTGTCGTTCTTCTTTTCATAAAGAGGTCCAAGGGCTAGTCTTGCAGAAGTTTTTTCAGCTACACAGGATGCGCAACATCCGTGCAAGTCCTGGTGACTTTCTCCCCTGCACTGCACCGATCAGATAGATCAGTGTGGGGCAGGAGAAAGGAGAACAGTTCTTTCAGTGATCATGAAGGATGCTGTCAGTGTTTTCCTCCATCAGAATAAGCAGCCTCTAGACTGTAAGAAACACACACATTTTAACATCATTTTCATTGTCTAAAATTTACTGCAGCTAAAAATTACATTTGGTTTACAATGCATTTTGCCAGATATGTTGTCACTTGTCAAAGCTAAGAATTTTACATGCTGGGTTTTTTTATGGCACATTTAGCACTGATAAGTTGTCACACTCTTGCTTAATATGTTAACATTCTGTCTGTAAACTGTATATGCATAGCTACCTTTTTGAAGCAATATTGAGATTTACTTAAGAACGTGGGGCCCAATAAATACCATCAATGGTGCCCAGTCCAAGAGATGGTGGATCCTATAGGTAAACACCACCTCATCATGCACTAAAACTTACTAAAAAAAAAAAAGATGTGAAGTTCACACATATAGAAAATGGACATTTTGTGAATACATATTACACGTATTGTAAAATAGATAGAGCTCATATGTAGAGTTTGTTTGATAAACTTTCCTACTACTTTGTCTAAATTAGAAGCAAATTGGTTGAACATTACTTCTACCTAAAATGGCAGAAAACGCACCTATCTTGGTGATGGACAGGACAGCTAGAGGGGATATGGAGGAGGCTGTTATTTTTTTTTTAATAGGTGTACTTTCACCAATTTGCTGATAATTCATTGAAAGTAGATGATCGGTACAATTGCTGCCAATGCATTTTTTAAAGCTGTATTGTCATGAGTCAAATTTGATCATGTTAGGTTCTTGCATAGGTCCTATAGCATTGATAAGTTTCCACCCTCTTTCCTACATACACACATCTCTCCTGCATACACACAACTCTACTACTATCACACACGCAATTTTCCGAAATACACACACAACTCTCCTCCATACACAAACACAGTTCTAACACATATAGCTTTTCTACAGCTTTGAAGTATGCACTCACACCTCTGTTACATACACGCACTGTTTTGCTACATACTTGTACACAGCTTTCTTACATACACCAACAGCTCTCTTATATACTCATGCAGCTCCACACACACAAACACTTATATATATATATATATATATATGTACACTCATCCATCGTATACATTACCACATCTTGAAATTCCTTCCAGGAATGTGACTGATCACATGACCTGAAAGGTTCAATGGCTAATCAACAACTTTGTTTGATTGGGACCCTATCCATGCCACCTCACATATCAGGAGTGTCGTTCTTCTTTTCATAAAGAGGTCCAAGGGCTAGTCTTGCAGAAGTTTTTTCAGCTACACAGGATGCGCAACATCCGTGCAAGTCCTGGTGACTTTCTCCCCTGCACTGCACCGATCAGATAGATCAGTGTGGGGCAGGAGAAAGGAGAACAGTTCTTTCAGTGATCATGAAGGATGCTGTCAGTGTTTTCCTCCATCAGAATAAGCAGCCTCTAGACTGTAAGAAACACACACATTTTAACATCATTTTCATTGTCTAAAATTTACTGCAGCTAAAAATTACATTTGGTTTACAATGCATTTTGCCAGATATGTTGTCACTTGTCAAAGCTAAGAATTTTACATGCTGGGTTTTTTTATGGCACATTTAGCACTGATAAGTTGTCACACTCTTGCTTAATATGTTAACATTCTGTCTGTAAACTGTATATGCATAGCTACCTTTTTGAAGCAATATTGAGATTTACTTAAGAACGTGGGGCCCAATAAATACCATCAATGGTGCCCAGTCCAAGAGATGGTGGATCCTATAGGTAAACACCACCTCATCATGCACTAAAACTTACTAAAAAAAAAAAAGATGTGAAGTTCACACATATAGAAAATGGACATTTTGTGAATACATATTACACGTATTGTAAAATAGATAGAGCTCATATGTAGAGTTTGTTTGATAAACTTTCCTACTACTTTGTCTAAATTAGAAGCAAATTGGTTGAACATTACTTCTACCTAAAATGGCAGAAAACGCACCTATCTTGGTGATGGACAGGACAGCTAGAGGGGATATGGAGGAGGCTGTTATTTTTTTTTTAATAGGTGTACTTTCACCAATTTGCTGATAATTCATTGAAAGTAGATGATCGGTACAATTGCTGCCAATGCATTTTTTAAAGCTGTATTGTCATGAGTCAAATTTGATCATGTTAGGTTCTTGCATAGGTCCTATAGCATTGATAAGTTTCCACCCTCTTTCCTACATACACACATCTCTCCTGCATACACACAACTCTACTACTATCACACACGCAATTTTCCGAAATACACACACAACTCTCCTCCATACACAAACACAGTTCTAACACATATAGCTTTTCTACAGCTTTGAAGTATGCACTCACACCTCTGTTACATACACGCACTGTTTTGCTACATACTTGTACACAGCTTTCTTACATACACCAACAGCTCTCTTATATACTCATGCAGCTCCACACACACAAACACTTATATATATATATATATATATATATATGTACACTCATCCATCGTATACATTACCACATCTTGAAATTCCTTCCAGGAATGTGACTGATCACATGACCTGAAAGGTTCAATGGCTAATCATCAACTTTGTTTGATTGGGACCCTATCCATGCCACCTCACATATCAGGAGTGTCGTTCTTCTTTTCATAAAGAGGTCCAAGGGCTAGTCTTGCAGAAGTTTTTTCAGCTACACAGGATGCGCAACATCCGTGCAAGTCCTGGTGACTTTCTCCCCTGCACTGCACCGATCAGATAGATCAGTGTGGGGCAGGAGAAAGGAGAACAGTTCTTTCAGTGATCATGAAGGATGCTGTTAGTGTTTTCCTCCATCAGAATAAGCAGCCTCTAGACTGTAAGAAACACACACATTTTAACATCATTTTAATTGTCTAAAATTTACTGCAGCTAAAAATTACATTTGGTTTACAATGCATTTTGCCAGATATGTTGTCACTTGTCAAAGCTAAGAATTTTACATGCTGGGTTTTTTTATGGCA
Source organism: Phyllobates terribilis (assembly GCF_046119375.1). NCBI lineage: Eukaryota > Metazoa > Chordata > Amphibia > Anura > Dendrobatidae > Phyllobates > Phyllobates terribilis. The sequence continues at coordinate 558,756 of NW_027363317.1, forward strand.
CATTTAGCACTGATAAGTTGTCACACTCTTGCTTAATATGTTAACATTCTGTCTGTAAACTGTATATGCATAGCTACCTTTTTGAAGCAATATTGAGATTTACTTAAGAACGTGGGGCCCAATAAATACCATCAATGGTGCCCAGTCCAAGAGATGGTGGATCCTATAGGTAAACACCACCTCATCATGCACTAAAACTTACTAAAAAAAAAAAAGATGTGAAGTTCACACATATAGAAAATGGACATTTTGTGAATACATATTACACGTATTGTAAAATAGATAGAGCTCATATGTAGAGTTTGTTTGATAAACTTTCCTACTACTTTGTCTAAATTAGAAGCAAATTGGTTGAACATTACTTCTACCTAAAATGGCAGAAAACGCACCTATCTTGGTGATGGACAGGACAGCTAGAGGGGATATGGAGGAGGCTGTTATTTTTTTTTTAATAGGTGTACTTTCACCAATTTGCTGATAATTCATTGAAAGTAGATGATCGGTACAATTGCTGCCAATGCATTTTTTAAAGCTGTATTGTCATGAGTCAAATTTGATCATGTTAGGTTCTTGCATAGGTCCTATAGCATTGATAAGTTTCCACCCTCTTTCCTACATACACACATCTCTCCTGCATACACACAACTCTACTACTATCACACACGCAATTTTCCGAAATACACACACAACTCTCCTCCATACACAAACACAGTTCTAACACATATAGCTTTTCTACAGCTTTGAAGTATGCACTCACACCTCTGTTACATACACGCACTGTTTTGCTACATACTTGTACACAGCTTTCTTACATACACCAACAGCTCTCTTATATACTCATGCAGCTCCACACACACAAACACTTATATATATATATATATATATATATATATGTACACTCATCCATCGTATACATTACCACATCTTGAAATTCCTTCCAGGAATGTGACTGATCACATGACCTGAAAGGTTCAATGGCTAATCATCAACTTTGTTTGATTGGGACCCTATCCATGCCACCTCACATATCAGGAGTGTCGTTCTTCTTTTCATAAAGAGGTCCAAGGGCTAGTCTTGCAGAAGTTTTTTCAGCTACACAGGATGCGCAACATCCGTGCAAGTCCTGGTGACTTTCTCCCCTGCACTGCACCGATCAGATAGATCAGTGTGGGGCAGGAGAAAGGAGAACAGTTCTTTCAGTGATCATGAAGGATGCTGTCAGTGTTTTCCTCCATCAGAATAAGCAGCCTCTAGACTGTAAGAAACACACACATTTTAACATCATTTTAATTGTCTAAAATTTACTGCAGCTAAAAATTACATTTGGTTTACAATGCATTTTGCCAGATATGTTGTCACTTGTCAAAGCTAAGAATTTTACATGCTGGGTTTTTTTATGGCACATTTAGCACTGATAAGTTGTCACACTCTTGCTTAATATGTTAACATTCTGTCTGTAAACTGTATATGCATAGCTACCTTTTTGAAGCAATATTGAGATTTACTTAAGAACGTGGGGCCCAATAAATACCATCAATGGTGCCCAGTCCAAGAGATGGTGGATCCTATAGGTAAACACCACCTCATCATGCACTAAAACTTACTAAAAAAAAAAAAGATGTGAAGTTCACACATATAGAAAATGGACATTTTGTGAATACATATTACACGTATTGTAAAATAGATAGAGCTCATATGTAGAGTTTGTTTGATAAACTTTCCTACTACTTTGTCTAAATTAGAAGCAAATTGGTTGAACATTACTTCTACCTAAAATGGCAGAAAACGCACCTATCTTGGTGATGGACAGGACAGCTAGAGGGGATATGGAGGAGGCTGTTATTTTTTTTTTAATAGGTGTACTTTCACCAATTTGCTGATAATTCATTGAAAGTAGATGATCGGTACAATTGCTGCCAATGCATTTTTTAAAGCTGTATTGTCATGAGTCAAATTTGATCATGTTAGGTTCTTGCATAGGTCCTATAGCATTGATAAGTTTCCACCCTCTTTCCTACATACACACATCTCTCCTGCATACACACAACTCTACTACTATCACACACGCAATTTTCCGAAATACACACACAACTCTCCTCCATACACAAACACAGTTCTAACACATATAGCTTTTCTACAGCTTTGAAGTATGCACTCACACCTCTGTTACATACACGCACTGTTTTGCTACATACTTGTACACAGCTTTCTTACATACACCAACAGCTCTCTTATATACTCATGCAGCTCCACACACACAAACACTTATATATATATATATATATATATATATATATGTACACTCATCCATCGTATACATTACCACATCTTGAAATTCCTTCCAGGAATGTGACTGATCACATGACCTGAAAGGTTCAATGGCTAATCATCAACTTTGTTTGATTGGGACCCTATCCATGCCACCTCACATATCAGGAGTGTCGTTCTTCTTTTCATAAAGAGGTCCAAGGGCTAGTCTTGCAGAAGTTTTTTCAGCTACACAGGATGCGCAACATCCGTGCAAGTCCTGGTGACTTTCTCCCCTGCACTGCACCGATCAGATAGATCAGTGTGGGGCAGGAGAAAGGAGAACAGTTCTTTCAGTGATCATGAAGGATGCTGTCAGTGTTTTCCTCCATCAGAATAAGCAGCCTCTAGACTGTAAGAAACACACACATTTTAACATCATTTTAATTGTCTAAAATTTACTGCAGCTAAAAATTACATTTGGTTTACAATGCATTTTGCCAGATATGTTGTCACTTGTCAAAGCTAAGAATTTTACATGCTGGGTTTTTTTATGGCACATTTAGCACTGATAAGTTGTCACACTCTTGCTTAATATGTTAACATTCTGTCTGTAAACTGTATATGCATAGCTACCTTTTTGAAGCAATATTGAGATTTACTTAAGAACGTGGGGCCCAATAAATACCATCAATGGTGCCCAGTCCAAGAGATGGTGGATCCTATAGGTAAACACCACCTCATCATGCACTAAAACTTACTAAAAAAAAAAAAGATGTGAAGTTCACACATATAGAAAATGGACATTTTGTGAATACATATTACACGTATTGTAAAATAGATAGAGCTCATATGTAGAGTTTGTTTGATAAACTTTCCTACTACTTTGTCTAAATTAGAAGCAAATTGGTTGAACATTACTTCTACCTAAAATGGCAGAAAACGCACCTATCTTGGTGATGGACAGGACAGCTAGAGGGGATATGGAGGAGGCTGTTATTTTTTTTTTAATAGGTGTACTTTCACCAATTTGCTGATAATTCATTGAAAGTAGATGATCGGTACAATTGCTGCCAATGCATTTTTTAAAGCTGTATTGTCATGAGTCAAATTTGATCATGTTAGGTTCTTGCATAGGTCCTATAGCATTGATAAGTTTCCACCCTCTTTCCTACATACACACATCTCTCCTGCATACACACAACTCTACTACTATCACACACGCAATTTTCCGAAATACACACACAACTCTCCTCCATACACAAACACAGTTCTAACACATATAGCTTTTCTACAGCTTTGAAGTATGCACTCACACCTCTGTTACATACACGCACTGTTTTGCTACATACTTGTACACAGCTTTCTTACATACACCAACAGCTCTCTTATATACTCATGCAGCTCCACACACACAAACACTTATATATATATATATATATATATATATATATATGTACACTCATCCATCGTATACATTACCACATCTTGAAATTCCTTCCAGGAATGTGACTGATCACATGACCTGAAAGGTTCAATGGCTAATCAACAACTTTGTTTGATTGGGACCCTATCCATGCCACCTCACATATCAGGAGTGTCGTTCTTCTTTTCATAAAGAGGTCCAAGGGCTAGTCTTGCAGAAGTTTTTTCAGCTACACAGGATGCGCAACATCCGTGCAAGTCCTGGTGACTTTCTCCCCTGCACTGCACCGATCAGATAGATCAGTGTGGGGCAGGAGAAAGGAGAACAGTTCTTTCAGTGATCATGAAGGATGCTGTCAGTGTTTTCCTCCATCAGAATAAGCAGCCTCTAGACTGTAAGAAACACACACATTTTAACATCATTTTAATTGTCTAAAATTTACTGCAGCTAAAAATTACATTTGGTTTACAATGCATTTTGCCAGATATGTTGTCACTTGTCAAAGCTAAGAATTTTACATGCTGGGTTTTTTTATGGCACATTTAGCACTGATAAGTTGTCACACTCTTGCTTAATATGTTAACATTCTGTCTGTAAACTGTATATGCATAGCTACCTTTTTGAAGCAATATTGAGATTTACTTAAGAACGTGGGGCCCAATAAATACCATCAATGGTGCCCAGTCCAAGAGATGGTGGATCCTATAGGTAAACACCACCTCATCATGCACTAAAACTTACTAAAAAAAAAAAAGATGTGAAGTTCACACATATAGAAAATGGACATTTTGTGAATACATATTACACGTATTGTAAAATAGATAGAGCTCATATGTAGAGTTTGTTTGATAAACTTTCCTACTACTTTGTCTAAATTAGAAGCAAATTGGTTGAACATTACTTCTACCTAAAATGGCAGAAAACGCACCTATCTTGGTGATGGACAGGACAGCTAGAGGGGATATGGAGGAGGCTGTTATTTTTTTTTTAATAGGTGTACTTTCACCAATTTGCTGATAATTCATTGAAAGTAGATGATCGGTACAATTGCTGCCAATGCATTTTTTAAAGCTGTATTGTCATGAGTCAAATTTGATCATGTTAGGTTCTTGCATAGGTCCTATAGCATTGATAAGTTTCCACCCTCTTTCCTACATACACACATCTCTCCTGCATACACACAACTCTACTACTATCACACACGCAATTTTCCGAAATACACACACAACTCTCCTCCATACACAAACACAGTTCTAACACATATAGCTTTTCTACAGCTTTGAAGTATGCACTCACACCTCTGTTACATACACGCACTGTTTTGCTACATACTTGTACACAGCTTTCTTACATACACCAACAGCTCTCTTATATACTCATGCAGCTCCACACACACAAACACTTATATATATATATATATATATATATATATATATGTACACTCATCCATCGTATACATTACCACATCTTGAAATTCCTTCCAGGAATGTGACTGATCACATGACCTGAAAGGTTCAATGGCTAATCAACAACTTTGTTTGATTGGGACCCTATCCATGCCACCTCACATATCAGGAGTGTCGTTCTTCTTTTCATAAAGAGGTCCAAGGGCTAGTCTTGCAGAAGTTTTTTCAGCTACACAGGATGCGCAACATCCGTGCAAGTCCTGGTGACTTTCTCCCCTGCACTGCACCGATCAGATAGATCAGTGTGGGGCAGGAGAAAGGAGAACAGTTCTTTCAGTGATCATGAAGGATGCTGTCAGTGTTTTCCTCCATCAGAATAAGCAGCCTCTAGACTGTAAGAAACACACACATTTTAACATCATTTTAATTGTCTAAAATTTACTGCAGCTAAAAATTACATTTGGTTTACAATGCATTTTGCCAGATATGTTGTCACTTGTCAAAGCTAAGAATTTTACATGCTGGGTTTTTTTATGGCACATTTAGCACTGATAAGTTGTCACACTCTTGCTTAATATGTTAACATTCTGTCTGTAAACTGTATATGCATAGCTACCTTTTTGAAGCAATATTGAGATTTACTTAAGAACGTGGGGCCCAATAAATACCATCAATGGTGCCCAGTCCAAGAGATGGTGGATCCTATAGGTAAACACCACCTCATCATGCACTAAAACTTACTAAAAAAAAAAAAGATGTGAAGTTCACACATATAGAAAATGGACATTTTGTGAATACATATTACACGTATTGTAAAATAGATAGAGCTCATATGTAGAGTTTGTTTGATAAACTTTCCTACTACTTTGTCTAAATTAGAAGCAAATTGGTTGAACATTACTTCTACCTAAAATGGCAGAAAACGCACCTATCTTGGTGATGGACAGGACAGCTAGAGGGGATATGGAGGAGGCTGTTATTTTTTTTTTAATAGGTGTACTTTCACCAATTTGCTGATAATTCATTGAAAGTAGATGATCGGTACAATTGCTGCCAATGCATTTTTTAAAGCTGTATTGTCATGAGTCAAATTTGATCATGTTAGGTTCTTGCATAGGTCCTATAGCATTGATAAGTTTCCACCCTCTTTCCTACATACACACATCTCTCCTGCATACACACAACTCTACTACTATCACACACGCAATTTTCCGAAATACACACACAACTCTCCTCCATACACAAACACAGTTCTAACACATATAGCTTTTCTACAGCTTTGAAGTATGCACTCACACCTCTGTTACATACACGCACTGTTTTGCTACATACTTGTACACAGCTTTCTTACATACACCAACAGCTCTCTTATATACTCATGCAGCTCCACACACACAAACACTTATATATATATGTACACTCATCCATCGTATACATTACCACATCTTGAAATTCCTTCCAGGAATGTGACTGATCACATGACCTGAAAGGTTCAATGGCTAATCAACAACTTTGTTTGATTGGGACCCTATCCATGCCACCTCACATATCAGGAGTGTCGTTCTTCTTTTCATAAAGAGGTCCAAGGGCTAGTCTTGCAGAAGTTTTTTCAGCTACACAGGATGCGCAACATCCGTGCAAGTCCTGGTGACTTTCTCCCCTGCACTGCACCGATCAGATAGATCAGTGTGGGGCAGGAGAAAGGAGAACAGTTCTTTCAGTGATCATGAAGGATGCTGTCAGTGTTTTCCTCCATCAGAATAAGCAGCCTCTAGACTGTAAGAAACACACACATTTTAACATCATTTTCATTGTCTAAAATTTACTGCAGCTAAAAATTACATTTGGTTTACAATGCATTTTGCCAGATATGTTGTCACTTGTCAAAGCTAAGAATTTTACATGCTGGGTTTTTTTATGGCACATTTAGCACTGATAAGTTGTCACACTCTTGCTTAATATGTTAACATTCTGTCTGTAAACTGTATATGCATAGCTACCTTTTTGAAGCAATATTGAGATTTACTTAAGAACGTGGGGCCCAATAAATACCATCAATGGTGCCCAGTCCAAGAGATGGTGGATCCTATAGGTAAACACCACCTCATCATGCACTAAAACTTACTAAAAAAAAAAAAGATGTGAAGTTCACACATATAGAAAATGGACATTTTGTGAATACATATTACACGTATTGTAAAATAGATAGAGCTCATATGTAGAGTTTGTTTGATAAACTTTCCTACTACTTTGTCTAAATTAGAAGCAAATTGGTTGAACATTACTTCTACCTAAAATGGCAGAAAACGCACCTATCTTGGTGATGGACAGGACAGCTAGAGGGGATATGGAGGAGGCTGTTATTTTTTTTTTAATAGGTGTACTTTCACCAATTTGCTGATAATTCATTGAAAGTAGATGATCGGTACAATTGCTGCCAATGCATTTTTTAAAGCTGTATTGTCATGAGTCAAATTTGATCATGTTAGGTTCTTGCATAGGTCCTATAGCATTGATAAGTTTCCACCCTCTTTCCTACATACACACATCTCTCCTGCATACACACAACTCTACTACTATCACACAAGCAATTTTCCGAAATACACACACAACTCTCCTCCATACACAAACACAGTTCTAACACATATAGCTTTTCTACAGCTTTGAAGTATGCACTCACACCTCTGTTACATACACGCACTGTTTTGCTACATACTTGTACACAGCTTTCTTACATACACCAACAGCTCTCTTATATACTCATGCAGCTCCACACACACAAACACTTATATATATATATATATATATATATATATATGTACACTCATCCATCGTATACATTACCACATCTTGAAATTCCTTCCAGGAATGTGACTGATCACATGACCTGAAAGGTTCAATGGCTAATCAACAACTTTGTTTGATTGGGACCCTATCCATGCCACCTCACATATCAGGAGTGTCGTTCTTCTTTTCATAAAGAGGTCCAAGGGCTAGTCTTGCAGAAGTTTTTTCAGCTACACAGGATGCGCAACATCCGTGCAAGTCCTGGTGACTTTCTCCCCTGCACTGCACCGATCAGATAGATCAGTGTGGGGCAGGAGAAAGGAGAACAGTTCTTTCAGTGATCATGAAGGATGCTGTCAGTGTTTTCCTCCATCAGAATAAGCAGCCTCTAGACTGTAAGAAACACACACATTTTAACATCATTTTAATTGTCTAAAATTTACTGCAGCTAAAAATTACATTTGGTTTACAATGCATTTTGCCAGATATGTTGTCACTTGTCAAAGCTAAGAATTTTACATGCTGGGTTTTTTTATGGCACATTTAGCACTGATAAGTTGTCACACTCTTGCTTAATATGTTAACATTCTGTCTGTAAACTGTATATGCATAGCTACCTTTTTGAAGCAATATTGAGATTTACTTAAGAACGTGGGGCCCAATAAATACCATCAATGGTGCCCAGTCCAAGAGATGGTGGATCCTATAGGTAAACACCACCTCATCATGCACTAAAACTTACTAAAAAAAAAAAAGATGTGAAGTTCACACATATAGAAAATGGACATTTTGTGAATACATATTACACGTATTGTAAAATAGATAGAGCTCATATGTAGAGTTTGTTTGATAAACTTTCCTACTACTTTGTCTAAATTAGAAGCAAATTGGTTGAACATTACTTCTACCTAAAATGGCAGAAAACGCACCTATCTTGGTGATGGACAGGACAGCTAGAGGGGATATGGAGGAGGCTGTTATTTTTTTTTTAATAGGTGTACTTTCACCAATTTGCTGATAATTCATTGAAAGTAGATGATCGGTACAATTGCTGCCAATGCATTTTTTAAAGCTGTATTGTCATGAGTCAAATTTGATCATGTTAGGTTCTTGCATAGGTCCTATAGCATTGATAAGTTTCCACCCTCTTTCCTACATACACACATCTCTCCTGCATACACACAACTCTACTACTATCACACACGCAATTTTCCGAAATACACACACAACTCTCCTCCATACACAAACACAGTTCTAACACATATAGCTTTTCTACAGCTTTGAAGTATGCACTCACACCTCTGTTACATACACGCACTGTTTTGCTACATACTTGTACACAGCTTTCTTACATACACCAACAGCTCTCTTATATACTCATGCAGCTCCACACACACAAACACTTATATATATATGTACACTCATCCATCGTATACATTACCACATCTTGAAATTCCTTCCAGGAATGTGACTGATCACATGACCTGAAAGGTTCAATGGCTAATCAACAACTTTGTTTGATTGGGACCCTATCCATGCCACCTCACATATCAGGAGTGTCGTTCTTCTTTTCATAAAGAGGTCCAAGGGCTAGTCTTGCAGAAGTTTTTTCAGCTACACAGGATGCGCAACATCCGTGCAAGTCCTGGTGACTTTCTCCCCTGCACTGCACCGATCAGATAGATCAGTGTGGGGCAGGAGAAAGGAGAACAGTTCTTTCAGTGATCATGAAGGATGCTGTCAGTGTTTTCCTCCATCAGAATAAGCAGCCTCTAGACTGTAAGAAACACACACATTTTAACATCATTTTCATTGTCTAAAATTTACTGCAGCTAAAAATTACATTTGGTTTACAATGCATTTTGCCAGATATGTTGTCACTTGTCAAAGCTAAGAATTTTACATGCTGGGTTTTTTTATGGCACATTTAGCACTGATAAGTTGTCACACTCTTGCTTAATATGTTAACATTCTGTCTGTAAACTGTATATGCATAGCTACCTTTTTGAAGCAATATTGAGATTTACTTAAGAACGTGGGGCCCAATAAATACCATCAATGGTGCCCAGTCCAAGAGATGGTGGATCCTATAGGTAAACACCACCTCATCATGCACTAAAACTTACTAAAAAAAAAAAAGATGTGAAGTTCACACATATAGAAAATGGACATTTTGTGAATACATATTACACGTATTGTAAAATAGATAGAGCTCATATGTAGAGTTTGTTTGATAAACTTTCCTACTACTTTGTCTAAATTAGAAGCAAATTGGTTGAACATTACTTCTACCTAAAATGGCAGAAAACGCACCTATCTTGGTGATGGACAGGACAGCTAGAGGGGATATGGAGGAGGCTGTTATTTTTTTTTTAATAGGTGTACTTTCACCAATTTGCTGATAATTCATTGAAAGTAGATGATCGGTACAATTGCTGCCAATGCATTTTTTAAAGCTGTATTGTCATGAGTCAAATTTGATCATGTTAGGTTCTTGCATAGGTCCTATAGCATTGATAAGTTTCCACCCTCTTTCCTACATACACACATCTCTCCTGCATACACACAACTCTACTACTATCACACAAGCAATTTTCCGAAATACACACACAACTCTCCTCCATACACAAACACAGTTCTAACACATATAGCTTTTCTACAGCTTTGAAGTATGCACTCACACCTCTGTTACATACACGCACTGTTTTGCTACATACTTGTACACAGCTTTCTTACATACACCAACAGCTCTCTTATATACTCATGCAGCTCCACACACACAAACACTTATATATATATATATATATATATATATATATATGTACACTCATCCATCGTATACATTACCACATCTTGAAATTCCTTCCAGGAATGTGACTGATCACATGACCTGAAAGGTTCAATGGCTAATCAACAACTTTGTTTGATTGGGACCCTATCCATGCCACCTCACATATCAGGAGTGTCGTTCTTCTTTTCATAAAGAGGTCCAAGGGCTAGTCTTGCAGAAGTTTTTTCAGCTACACAGGATGCGCAACATCCGTGCAAGTCCTGGTGACTTTCTCCCCTGCACTGCACCGATCAGATAGATCAGTGTGGGGCAGGAGAAAGGAGAACAGTTCTTTCAGTGATCATGAAGGATGCTGTCAGTGTTTTCCTCCATCAGAATAAGCAGCCTCTAGACTGTAAGAAACACACACATTTTAACATCATTTTAATTGTCTAAAATTTACTGCAGCTAAAAATTACATTTGGTTTACAATGCATTTTGCCAGATATGTTGTCACTTGTCAAAGCTAAGAATTTTACATGCTGGGTTTTTTTATGGCACATTTAGCACTGATAAGTTGTCACACTCTTGCTTAATATGTTAACATTCTGTCTGTAAACTGTATATGCATAGCTACCTTTTTGAAGCAATATTGAGATTTACTTAAGAACGTGGGGCCCAATAAATACCATCAATGGTGCCCAGTCCAAGAGATGGTGGATCCTATAGGTAAACACCACCTCATCATGCACTAAAACTTACTAAAAAAAAAAAAGATGTGAAGTTCACACATATAGAAAATGGACATTTTGTGAATACATATTACACGTATTGTAAAATAGATAGAGCTCATATGTAGAGTTTGTTTGATAAACTTTCCTACTACTTTGTCTAAATTAGAAGCAAATTGGTTGAACATTACTTCTACCTAAAATGGCAGAAAACGCACCTATCTTGGTGATGGACAGGACAGCTAGAGGGGATATGGAGGAGGCTGTTATTTTTTTTTTAATAGGTGTACTTTCACCAATTTGCTGATAATTCATTGAAAGTAGATGATCGGTACAATTGCTGCCAATGCATTTTTTAAAGCTGTATTGTCATGAGTCAAATTTGATCATGTTAGGTTCTTGCATAGGTCCTATAGCATTGATAAGTTTCCACCCTCTTTCCTACATACACACATCTCTCCTGCATACACACAACTCTACTACTATCACACACGCAATTTTCCGAAATACACACACAACTCTCCTCCATACACAAACACAGTTCTAACACATATAGCTTTTCTACAGCTTTGAAGTATGCACTCACACCTCTGTTACATACACGCACTGTTTTGCTACATACTTGTACACAGCTTTCTTACATACACCAACAGCTCTCTTATATACTCATGCAGCTCCACACACACAAACACTTATATATATATATATATATATATATATGTACACTCATCCATCGTATACATTACCACATCTTGAAATTCCTTCCAGGAATGTGACTGATCACATGACCTGAAAGGTTCAATGGCTAATCATCAACTTTGTTTGATTGGGACCCTATCCATGCCACCTCACATATCAGGAGTGTCGTTCTTCTTTTCATAAAGAGGTCCAAGGGCTAGTCTTGCAGAAGTTTTTTCAGCTACACAGGATGCGCAACATCCGTGCAAGTCCTGGTGACTTTCTCCCCTGCACTGCACCGATCAGATAGATCAGTGTGGGGCAGGAGAAAGGAGAACAGTTCTTTCAGTGATCATGAAGGATGCTGTTAGTGTTTTCCTCCATCAGAATAAGCAGCCTCTAGACTGTAAGAAACACACACATTTTAACATCATTTTAATTGTCTAAAATTTACTGCAGCTAAAAATTACATTTGGTTTACAATGCATTTTGCCAGATATGTTGTCACTTGTCAAAGCTAAGAATTTTACATGCTGGGTTTTTTTATGGCACATTTAGCACTGATAAGTTGTCACACTCTTGCTTAATATGTTAACATTCTGTCTGTAAACTGTATATGCATAGCTACCTTTTTGAAGCAATATTGAGATTTACTTAAGAACGTGGGGCCCAATAAATACCATCAATGGTGCCCAGTCCAAGAGATGGTGGATCCTATAGGTAAACACCACCTCATCATGCACTAAAACTTACTAAAAAAAAAAAAGATGTGAAGTTCACACATATAGAAAATGGACATTTTGTGAATACATATTACACGTATTGTAAAATAGATAGAGCTCATATGTAGAGTTTGTTTGATAAACTTTCCTACTACTTTGTCTAAATTAGAAGCAAATTGGTTGAACATTACTTCTACCTAAAATGGCAGAAAACGCACCTATCTTGGTGATGGACAGGACAGCTAGAGGGGATATGGAGGAGGCTGTTATTTTTTTTTTAATAGGTGTACTTTCACCAATTTGCTGATAATTCATTGAAAGTAGATGATCGGTACAATTGCTGCCAATGCATTTTTTAAAGCTGTATTGTCATGAGTCAAATTTGATCATGTTAGGTTCTTGCATAGGTCCTATAGCATTGATAAGTTTCCACCCTCTTTCCTACATACACACATCTCTCCTGCATACACACAACTCTACTACTATCACACACGCAATTTTCCGAAATACACACACAACTCTCCTCCATACACAAACACAGTTCTAACACATATAGCTTTTCTACAGCTTTGAAGTATGCACTCACACCTCTGTTACATACACGCACTGTTTTGCTACATACTTGTACACAGCTTTCTTACATACACCAACAGCTCTCTTATATACTCATGCAGCTCCACACACACAAACACTTATATATATATATATATATATATATATATGTACACTCATCCATCGTATACATTACCACATCTTGAAATTCCTTCCAGGAATGTGACTGATCACATGACCTGAAAGGTTCAATGGCTAATCATCAACTTTGTTTGATTGGGACCCTATCCATGCCACCTCACATATCAGGAGTGTCGTTCTTCTTTTCATAAAGAGGTCCAAGGGCTAGTCTTGCAGAAGTTTTTTCAGCTACACAGGATGCGCAACATCCGTGCAAGTCCTGGTGACTTTCTCCCCTGCACTGCACCGATCAGATAGATCAGTGTGGGGCAGGAGAAAGGAGAACAGTTCTTTCAGTGATCATGAAGGATGCTGTCAGTGTTTTCCTCCATCAGAATAAGCAGCCTCTAGACTGTAAGAAACACACACATTTTAACATCATTTTAATTGTCTAAAATTTACTGCAGCTAAAAATTACATTTGGTTTACAATGCATTTTGCCAGATATGTTGTCACTTGTCAAAGCTAAGAATTTTACATGCTGGGTTTTTTTATGGCACATTTAGCACTGATAAGTTGTCACACTCTTGCTTAATATGTTAACATTCTGTCTGTAAACTGTATATGCATAGCTACCTTTTTGAAGCAATATTGAGATTTACTTAAGAACGTGGGGCCCAATAAATACCATCAATGGTGCCCAGTCCAAGAGATGGTGGATCCTATAGGTAAACACCACCTCATCATGCACTAAAACTTACTAAAAAAAAAAAAGATGTGAAGTTCACACATATAGAAAATGGACATTTTGTGAATACATATTACACGTATTGTAAAATAGATAGAGCTCATATGTAGAGTTTGTTTGATAAACTTTCCTACTACTTTGTCTAAATTAGAAGCAAATTGGTTGAACATTACTTCTACCTAAAATGGCAGAAAACGCACCTATCTTGGTGATGGACAGGACAGCTAGAGGGGATATGGAGGAGGCTGTTATTTTTTTTTTAATAGGTGTACTTTCACCAATTTGCTGATAATTCATTGAAAGTAGATGATCGGTACAATTGCTGCCAATGCATTTTTTAAAGCTGTATTGTCATGAGTCAAATTTGATCATGTTAGGTTCTTGCATAGGTCCTATAGCATTGATAAGTTTCCACCCTCTTTCCTACATACACACATCTCTCCTGCATACACACAACTCTACTACTATCACACACGCAATTTTCCGAAATACACACACAACTCTCCTCCATACACAAACACAGTTCTAACACATATAGCTTTTCTACAGCTTTGAAGTATGCACTCACACCTCTGTTACATACACGCACTGTTTTGCTACATACTTGTACACAGCTTTCTTACATACACCAACAGCTCTCTTATATACTCATGCAGCTCCACACACACAAACACTTATATATATATATATATATATATATATATATGTACACTCATCCATCGTATACATTACCACATCTTGAAATTCCTTCCAGGAATGTGACTGATCACATGACCTGAAAGGTTCAATGGCTAATCATCAACTTTGTTTGATTGGGACCCTATCCATGCCACCTCACATATCAGGAGTGTCGTTCTTCTTTTCATAAAGAGGTCCAAGGGCTAGTCTTGCAGAAGTTTTTTCAGCTACACAGGATGCGCAACATCCGTGCAAGTCCTGGTGACTTTCTCCCCTGCACTGCACCGATCAGATAGATCAGTGTGGGGCAGGAGAAAGGAGAACAGTTCTTTCAGTGATCATGAAGGATGCTGTCAGTGTTTTCCTCCATCAGAATAAGCAGCCTCTAGACTGTAAGAAACACACACATTTTAACATCATTTTAATTGTCTAAAATTTACTGCAGCTAAAAATTACATTTGGTTTACAATGCATTTTGCCAGATATGTTGTCACTTGTCAAAGCTAAGAATTTTACATGCTGGGTTTTTTTATGGCACATTTAGCACTGATAAGTTGTCACACTCTTGCTTAATATGTTAACATTCTGTCTGTAAACTGTATATGCATAGCTACCTTTTTGAAGCAATATTGAGATTTACTTAAGAACGTGGGGCCCAATAAATACCATCAATGGTGCCCAGTCCAAGAGATGGTGGATCCTATAGGTAAACACCACCTCATCATGCACTAAAACTTACTAAAAAAAAAAAAGATGTGAAGTTCACACATATAGAAAATGGACATTTTGTGAATACATATTACACGTATTGTAAAATAGATAGAGCTCATATGTAGAGTTTGTTTGATAAACTTTCCTACTACTTTGTCTAAATTAGAAGCAAATTGGTTGAACATTACTTCTACCTAAAATGGCAGAAAACGCACCTATCTTGGTGATGGACAGGACAGCTAGAGGGGATATGGAGGAGGCTGTTATTTTTTTTTTAATAGGTGTACTTTCACCAATTTGCTGATAATTCATTGAAAGTAGATGATCGGTACAATTGCTGCCAATGCATTTTTTAAAGCTGTATTGTCATGAGTCAAATTTGATCATGTTAGGTTCTTGCATAGGTCCTATAGCATTGATAAGTTTCCACCCTCTTTCCTACATACACACATCTCTCCTGCATACACACAACTCTACTACTATCACACACGCAATTTTCCGAAATACACACACAACTCTCCTCCATACACAAACACAGTTCTAACACATATAGCTTTTCTACAGCTTTGAAGTATGCACTCACACCTCTGTTACATACACGCACTGTTTTGCTACATACTTGTACACAGCTTTCTTACATACACCAACAGCTCTCTTATATACTCATGCAGCTCCACACACACAAACACTTATATATATATATATATATATATATATATATATATGTACACTCATCCATCGTATACATTACCACATCTTGAAATTCCTTCCAGGAATGTGACTGATCACATGACCTGAAAGGTTCAATGGCTAATCAACAACTTTGTTTGATTGGGACCCTATCCATGCCACCTCACATATCAGGAGTGTCGTTCTTCTTTTCATAAAGAGGTCCAAGGGCTAGTCTTGCAGAAGTTTTTTCAGCTACACAGGATGCGCAACATCCGTGCAAGTCCTGGTGACTTTCTCCCCTGCACTGCACCGATCAGATAGATCAGTGTGGGGCAGGAGAAAGGAGAACAGTTCTTTCAGTGATCATGAAGGATGCTGTCAGTGTTTTCCTCCATCAGAATAAGCAGCCTCTAGACTGTAAGAAACACACACATTTTAACATCATTTTAATTGTCTAAAATTTACTGCAGCTAAAAATTACATTTGGTTTACAATGCATTTTGCCAGATATGTTGTCACTTGTCAAAGCTAAGAATTTTACATGCTGGGTTTTTTTATGGCACATTTAGCACTGATAAGTTGTCACACTCTTGCTTAATATGTTAACATTCTGTCTGTAAACTGTATATGCATAGCTACCTTTTTGAAGCAATATTGAGATTTACTTAAGAACGTGGGGCCCAATAAATACCATCAATGGTGCCCAGTCCAAGAGATGGTGGATCCTATAGGTAAACACCACCTCATCATGCACTAAAACTTACTAAAAAAAAAAAAGATGTGAAGTTCACACATATAGAAAATGGACATTTTGTGAATACATATTACACGTATTGTAAAATAGATAGAGCTCATATGTAGAGTTTGTTTGATAAACTTTCCTACTACTTTGTCTAAATTAGAAGCAAATTGGTTGAACATTACTTCTACCTAAAATGGCAGAAAACGCACCTATCTTGGTGATGGACAGGACAGCTAGAGGGGATATGGAGGAGGCTGTTATTTTTTTTTTAATAGGTGTACTTTCACCAATTTGCTGATAATTCATTGAAAGTAGATGATCGGTACAATTGCTGCCAATGCATTTTTTAAAGCTGTATTGTCATGAGTCAAATTTGATCATGTTAGGTTCTTGCATAGGTCCTATAGCATTGATAAGTTTCCACCCTCTTTCCTACATACACACATCTCTCCTGCATACACACAACTCTACTACTATCACACACGCAATTTTCCGAAATACACACACAACTCTCCTCCATACACAAACACAGTTCTAACACATATAGCTTTTCTACAGCTTTGAAGTATGCACTCACACCTCTGTTACATACACGCACTGTTTTGCTACATACTTGTACACAGCTTTCTTACATACACCAACAGCTCTCTTATATACTCATGCAGCTCCACACACACAAACACTTATATATATATATATATATATATATATATATATGTACACTCATCCATCGTATACATTACCACATCTTGAAATTCCTTCCAGGAATGTGACTGATCACATGACCTGAAAGGTTCAATGGCTAATCAACAACTTTGTTTGATTGGGACCCTATCCATGCCACCTCACATATCAGGAGTGTCGTTCTTCTTTTCATAAAGAGGTCCAAGGGCTAGTCTTGCAGAAGTTTTTTCAGCTACACAGGATGCGCAACATCCGTGCAAGTCCTGGTGACTTTCTCCCCTGCACTGCACCGATCAGATAGATCAGTGTGGGGCAGGAGAAAGGAGAACAGTTCTTTCAGTGATCATGAAGGATGCTGTCAGTGTTTTCCTCCATCAGAATAAGCAGCCTCTAGACTGTAAGAAACACACACATTTTAACATCATTTTAATTGTCTAAAATTTACTGCAGCTAAAAATTACATTTGGTTTACAATGCATTTTGCCAGATATGTTGTCACTTGTCAAAGCTAAGAATTTTACATGCTGGGTTTTTTTATGGCACATTTAGCACTGATAAGTTGTCACACTCTTGCTTAATATGTTAACATTCTGTCTGTAAACTGTATATGCATAGCTACCTTTTTGAAGCAATATTGAGATTTACTTAAGAACGTGGGGCCCAATAAATACCATCAATGGTGCCCAGTCCAAGAGATGGTGGATCCTATAGGTAAACACCACCTCATCATGCACTAAAACTTACTAAAAAAAAAAAAGATGTGAAGTTCACACATATAGAAAATGGACATTTTGTGAATACATATTACACGTATTGTAAAATAGATAGAGCTCATATGTAGAGTTTGTTTGATAAACTTTCCTACTACTTTGTCTAAATTAGAAGCAAATTGGTTGAACATTACTTCTACCTAAAATGGCAGAAAACGCACCTATCTTGGTGATGGACAGGACAGCTAGAGGGGATATGGAGGAGGCTGTTATTTTTTTTTTAATAGGTGTACTTTCACCAATTTGCTGATAATTCATTGAAAGTAGATGATCGGTACAATTGCTGCCAATGCATTTTTTAAAGCTGTATTGTCATGAGTCAAATTTGATCATGTTAGGTTCTTGCATAGGTCCTATAGCATTGATAAGTTTCCACCCTCTTTCCTACATACACACATCTCTCCTGCATACACACAACTCTACTACTATCACACACGCAATTTTCCGAAATACACACACAACTCTCCTCCATACACAAACACAGTTCTAACACATATAGCTTTTCTACAGCTTTGAAGTATGCACTCACACCTCTGTTACATACACGCACTGTTTTGCTACATACTTGTACACAGCTTTCTTACATACACCAACAGCTCTCTTATATACTCATGCAGCTCCACACACACAAACACTTATATATATATATATATATATATATATATATATGTACACTCATCCATCGTATACATTACCACATCTTGAAATTCCTTCCAGGAATGTGACTGATCACATGACCTGAAAGGTTCAATGGCTAATCAACAACTTTGTTTGATTGGGACCCTATCCATGCCACCTCACATATCAGGAGTGTCGTTCTTCTTTTCATAAAGAGGTCCAAGGGCTAGTCTTGCAGAAGTTTTTTCAGCTACACAGGATGCGCAACATCCGTGCAAGTCCTGGTGACTTTCTCCCCTGCACTGCACCGATCAGATAGATCAGTGTGGGGCAGGAGAAAGGAGAACAGTTCTTTCAGTGATCATGAAGGATGCTGTCAGTGTTTTCCTCCATCAGAATAAGCAGCCTCTAGACTGTAAGAAACACACACATTTTAACATCATTTTAATTGTCTAAAATTTACTGCAGCTAAAAATTACATTTGGTTTACAATGCATTTTGCCAGATATGTTGTCACTTGTCAAAGCTAAGAATTTTACATGCTGGGTTTTTTTATGGCACATTTAGCACTGATAAGTTGTCACACTCTTGCTTAATATGTTAACATTCTGTCTGTAAACTGTATATGCATAGCTACCTTTTTGAAGCAATATTGAGATTTACTTAAGAACGTGGGGCCCAATAAATACCATCAATGGTGCCCAGTCCAAGAGATGGTGGATCCTATAGGTAAACACCACCTCATCATGCACTAAAACTTACTAAAAAAAAAAAAGATGTGAAGTTCACACATATAGAAAATGGACATTTTGTGAATACATATTACACGTATTGTAAAATAGATAGAGCTCATATGTAGAGTTTGTTTGATAAACTTTCCTACTACTTTGTCTAAATTAGAAGCAAATTGGTTGAACATTACTTCTACCTAAAATGGCAGAAAACGCACCTATCTTGGTGATGGACAGGACAGCTAGAGGGGATATGGAGGAGGCTGTTATTTTTTTTTTAATAGGTGTACTTTCACCAATTTGCTGATAATTCATTGAAAGTAGATGATCGGTACAATTGCTGCCAATGCATTTTTTAAAGCTGTATTGTCATGAGTCAAATTTGATCATGTTAGGTTCTTGCATAGGTCCTATAGCATTGATAAGTTTCCACCCTCTTTCCTACATACACACATCTCTCCTGCATACACACAACTCTACTACTATCACACACGCAATTTTCCGAAATACACACACAACTCTCCTCCATACACAAACACAGTTCTAACACATATAGCTTTTCTACAGCTTTGAAGTATGCACTCACACCTCTGTTACATACACGCACTGTTTTGCTACATACTTGTACACAGCTTTCTTACATACACCAACAGCTCTCTTATATACTCATGCAGCTCCACACACACAAACACTTATATATATATGTACACTCATCCATCGTATACATTACCACATCTTGAAATTCCTTCCAGGAATGTGACTGATCACATGACCTGAAAGGTTCAATGGCTAATCAACAACTTTGTTTGATTGGGACCCTATCCATGCCACCTCACATATCAGGAGTGTCGTTCTTCTTTTCATAAAGAGGTCCAAGGGCTAGTCTTGCAGAAGTTTTTTCAGCTACACAGGATGCGCAACATCCGTGCAAGTCCTGGTGACTTTCTCCCCTGCACTGCACCGATCAGATAGATCAGTGTGGGGCAGGAGAAAGGAGAACAGTTCTTTCAGTGATCATGAAGGATGCTGTCAGTGTTTTCCTCCATCAGAATAAGCAGCCTCTAGACTGTAAGAAACACACACATTTTAACATCATTTTCATTGTCTAAAATTTACTGCAGCTAAAAATTACATTTGGTTTACAATGCATTTTGCCAGATATGTTGTCACTTGTCAAAGCTAAGAATTTTACATGCTGGGTTTTTTTATGGCACATTTAGCACTGATAAGTTGTCACACTCTTGCTTAATATGTTAACATTCTGTCTGTAAACTGTATATGCATAGCTACCTTTTTGAAGCAATATTGAGATTTACTTAAGAACGTGGGGCCCAATAAATACCATCAATGGTGCCCAGTCCAAGAGATGGTGGATCCTATAGGTAAACACCACCTCATCATGCACTAAAACTTACTAAAAAAAAAAAAGATGTGAAGTTCACACATATAGAAAATGGACATTTTGTGAATACATATTACACGTATTGTAAAATAGATAGAGCTCATATGTAGAGTTTGTTTGATAAACTTTCCTACTACTTTGTCTAAATTAGAAGCAAATTGGTTGAACATTACTTCTACCTAAAATGGCAGAAAACGCACCTATCTTGGTGATGGACAGGACAGCTAGAGGGGATATGGAGGAGGCTGTTATTTTTTTTTTAATAGGTGTACTTTCACCAATTTGCTGATAATTCATTGAAAGTAGATGATCGGTACAATTGCTGCCAATGCATTTTTTAAAGCTGTATTGTCATGAGTCAAATTTGATCATGTTAGGTTCTTGCATAGGTCCTATAGCATTGATAAGTTTCCACCCTCTTTCCTACATACACACATCTCTCCTGCATACACACAACTCTACTACTATCACACAAGCAATTTTCCGAAATACACACACAACTCTCCTCCATACACAAACACAGTTCTAACACATATAGCTTTTCTACAGCTTTGAAGTATGCACTCACACCTCTGTTACATACACGCACTGTTTTGCTACATACTTGTACACAGCTTTCTTACATACACCAACAGCTCTCTTATATACTCATGCAGCTCCACACACACAAACACTTATATATATATATATATATATATATATATATGTACACTCATCCATCGTATACATTACCACATCTTGAAATTCCTTCCAGGAATGTGACTGATCACATGACCTGAAAGGTTCAATGGCTAATCAACAACTTTGTTTGATTGGGACCCTATCCATGCCACCTCACATATCAGGAGTGTCGTTCTTCTTTTCATAAAGAGGTCCAAGGGCTAGTCTTGCAGAAGTTTTTTCAGCTACACAGGATGCGCAACATCCGTGCAAGTCCTGGTGACTTTCTCCCCTGCACTGCACCGATCAGATAGATCAGTGTGGGGCAGGAGAAAGGAGAACAGTTCTTTCAGTGATCATGAAGGATGCTGTCAGTGTTTTCCTCCATCAGAATAAGCAGCCTCTAGACTGTAAGAAACACACACATTTTAACATCATTTTAATTGTCTAAAATTTACTGCAGCTAAAAATTACATTTGGTTTACAATGCATTTTGCCAGATATGTTGTCACTTGTCAAAGCTAAGAATTTTACATGCTGGGTTTTTTTATGGCACATTTAGCACTGATAAGTTGTCACACTCTTGCTTAATATGTTAACATTCTGTCTGTAAACTGTATATGCATAGCTACCTTTTTGAAGCAATATTGAGATTTACTTAAGAACGTGGGGCCCAATAAATACCATCAATGGTGCCCAGTCCAAGAGATGGTGGATCCTATAGGTAAACACCACCTCATCATGCACTAAAACTTACTAAAAAAAAAAAAGATGTGAAGTTCACACATATAGAAAATGGACATTTTGTGAATACATATTACACGTATTGTAAAATAGATAGAGCTCATATGTAGAGTTTGTTTGATAAACTTTCCTACTACTTTGTCTAAATTAGAAGCAAATTGGTTGAACATTACTTCTACCTAAAATGGCAGAAAACGCACCTATCTTGGTGATGGACAGGACAGCTAGAGGGGATATGGAGGAGGCTGTTATTTTTTTTTTAATAGGTGTACTTTCACCAATTTGCTGATAATTCATTGAAAGTAGATGATCGGTACAATTGCTGCCAATGCATTTTTTAAAGCTGTATTGTCATGAGTCAAATTTGATCATGT
Source organism: Phyllobates terribilis (assembly GCF_046119375.1). Classification (NCBI taxonomy): domain Eukaryota; kingdom Metazoa; phylum Chordata; class Amphibia; order Anura; family Dendrobatidae; genus Phyllobates; species Phyllobates terribilis. The sequence continues at coordinate 581,729 of NW_027363317.1, forward strand.
TAGGTTCTTGCATAGGTCCTATAGCATTGATAAGTTTCCACCCTCTTTCCTACATACACACATCTCTCCTGCATACACACAACTCTACTACTATCACACACGCAATTTTCCGAAATACACACACAACTCTCCTCCATACACAAACACAGTTCTAACACATATAGCTTTTCTACAGCTTTGAAGTATGCACTCACACCTCTGTTACATACACGCACTGTTTTGCTACATACTTGTACACAGCTTTCTTACATACACCAACAGCTCTCTTATATACTCATGCAGCTCCACACACACAAACACTTATATATATATATATATATATATATATATATATGTACACTCATCCATCGTATACATTACCACATCTTGAAATTCCTTCCAGGAATGTGACTGATCACATGACCTGAAAGGTTCAATGGCTAATCATCAACTTTGTTTGATTGGGACCCTATCCATGCCACCTCACATATCAGGAGTGTCGTTCTTCTTTTCATAAAGAGGTCCAAGGGCTAGTCTTGCAGAAGTTTTTTCAGCTACACAGGATGCGCAACATCCGTGCAAGTCCTGGTGACTTTCTCCCCTGCACTGCACCGATCAGATAGATCAGTGTGGGGCAGGAGAAAGGAGAACAGTTCTTTCAGTGATCATGAAGGATGCTATCAGTGTTTTCCTCCATTAGAATAAGCAGCCTCTAGACTGTAAGAAACACACACATTTTAACATCATTTTAATTGTCTAAAATTTACTGCAGCTAAAAATTACATTTGGTTTACAATGCATTTTGCCAGATATGTTGTCACTTGTCAAAGCTAAGAATTTTACATGCTGGGTTTTTTTATGGCACATTTAGCACTGATAAGTTGTCACACTCTTGCTTAATATGTTAACATTCTGTCTGTAAACTGTATATGCATAGCTACCTTTTTGAAGCAATATTGAGATTTACTTAAGAACGTGGGGCCCAATAAATACCATCAATGGTGCCCAGTCCAAGAGATGGTGGATCCTATAGGTAAACACCACCTCATCATGCACTAAAACTTACTAAAAAAAAAAAAGATGTGAAGTTCACACATATAGAAAATGGACATTTTGTGAATACATATTACACGTATTGTAAAATAGATAGAGCTCATATGTAGAGTTTGTTTGATAAACTTTCCTACTACTTTGTCTAAATTAGAAGCAAATTGGTTGAACATTACTTCTACCTAAAATGGCAGAAAACGCACCTATCTTGGTGATGGACAGGACAGCTAGAGGGGATATGGAGGAGGCTGTTATTTTTTTTTTAATAGGTGTACTTTCACCAATTTGCTGATAATTCATTGAAAGTAGATGATCGGTACAATTGCTGCCAATGCATTTTTTAAAGCTGTATTGTCATGAGTCAAATTTGATCATGTTAGGTTCTTGCATAGGTCCTATAGCATTGATAAGTTTCCACCCTCTTTCCTACATACACACATCTCTCCTGCATACACACAACTCTACTACTATCACACACGCAATTTTCCGAAATACACACACAACTCTCCTCCATACACAAACACAGTTCTAACACATATAGCTTTTCTACAGCTTTGAAGTATGCACTCACACCTCTGTTACATACACGCACTGTTTTGCTACATACTTGTACACAGCTTTCTTACATACACCAACAGCTCTCTTATATACTCATGCAGCTCCACACACACAAACACTTATATATATATATATATATATATGTACACTCATCCATCGTATACATTACCACATCTTGAAATTCCTTCCAGGAATGTGACTGATCACATGACCTGAAAGGTTCAATGGCTAATCAACAACTTTGTTTGATTGGGACCCTATCCATGCCACCTCACATATCAGGAGTGTCGTTCTTCTTTTCATAAAGAGGTCCAAGGGCTAGTCTTGCAGAAGTTTTTTCAGCTACACAGGATGCGCAACATCCGTGCAAGTCCTGGTGACTTTCTCCCCTGCACTGCACCGATCAGATAGATCAGTGTGGGGCAGGAGAAAGGAGAACAGTTCTTTCAGTGATCATGAAGGATGCTGTCAGTGTTTTCCTCCATCAGAATAAGCAGCCTCTAGACTGTAAGAAACACACACATTTTAACATCATTTTCATTGTCTAAAATTTACTGCAGCTAAAAATTACATTTGGTTTACAATGCATTTTGCCAGATATGTTGTCACTTGTCAAAGCTAAGAATTTTACATGCTGGGTTTTTTTATGGCACATTTAGCACTGATAAGTTGTCACACTCTTGCTTAATATGTTAACATTCTGTCTGTAAACTGTATATGCATAGCTACCTTTTTGAAGCAATATTGAGATTTACTTAAGAACGTGGGGCCCAATAAATACCATCAATGGTGCCCAGTCCAAGAGATGGTGGATCCTATAGGTAAACACCACCTCATCATGCACTAAAACTTACTAAAAAAAAAAAAGATGTGAAGTTCACACATATAGAAAATGGACATTTTGTGAATACATATTACACGTATTGTAAAATAGATAGAGCTCATATGTAGAGTTTGTTTGATAAACTTTCCTACTACTTTGTCTAAATTAGAAGCAAATTGGTTGAACATTACTTCTACCTAAAATGGCAGAAAACGCACCTATCTTGGTGATGGACAGGACAGCTAGAGGGGATATGGAGGAGGCTGTTATTTTTTTTTTAATAGGTGTACTTTCACCAATTTGCTGATAATTCATTGAAAGTAGATGATCGGTACAATTGCTGCCAATGCATTTTTTAAAGCTGTATTGTCATGAGTCAAATTTGATCATGTTAGGTTCTTGCATAGGTCCTATAGCATTGATAAGTTTCCACCCTCTTTCCTACATACACACATCTCTCCTGCATACACACAACTCTACTACTATCACACACGCAATTTTCCGAAATACACACACAACTCTCCTCCATACACAAACACAGTTCTAACACATATAGCTTTTCTACAGCTTTGAAGTATGCACTCACACCTCTGTTACATACACGCACTGTTTTGCTACATACTTGTACACAGCTTTCTTACATACACCAACAGCTCTCTTATATACTCATGCAGCTCCACACACACAAACACTTATATATATATATATATATATATATATATATATATATGTACACTCATCCATCGTATACATTACCACATCTTGAAATTCCTTCCAGGAATGTGACTGATCACATGACCTGAAAGGTTCAATGGCTAATCATCAACTTTGTTTGATTGGGACCCTATCCATGCCACCTCACATATCAGGAGTGTCGTTCTTCTTTTCATAAAGAGGTCCAAGGGCTAGTCTTGCAGAAGTTTTTTCAGCTACACAGGATGCGCAACATCCGTGCAAGTCCTGGTGACTTTCTCCCCTGCACTGCACCGATCAGATAGATCAGTGTGGGGCAGGAGAAAGGAGAACAGTTCTTTCAGTGATCATGAAGGATGCTGTCAGTGTTTTCCTCCATCAGAATAAGCAGCCTCTAGACTGTAAGAAACACACACATTTTAACATCATTTTCATTGTCTAAAATTTACTGCAGCTAAAAATTACATTTGGTTTACAATGCATTTTGCCAGATATGTTGTCACTTGTCAAAGCTAAGAATTTTACATGCTGGGTTTTTTTATGGCACATTTAGCACTGATAAGTTGTCACACTCTTGCTTAATATGTTAACATTCTGTCTGTAAACTGTATATGCATAGCTACCTTTTTGAAGCAATATTGAGATTTACTTAAGAACGTGAGGCCCAATAAATACCATCAATGGTGCCCAGTCCAAGAGATGGTGGATCCTATAGGTAAACACCACCTCATCATGCACTAAAACTTACTAAAAAAAAAAAAGATGTGAAGTTCACACATATAGAAAATGGACATTTTGTGAATACATATTACACGTATTGTAAAATAGATAGAGCTCATATGTAGAGTTTGTTTGATAAACTTTCCTACTACTTTGTCTAAATTAGAAGCAAATTGGTTGAACATTACTTCTACCTAAAATGGCAGAAAACGCACCTATCTTGGTGATGGACAGGACAGCTAGAGGGGATATGGAGGAGGCTGTTATTTTTTTTTTAATAGGTGTACTTTCACCAATTTGCTGATAATTCATTGAAAGTAGATGATCGGTACAATTGCTGCCAATGCATTTTTTAAAGCTGTATTGTCATGAGTCAAATTTGATCATGTTAGGTTCTTGCATAGGTCCTATAGCATTGATAAGTTTCCACCCTCTTTCCTACATACACACATCTCTCCTGCATACACACAACTCTACTACTATCACACACGCAATTTTCCGAAATACACACACAACTCTCCTCCATACACAAACACAGTTCTAACACATATAGCTTTTCTACAGCTTTGAAGTATGCACTCACACCTCTGTTACATACACGCACTGTTTTGCTACATACTTGTACACAGCTTTCTTACATACACCAACAGCTCTCTTATATACTCATGCAGCTCCACACACACAAACACTTATATATATATATATATATATATATATATATATATATATATGTACACTCATCCATCGTATACATTACCACATCTTGAAATTCCTTCCAGGAATGTGACTGATCACATGACCTGAAAGGTTCAATGGCTAATCATCAACTTTGTTTGATTGGGACCCTATCCATGCCACCTCACATATCAGGAGTGTCGTTCTTCTTTTCATAAAGAGGTCCAAGGGCTAGTCTTGCAGAAGTTTTTTCAGCTACACAGGATGCGCAACATCCGTGCAAGTCCTGGTGACTTTCTCCCCTGCACTGCACCGATCAGATAGATCAGTGTGGGGCAGGAGAAAGGAGAACAGTTCTTTCAGTGATCATGAAGGATGCTATCAGTGTTTTCCTCCATCAGAATAAGCAGCCTCTAGACTGTAAGAAACACACACATTTTAACATCATTTTAATTGTCTAAAATTTACTGCAGCTAAAAATTACATTTGGTTTACAATGCATTTTGCCAGATATGTTGTCACTTGTCAAAGCTAAGAATTTTACATGCTGGGTTTTTTTATGGCACATTTAGCACTGATAAGTTGTCACACTCTTGCTTAATATGTTAACATTCTGTCTGTAAACTGTATATGCATAGCTACCTTTTTGAAGCAATATTGAGATTTACTTAAGAACGTGGGGCCCAATAAATACCATCAATGGTGCCCAGTCCAAGAGATGGTGGATCCTATAGGTAAACACCACCTCATCATGCACTAAAACTTACTAAAAAAAAAAAAGATGTGAAGTTCACACATATAGAAAATGGACATTTTGTGAATACATATTACACGTATTGTAAAATAGATAGAGCTCATATGTAGAGTTTGTTTGATAAACTTTCCTACTACTTTGTCTAAATTAGAAGCAAATTGGTTGAACATTACTTCTACCTAAAATGGCAGAAAACGCACCTATCTTGGTGATGGACAGGACAGCTAGAGGGGATATGGAGGAGGCTGTTATTTTTTTTTTAATAGGTGTACTTTCACCAATTTGCTGATAATTCATTGAAAGTAGATGATCGGTACAATTGCTGCCAATGCATTTTTTAAAGCTGTATTGTCATGAGTCAAATTTGATCATGTTAGGTTCTTGCATAGGTCCTATAGCATTGATAAGTTTCCACCCTCTTTCCTACATACACACATCTCTCCTGCATACACACAACTCTACTACTATCACACACGCAATTTTCCGAAATACACACACAACTCTCCTCCATACACAAACACAGTTCTAACACATATAGCTTTTCTACAGCTTTGAAGTATGCACTCACACCTCTGTTACATACACGCACTGTTTTGCTACATACTTGTACACAGCTTTCTTACATACACCAACAGCTCTCTTATATACTCATGCAGCTCCACACACACAAACACTTATATATATATATATATATATATGTACACTCATCCATCGTATACATTACCACATCTTGAAATTCCTTCCAGGAATGTGACTGATCACATGACCTGAAAGGTTCAATGGCTAATCAACAACTTTGTTTGATTGGGACCCTATCCATGCCACCTCACATATCAGGAGTGTCGTTCTTCTTTTCATAAAGAGGTCCAAGGGCTAGTCTTGCAGAAGTTTTTTCAGCTACACAGGATGCGCAACATCCGTGCAAGTCCTGGTGACTTTCTCCCCTGCACTGCACCGATCAGATAGATCAGTGTGGGGCAGGAGAAAGGAGAACAGTTCTTTCAGTGATCATGAAGGATGCTGTCAGTGTTTTCCTCCATCAGAATAAGCAGCCTCTAGACTGTAAGAAACACACACATTTTAACATCATTTTCATTGTCTAAAATTTACTGCAGCTAAAAATTACATTTGGTTTACAATGCATTTTGCCAGATATGTTGTCACTTGTCAAAGCTAAGAATTTTACATGCTGGGTTTTTTTATGGCACATTTAGCACTGATAAGTTGTCACACTCTTGCTTAATATGTTAACATTCTGTCTGTAAACTGTATATGCATAGCTACCTTTTTGAAGCAATATTGAGATTTACTTAAGAACGTGAGGCCCAATAAATACCATCAATGGTGCCCAGTCCAAGAGATGGTGGATCCTATAGGTAAACACCACCTCATCATGCACTAAAACTTACTAAAAAAAAAAAAGATGTGAAGTTCACACATATAGAAAATGGACATTTTGTGAATACATATTACACGTATTGTAAAATAGATAGAGCTCATATGTAGAGTTTGTTTGATAAACTTTCCTACTACTTTGTCTAAATTAGAAGCAAATTGGTTGAACATTACTTCTACCTAAAATGGCAGAAAACGCACCTATCTTGGTGATGGACAGGACAGCTAGAGGGGATATGGAGGAGGCTGTTATTTTTTTTTTAATAGGTGTACTTTCACCAATTTGCTGATAATTCATTGAAAGTAGATGATCGGTACAATTGCTGCCAATGCATTTTTTAAAGCTGTATTGTCATGAGTCAAATTTGATCATGTTAGGTTCTTGCATAGGTCCTATAGCATTGATAAGTTTCCACCCTCTTTCCTACATACACACATCTCTCCTGCATACACACAACTCTACTACTATCACACACGCAATTTTCCGAAATACACACACAACTCTCCTCCATACACAAACACAGTTCTAACACATATAGCTTTTCTACAGCTTTGAAGTATGCACTCACACCTCTGTTACATACACGCACTGTTTTGCTACATACTTGTACACAGCTTTCTTACATACACCAACAGCTCTCTTATATACTCATGCAGCTCCACACACACAAACACTTATATATATATATATATATATATATATATATATATATATATATATGTACACTCATCCATCGTATACATTACCACATCTTGAAATTCCTTCCAGGAATGTGACTGATCACATGACCTGAAAGGTTCAATGGCTAATCATCAACTTTGTTTGATTGGGACCCTATCCATGCCACCTCACATATCAGGAGTGTCGTTCTTCTTTTCATAAAGAGGTCCAAGGGCTAGTCTTGCAGAAGTTTTTTCAGCTACACAGGATGCGCAACATCCGTGCAAGTCCTGGTGACTTTCTCCCCTGCACTGCACCGATCAGATAGATCAGTGTGGGGCAGGAGAAAGGAGAACAGTTCTTTCAGTGATCATGAAGGATGCTATCAGTGTTTTCCTCCATCAGAATAAGCAGCCTCTAGACTGTAAGAAACACACACATTTTAACATCATTTTAATTGTCTAAAATTTACTGCAGCTAAAAATTACATTTGGTTTACAATGCATTTTGCCAGATATGTTGTCACTTGTCAAAGCTAAGAATTTTACATGCTGGGTTTTTTTATGGCACATTTAGCACTGATAAGTTGTCACACTCTTGCTTAATATGTTAACATTCTGTCTGTAAACTGTATATGCATAGCTACCTTTTTGAAGCAATATTGAGATTTACTTAAGAACGTGGGGCCCAATAAATACCATCAATGGTGCCCAGTCCAAGAGATGGTGGATCCTATAGGTAAACACCACCTCATCATGCACTAAAACTTACTAAAAAAAAAAAAGATGTGAAGTTCACACATATAGAAAATGGACATTTTGTGAATACATATTACACGTATTGTAAAATAGATAGAGCTCATATGTAGAGTTTGTTTGATAAACTTTCCTACTACTTTGTCTAAATTAGAAGCAAATTGGTTGAACATTACTTCTACCTAAAATGGCAGAAAACGCACCTATCTTGGTGATGGACAGGACAGCTAGAGGGGATATGGAGGAGGCTGTTATTTTTTTTTTAATAGGTGTACTTTCACCAATTTGCTGATAATTCATTGAAAGTAGATGATCGGTACAATTGCTGCCAATGCATTTTTTAAAGCTGTATTGTCATGAGTCAAATTTGATCATGTTAGGTTCTTGCATAGGTCCTATAGCATTGATAAGTTTCCACCCTCTTTCCTACATACACACATCTCTCCTGCATACACACAACTCTACTACTATCACACACGCAATTTTCCGAAATACACACACAACTCTCCTCCATACACAAACACAGTTCTAACACATATAGCTTTTCTACAGCTTTGAAGTATGCACTCACACCTCTGTTACATACACGCACTGTTTTGCTACATACTTGTACACAGCTTTCTTACATACACCAACAGCTCTCTTATATACTCATGCAGCTCCACACACACAAACACTTATATATATATATATATATATATGTACACTCATCCATCGTATACATTACCACATCTTGAAATTCCTTCCAGGAATGTGACTGATCACATGACCTGAAAGGTTCAATGGCTAATCAACAACTTTGTTTGATTGGGACCCTATCCATGCCACCTCACATATCAGGAGTGTCGTTCTTCTTTTCATAAAGAGGTCCAAGGGCTAGTCTTGCAGAAGTTTTTTCAGCTACACAGGATGCGCAACATCCGTGCAAGTCCTGGTGACTTTCTCCCCTGCACTGCACCGATCAGATAGATCAGTGTGGGGCAGGAGAAAGGAGAACAGTTCTTTCAGTGATCATGAAGGATGCTGTCAGTGTTTTCCTCCATCAGAATAAGCAGCCTCTAGACTGTAAGAAACACACACATTTTAACATCATTTTCATTGTCTAAAATTTACTGCAGCTAAAAATTACATTTGGTTTACAATGCATTTTGCCAGATATGTTGTCACTTGTCAAAGCTAAGAATTTTACATGCTGGGTTTTTTTATGGCACATTTAGCACTGATAAGTTGTCACACTCTTGCTTAATATGTTAACATTCTGTCTGTAAACTGTATATGCATAGCTACCTTTTTGAAGCAATATTGAGATTTACTTAAGAACGTGAGGCCCAATAAATACCATCAATGGTGCCCAGTCCAAGAGATGGTGGATCCTATAGGTAAACACCACCTCATCATGCACTAAAACTTACTAAAAAAAAAAAAGATGTGAAGTTCACACATATAGAAAATGGACATTTTGTGAATACATATTACACGTATTGTAAAATAGATAGAGCTCATATGTAGAGTTTGTTTGATAAACTTTCCTACTACTTTGTCTAAATTAGAAGCAAATTGGTTGAACATTACTTCTACCTAAAATGGCAGAAAACGCACCTATCTTGGTGATGGACAGGACAGCTAGAGGGGATATGGAGGAGGCTGTTATTTTTTTTTTAATAGGTGTACTTTCACCAATTTGCTGATAATTCATTGAAAGTAGATGATCGGTACAATTGCTGCCAATGCATTTTTTAAAGCTGTATTGTCATGAGTCAAATTTGATCATGTTAGGTTCTTGCATAGGTCCTATAGCATTGATAAGTTTCCACCCTCTTTCCTACATACACACATCTCTCCTGCATACACACAACTCTACTACTATCACACACGCAATTTTCCGAAATACACACACAACTCTCCTCCATACACAAACACAGTTCTAACACATATAGCTTTTCTACAGCTTTGAAGTATGCACTCACACCTCTGTTACATACACGCACTGTTTTGCTACATACTTGTACACAGCTTTCTTACATACACCAACAGCTCTCTTATATACTCATGCAGCTCCACACACACAAACACTTATATATATATATATATATATATATATATATATATATATATGTACACTCATCCATCGTATACATTACCACATCTTGAAATTCCTTCCAGGAATGTGACTGATCACATGACCTGAAAGGTTCAATGGCTAATCATCAACTTTGTTTGATTGGGACCCTATCCATGCCACCTCACATATCAGGAGTGTCGTTCTTCTTTTCATAAAGAGGTCCAAGGGCTAGTCTTGCAGAAGTTTTTTCAGCTACACAGGATGCGCAACATCCGTGCAAGTCCTGGTGACTTTCTCCCCTGCACTGCACCGATCAGATAGATCAGTGTGGGGCAGGAGAAAGGAGAACAGTTCTTTCAGTGATCATGAAGGATGCTATCAGTGTTTTCCTCCATCAGAATAAGCAGCCTCTAGACTGTAAGAAACACACACATTTTAACATCATTTTAATTGTCTAAAATTTACTGCAGCTAAAAATTACATTTGGTTTACAATGCATTTTGCCAGATATGTTGTCACTTGTCAAAGCTAAGAATTTTACATGCTGGGTTTTTTTATGGCACATTTAGCACTGATAAGTTGTCACACTCTTGCTTAATATGTTAACATTCTGTCTGTAAACTGTATATGCATAGCTACCTTTTTGAAGCAATATTGAGATTTACTTAAGAACGTGGGGCCCAATAAATACCATCAATGGTGCCCAGTCCAAGAGATGGTGGATCCTATAGGTAAACACCACCTCATCATGCACTAAAACTTACTAAAAAAAAAAAAGATGTGAAGTTCACACATATAGAAAATGGACATTTTGTGAATACATATTACACGTATTGTAAAATAGATAGAGCTCATATGTAGAGTTTGTTTGATAAACTTTCCTACTACTTTGTCTAAATTAGAAGCAAATTGGTTGAACATTACTTCTACCTAAAATGGCAGAAAACGCACCTATCTTGGTGATGGACAGGACAGCTAGAGGGGATATGGAGGAGGCTGTTATTTTTTTTTTAATAGGTGTACTTTCACCAATTTGCTGATAATTCATTGAAAGTAGATGATCGGTACAATTGCTGCCAATGCATTTTTTAAAGCTGTATTGTCATGAGTCAAATTTGATCATGTTAGGTTCTTGCATAGGTCCTATAGCATTGATAAGTTTCCACCCTCTTTCCTACATACACACATCTCTCCTGCATACACACAACTCTACTACTATCACACACGCAATTTTCCGAAATACACACACAACTCTCCTCCATACACAAACACAGTTCTAACACATATAGCTTTTCTACAGCTTTGAAGTATGCACTCACACCTCTGTTACATACACGCACTGTTTTGCTACATACTTGTACACAGCTTTCTTACATACCATACACCAACAGCTCTCTTATATACTCATGCAGCTCCACACACACAAACACTTATATATATATATATATATATATATATATATATATGTACACTCATCCATCATATACATTACCACATCTTGAAATTCCTTCCAGGAATGTGACTGATCACATGACCTGAAAGGTTCAATGGCTAATCAACAACTTTGTTTGATTGGGACCCTATCCATGCCACCTCACATATCAGGAGTGTCGTTCTTCTTTTCATAAAGAGGTCCAAGGGCTAGTCTTGCAGAAGTTTTTTCAGCTACACAGGATGCGCAACATCCGTGCAAGTCCTGGTGACTTTCTCCCCTGCACTGCACCGATCAGATAGATCAGTGTGGGGCAGGAGAAAGGAGAACAGTTCTTTCAGTGATCATGAAGGATGCTGTCAGTGTTTTCCTCCATCAGAATAAGCAGCCTCTAGACTGTAAGAAACACACACATTTTAACATCATTTTCATTGTCTAAAATTTACTGCAGCTAAAAATTACATTTGGTTTACAATGCATTTTGCCAGATATGTTGTCACTTGTCAAAGCTAAGAATTTTACATGCTGGGTTTTTTTATGGCACATTTAGCACTGATAAGTTGTCACACTCTTGCTTAATATGTTAACATTCTGTCTGTAAACTGTATATGCATAGCTACCTTTTTGAAGCAATATTGAGATTTACTTAAGAACGTGGGGCCCAATAAATACCATCAATGGTGCCCAGTCCAAGAGATGGTGGATCCTATAGGTAAACACCACCTCATCATGCACTAAAACTTACTAAAAAAAAAAAAGATGTGAAGTTCACACATATAGAAAATGGACATTTTGTGAATACATATTACACGTATTGTAAAATAGATAGAGCTCATATGTAGAGTTTGTTTGATAAACTTTCCTACTACTTTGTCTAAATTAGAAGCAAATTGGTTGAACATTACTTCTACCTAAAATGGCAGAAAACGCACCTATCTTGGTGATGGACAGGACAGCTAGAGGGGATATGGAGGAGGCTGTTATTTTTTTTTTAATAGGTGTACTTTCACCAATTTGCTGATAATTCATTGAAAGTAGATGATCGGTACAATTGCTGCCAATGCATTTTTTAAAGCTGTATTGTCATGAGTCAAATTTGATCATGTTAGGTTCTTGCATAGGTCCTATAGCATTGATAAGTTTCCACCCTCTTTCCTACATACACACATCTCTCCTGCATACACACAACTCTACTACTATCACACACGCAATTTTCCGAAATACACACACAACTCTCCTCCATACACAAACACAGTTCTAACACATATAGCTTTTCTACAGCTTTGAAGTATGCACTCACACCTCTGTTACATACACGCACTGTTTTGCTACATACTTGTACACAGCTTTCTTACATACACCAACAGCTCTCTTATATACTCATGCAGCTCCACACACACAAACACTTATATATATATATATATATATGTACACTCATCCATCGTATACATTACCACATCTTGAAATTCCTTCCAGGAATGTGACTGATCACATGACCTGAAAGGTTCAATGGCTAATCAACAACTTTGTTTGATTGGGACCCTATCCATGCCACCTCACATATCAGGAGTGTCGTTCTTCTTTTCATAAAGAGGTCCAAGGGCTAGTCTTGCAGAAGTTTTTTCAGCTACACAGGATGCGCAACATCCGTGCAAGTCCTGGTGACTTTCTCCCCTGCACTGCACCGATCAGATAGATCAGTGTGGGGCAGGAGAAAGGAGAACAGTTCTTTCAGTGATCATGAAGGATGCTGTCAGTGTTTTCCTCCATCAGAATAAGCAGCCTCTAGACTGTAAGAAACACACACATTTTAACATCATTTTCATTGTCTAAAATTTACTGCAGCTAAAAATTACATTTGGTTTACAATGCATTTTGCCAGATATGTTGTCACTTGTCAAAGCTAAGAATTTTACATGCTGGGTTTTTTTATGGCACATTTAGCACTGATAAGTTGTCACACTCTTGCTTAATATGTTAACATTCTGTCTGTAAACTGTATATGCATAGCTACCTTTTTGAAGCAATATTGAGATTTACTTAAGAACGTGGGGCCCAATAAATACCATCAATGGTGCCCAGTCCAAGAGATGGTGGATCCTATAGGTAAACACCACCTCATCATGCACTAAAACTTACTAAAAAAAAAAAAGATGTGAAGTTCACACATATAGAAAATGGACATTTTGTGAATACATATTACACGTATTGTAAAATAGATAGAGCTCATATGTAGAGTTTGTTTGATAAACTTTCCTACTACTTTGTCTAAATTAGAAGCAAATTGGTTGAACATTACTTCTACCTAAAATGGCAGAAAACGCACCTATCTTGGTGATGGACAGGACAGCTAGAGGGGATATGGAGGAGGCTGTTATTTTTTTTTTAATAGGTGTACTTTCACCAATTTGCTGATAATTCATTGAAAGTAGATGATCGGTACAATTGCTGCCAATGCATTTTTTAAAGCTGTATTGTCATGAGTCAAATTTGATCATGTTAGGTTCTTGCATAGGTCCTATAGCATTGATAAGTTTCCACCCTCTTTCCTACATACACACATCTCTCCTGCATACACACAACTCTACTACTATCACACACGCAATTTTCCGAAATACACACACAACTCTCCTCCATACACAAACACAGTTCTAACACATATAGCTTTTCTACAGCTTTGAAGTATGCACTCACACCTCTGTTACATACACGCACTGTTTTGCTACATACTTGTACACAGCTTTCTTACATACACCAACAGCTCTCTTATATACTCATGCAGCTCCACACACACAAACACTTATATATATATATATATATATATATATATATATATGTACACTCATCCATCATATACATTACCACATCTTGAAATTCCTTCCAGGAATGTGACTGATCACATGACCTGAAAGGTTCAATGGCTAATCAACAACTTTGTTTGATTGGGACCCTATCCATGCCACCTCACATATCAGGAGTGTCGTTCTTCTTTTCATAAAGAGGTCCAAGGGCTAGTCTTGCAGAAGTTTTTTCAGCTACACAGGATGCGCAACATCCGTGCAAGTCCTGGTGACTTTCTCCCCTGCACTGCACCGATCAGATAGATCAGTGTGGGGCAGGAGAAAGGAGAACAGTTCTTTCAGTGATCATGAAGGATGCTGTCAGTGTTTTCCTCCATCAGAATAAGCAGCCTCTAGACTGTAAGAAACACACACATTTTAACATCATTTTCATTGTCTAAAATTTACTGCAGCTAAAAATTACATTTGGTTTACAATGCATTTTGCCAGATATGTTGTCACTTGTCAAAGCTAAGAATTTTACATGCTGGGTTTTTTTATGGCACATTTAGCACTGATAAGTTGTCACACTCTTGCTTAATATGTTAACATTCTGTCTGTAAACTGTATATGCATAGCTACCTTTTTGAAGCAATATTGAGATTTACTTAAGAACGTGGGGCCCAATAAATACCATCAATGGTGCCCAGTCCAAGAGATGGTGGATCCTATAGGTAAACACCACCTCATCATGCACTAAAACTTACTAAAAAAAAAAAAGATGTGAAGTTCACACATATAGAAAATGGACATTTTGTGAATACATATTACACGTATTGTAAAATAGATAGAGCTCATATGTAGAGTTTGTTTGATAAACTTTCCTACTACTTTGTCTAAATTAGAAGCAAATTGGTTGAACATTACTTCTACCTAAAATGGCAGAAAACGCACCTATCTTGGTGATGGACAGGACAGCTAGAGGGGATATGGAGGAGGCTGTTATTTTTTTTTTAATAGGTGTACTTTCACCAATTTGCTGATAATTCATTGAAAGTAGATGATCGGTACAATTGCTGCCAATGCATTTTTTAAAGCTGTATTGTCATGAGTCAAATTTGATCATGTTAGGTTCTTGCATAGGTCCTATAGCATTGATAAGTTTCCACCCTCTTTCCTACATACACACATCTCTCCTGCATACACACAACTCTACTACTATCACACACGCAATTTTCCGAAATACACACACAACTCTCCTCCATACACAAACACAGTTCTAACACATATAGCTTTTCTACAGCTTTGAAGTATGCACTCACACCTCTGTTACATACACGCACTGTTTTGCTACATACTTGTACACAGCTTTCTTACATACACCAACAGCTCTCTTATATACTCATGCAGCTCCACACACACAAACACTTATATATATATATATATATATGTACACTCATCCATCGTATACATTACCACATCTTGAAATTCCTTCCAGGAATGTGACTGATCACATGACCTGAAAGGTTCAATGGCTAATCAACAACTTTGTTTGATTGGGACCCTATCCATGCCACCTCACATATCAGGAGTGTCGTTCTTCTTTTCATAAAGAGGTCCAAGGGCTAGTCTTGCAGAAGTTTTTTCAGCTACACAGGATGCGCAACATCCGTGCAAGTCCTGGTGACTTTCTCCCCTGCACTGCACCGATCAGATAGATCAGTGTGGGGCAGGAGAAAGGAGAACAGTTCTTTCAGTGATCATGAAGGATGCTGTCAGTGTTTTCCTCCATCAGAATAAGCAGCCTCTAGACTGTAAGAAACACACACATTTTAACATCATTTTCATTGTCTAAAATTTACTGCAGCTAAAAATTACATTTGGTTTACAATGCATTTTGCCAGATATGTTGTCACTTGTCAAAGCTAAGAATTTTACATGCTGGGTTTTTTTATGGCACATTTAGCACTGATAAGTTGTCACACTCTTGCTTAATATGTTAACATTCTGTCTGTAAACTGTATATGCATAGCTACCTTTTTGAAGCAATATTGAGATTTACTTAAGAACGTGGGGCCCAATAAATACCATCAATGGTGCCCAGTCCAAGAGATGGTGGATCCTATAGGTAAACACCACCTCATCATGCACTAAAACTTACTAAAAAAAAAAAAGATGTGAAGTTCACACATATAGAAAATGGACATTTTGTGAATACATATTACACGTATTGTAAAATAGATAGAGCTCATATGTAGAGTTTGTTTGATAAACTTTCCTACTACTTTGTCTAAATTAGAAGCAAATTGGTTGAACATTACTTCTACCTAAAATGGCAGAAAACGCACCTATCTTGGTGATGGACAGGACAGCTAGAGGGGATATGGAGGAGGCTGTTATTTTTTTTTTAATAGGTGTACTTTCACCAATTTGCTGATAATTCATTGAAAGTAGATGATCGGTACAATTGCTGCCAATGCATTTTTTAAAGCTGTATTGTCATGAGTCAAATTTGATCATGTTAGGTTCTTGCATAGGTCCTATAGCATTGATAAGTTTCCACCCTCTTTCCTACATACACACATCTCTCCTGCATACACACAACTCTACTACTATCACACACGCAATTTTCCGAAATACACACACAACTCTCCTCCATACACAAACACAGTTCTAACACATATAGCTTTTCTACAGCTTTGAAGTATGCACTCACACCTCTGTTACATACACGCACTGTTTTGCTACATACTTGTACACAGCTTTCTTACATACACCAACAGCTCTCTTATATACTCATGCAGCTCCACACACACAAACACTTATATATATATATATATATATATATATATATATGTACACTCATCCATCGTATACATTACCACATCTTGAAATTCCTTCCAGGAATGTGACTGATCACATGACCTGAAAGGTTCAATGGCTAATCAACAACTTTGTTTGATTGGGACCCTATCCATGCCACCTCACATATCAGGAGTGTCGTTCTTCTTTTCATAAAGAGGTCCAAGGGCTAGTCTTGCAGAAGTTTTTTCAGCTACACAGGATGCGCAACATCCGTGCAAGTCCTGGTGACTTTCTCCCCTGCACTGCACCGATCAGAAAGATCAGTGTGGGGCAGGAGAAAGGAGAACAGTTCTTTCAGTGATCATGAAGGATGCTGTCAGTGTTTTCCTCCATCAGAATAAGCAGCCTCTAGACTGTAAGAAACACACACATTTTAACATCATTTTCATTGTCTAAAATTTACTGCAGCTAAAAATTACATTTGGTTTACAATGCATTTTGCCAGATATGTTGTCACTTGTCAAAGCTAAGAATTTTACATGCTGGGTTTTTTTATGGCACATTTAGCACTGATAAGTTGTCACACTCTTGCTTAATATGTTAACATTCTGTCTGTAAACTGTATATGCATAGCTACCTTTTTGAAGCAATATTGAGATTTACTTAAGAACGTGGGGCCCAATAAATACCATCAATGGTGCCCAGTCCAAGAGATGGTGGATCCTATAGGTAAACACCACCTCATCATGCACTAAAACTTACTAAAAAAAAAAAAGATGTGAAGTTCACACATATAGAAAATGGACATTTTGTGAATACATATTACACGTATTGTAAAATAGATAGAGCTCATATGTAGAGTTTGTTTGATAAACTTTCCTACTACTTTGTCTAAATTAGAAGCAAATTGGTTGAACATTACTTCTACCTAAAATGGCAGAAAACGCACCTATCTTGGTGATGGACAGGACAGCTAGAGGGGATATGGAGGAGGCTGTTATTTTTTTTTTAATAGGTGTACTTTCACCAATTTGCTGATAATTCATTGAAAGTAGATGATCGGTACAATTGCTGCCAATGCATTTTTTAAAGCTGTATTGTCATGAGTCAAATTTGATCATGTTAGGTTC